>NW_027361698.1:43135000-43585000 GCF_039654945.1 Dendrobates tinctorius
AATTGTCTGCTGGACCCTTCAAAGCGGTCTGGGGGCTGAGGAAAACGCTAAAAAATGTGTAAATGTTAAAAAATGTATGCTGTAAACAAATGTATATAACATGGAGGCACCTGGTCATGGGCTGCACGATTGTTTTTACACCACTGCTTCACTAGAATGTGAAAACACTATTTTAAGTCCTTTGGTTTTTTGCCGGAAGAGCGGGACTCGTACGCCAGTTATGCAGTGCCAGTCAGTGATATATCAGAAGTACCGTAAGAGCGAGTGATGCTGGAGGCAATCTATTGACAGCTAAATGTGTAAGTGGTGTAAGAAGAGCAATCTGCCCTAGGGGTAGGGGCTGTGTTATGGTTAATGCAGGAAGAAGCCACCCATCATCATCATCACAAGGGATTCACAATTATAAAGAATGTAGAATGTAAGTCCGCAAGGACAGGGTCCCCTCCCCTCTGTACCAGTCTGTCATTGTAAATTTGTTTACTGTTAACAATATCTATAACTTTGTATCTCATGTAGAGCACCATGGAATTAATGGCGCTATATAAATAAATAATAATAATAATAATGCTTGGACTACTGTCCTTGTTGTGCCACTGCCCAATGTGTAGGCATAGCTTTAGTGTCTCCAAAAATTAGCCCAAGGGGCTGTAGCATGGTTGATGAAGGAAGCAAGGCAGGTCTAAAGGGCCAAACCATTATGATAAAGCCAGGACTACGAGCATAGAGGTGGCCACGCCCAGTGTCCAGGCATAGCAATAGTGTCTCCAAAAATTTGCCCAAGGGGCTGTATCATGGTTGATGAAGGAAGAAAGGTCTCACTCTCATCACAAGTGCCTCCGATGGGAAATATTAATTAACGGAACATTGTTTTTAGCTTATTGACCATGAGGTACATGTGTCAGAAGCAGGTTTTGAAAACGTGTAAGAAGAAGAAAAGGGGCTTGTATAGGAAGGATGGATGTGATCAGCAATTTTAAAAAAAAATGTGTTGGGTGACTTTAGGTTGGGATACTGTCATCTGGAGGGCTTAAATACTGTTGCGAAATCCAGTCCTTGTTAAATTTTATCAGTCAGCCTGTCTGCATTCTCTGTAGTCAACCATTTGCGTGTATCTGTGATGATTGCCCCGGCGGCACTGAAGACACGCTCTGACATCACACTAGCAGCAGGGCAGACCAGCACCTCCAAGGCATAGAAGGAGAGGTCGGGCCAACTATGCAGCTTGGATACCCAGTAATTAAACGGTACAGAAGCGTCAGGAAGGATGCAGGTATGGTCACTTAGATAGTCGTTGACCATCTTGTTCAACTTCTCCTTCCTTGACATTGCTACTGTTCCAGCTAGTCCTTGGTGATGAGCCAGTTTATTGAAGATGGCCCAGATTGTGGACATTTGACTACCACCTCTTTTGGACCTGCTTGGCATCTCTCTCCCAATTAATGCATGCTGTTGCACAGAGCTGGTATCTCTGCTAACAGTGGTGTCTGAGGGCGCTGTTGCCATCAAATTATCGACAACAGCCTTCTTGAAGGATTCCATTGTGAAACCCTTTGGTGACTGCAACAGTAGCGAAGGAAATTTGTCCTTGTACCGTGGGTCTAGAAAGGTGGCCAACCAGTATAGGTTGCTATTGAAAATGTGGATTACGCGAGGGTCTTGGCACAGACAGTCAGATATGAAGTGTGCCATGTGTGCCAAGCTGCATAGAGGCAAATTTTCTGTGACCCCTGAAGGAGGAACAATACCCATCCTCTCCTAACACTGACTCTCCTCCTCCACAGCCCACCCATGCTGGACAGACATGAAGCTTGGGTTGGGATTCCCCTCTGTAGAATGAGGTGTCCCCTCGGTATCACTGAAATCCTCTACCTCCTCATTTTCATCATCCTCTTCATCCCCCAATGTTACCTGATGATATTGGCTGGGCTGGGTAGGATCACCCATTGTGAAATCTTGCTCCATACCCAGCTGCTGGGCATGCAAAGATTCCATTTTTTGATTCTGCAGCGATTTTTTCAGCAGGCATAGCATAGGGATGGTTACACTGATAATAGCCTGATCATCGCTCACAACTTGGTGCAGTACTCAAAGTTATCAAGCACCTCACAAATATCAGCGATCCACACCAACTCGACATTTCTTATGTGTCTTGGCTGAGTCTCAGTGTGACATGCATGTTTAAGCTGGTATTCAGAAAGTGCCCTCTGCTGCTCACTTACCCTTGCCAACATATGATATGTTGAGTTCCACCGTGTTGGCAGGTCGCAAATGAGTTTGTGGTTTGGCAAATTAAATTGCTTTTGAAGAGCGGCAACAGCGGTTGAGGAATGGTGGAAATGAAGCACAAAAAGAGGACTTGAATGTCCACCAATAATGTAAAACAGCAAAAAGAGCAAAGAGGTTTACCCGTATAGGCCTCCAGACAAATGCACTATCAGGGTGCAGTGGACCCATATAGTTAAGATGGCAACACAGGTGCATGAATACCGATATAAAACAACCGCTCACAACCTACCAATATATGGAGGGGGCGGTTGCCTGGTATGTTAGTGCAGTTGGGCCCATTTGGTCTTGTAAACTGCGGCGTCTGTTCACATGGCATGCATTTTGATAGCGCTGGGCCAGCCCGCCTGAGCTAATAGAAGGGTGTCACTACTAGGCTGGCCTGGATGCTGTGCATGGTCTTAGTGTGAACAGCGCCGCATACAAGTGTTTTGCTGTGCATTAACATACCAGGCAACCGCCCCCTCCATATATTGGTAGGTTGTGAGCGGTTGTTTTATATCGGTATTCATGCACCTGTGTTGCCATCTTAACTATATGGGTCCACTGCACCCTGATAGTGCATTTGTCTGGAGGCCTATACGGGTAAACCTCTTGCTCTTTTTGCTGTTTTACATTATTGGTGGACATTCAAGTCCTCTTTTTGTGCTTTATTAGTCTTAGGATTAGTGTTAGGTACCCGTAAGCGTGGAGATCTTTGACGTAGGTTACGGGCTCACGTATTTTGGCCAAAATATCAGCTAATACTCCACATTATTAATGAATTTTTTTAATGTGTTTTTTGCACTTTTTATTCGGGGTGCAGTTGGGCCCATTTGGTCTTGTAAACTGCGGCGTCTGTTCACATGGCATGCATTTTGATAGCGCTGGGCCAGCCCGCCTGAGCTAATAGAAGGGTGTCACTACTAGGCTGGCCTGGATGCTGTGCATGGTCTTAGTGTGAACAGCGCCGCATACAAGTGTTTTGCTGTGCATTAACATACCAGGCAACCGCCCCCTCCATATATTGGTAGGTTGTGAGCGGTTGTTTTATATCGGTATTCATGCACCTGTGTTGCCATCTTAACTATATGGGTCCACTGCACCCTGATAGTGCATTTGTCTGGAGGCCTATACGGGTAAACCTCTTTGCTCTTTTTGCTGTTTTACATGAATGGTGGAAATGGGTGCAAATACGGCACACCTTCTCAAGTAGGTACGGCAAGTCAGGGTATGTTTTTATAAATTTCTGCACCACCAGGTTCAGCAAGTGAGCCATGCATGGCACGTGTACCAGCTTCCCGAGCTTTAAAGCCGCCACAAGGTTATGCCCATTGTCGCAGACAACCTGACCAGGTTGGAGTTGCAGTGGGGAGAGCCACTGATCGTTCTGTTTTATTCCTTGCCAAAGCTCTGCTGCAGTGTGTGGTGTGTCACCTAAGCAGATCAGCTTCAGCAGAGCGCTTTGCCGCTTTGCCAATGCGCTGCTGCACAGCTCCCAACTTGGGTGTGATGTTGAGGGTAATTCAACATAGGATGACGAGGCGGAGGAGGAGGAAGAGGGGAGACTGGACGTATATGATGAGGCGGAAACCCTGATTGAGTTTGGGCCCACTATTCGTGGCATGGGTAGGATATGTGCTGATGGTCCAAATTGAGACTTTGTCCCACCTTCTACCAGGTTCAGCCAGTGTGCCGTGACAGAGATGTATCGTCCCTGGCCACAAGTACTTGTCTGTTGCAAGATGGACCTTCCCGGATATGGCGTTAGTGAGAGCACGCTTTAGATTGTTTAAGATGTGCTGGTGGAACGCGGGGACGGCACCCCGGGAAAAATAGTGCCGGCTGGGAAAGGCGTATCGTGGGGCAGCCACAGCCAAAAGAACGCGGAAAGACTGTGTCCCCACGAGCCTAAACGGCAACATCTCCACGGCGAGCAACTTGGCAATGTGCGCATTCAGTATTTGTGCTTGTGGGTGCGTGGCTTGGTATATACGTCTCCTTTCTTACATCTGGGGCATGGACAATTAAATGCTTTCCTGGGACAAACAAGTGGATGAGCTTGTTGTGGCCTGTGCTTGGCTGCCATGTGTTTCTGCATACTGGTGGTGCTTTGGTTGCCTTTGCCCTGGCCTCTGCTCAGCTTCCTATGGCAGATGCTACAGATGACAAAAGTGGCTGAACACACCCTTACCTTGACTTGGGGCACAGAGGGATTGCTCTTGGCAACAGTTGACATACTTCGCACTCTGCTCAAACCAGTAGCCCTTGGTGCCTTTGTTGGTGCTACGTATCCACCTTCATCCTCTGTGCTGCTGTGCTGGCTATGCATGCCAACGGCCCAGGTCAGGTCAGTGGTCTCATTATTGACCACCTCATCATCCATGTCATTCTCCTTCCGTGTTGATATTGGCGACTTGACAGGTGGCAACTGTGTGTCATCACCATCAGCCTCCACCTCTTCACCCGGTATATCACGTGGATGAAAGTGGCTTTCTTCTGGACGTGGGGTTTCAAATATTTGGCCATCTTCAACAGACGATACCCCCTCACGCTCCTCTTCAATGTCGCGCGGTGAGAGGCCAGAGGCAATGAAAGAAAATGGACCAAACAGATCCTTGGAGTGACCAAGGTTGGGGTCAAATGTTTCCTGTGACTCCTGACTGGGTGATGAACTAGGAACAGGTTGAGAATAGGATGGCCCAGCGTTCTCTGTATGGACAGTAGACTGTTTTGTCATGGACAATTGGGTGCTGCTAGAATATTTCGTGGAGGCCTTATCAGCCATGCAAGACAGTATCTGCTCTTGTTCTTCTGGCTTCCAGGCCCGTTTATGTTCCAGACCGGGAAATTTTGCCAGGAAACTAGATGCATCAACCTTCTTCGATCTCCCAGACTCTGTGCCTTGTTGGGCACCAACGACCCCACATCCACGTCCCTGTCCCTTCACAACAGCCTTTTTAGGAATTTTGGATTTTTCTGTCATAGTTGCAGATGTTCAGATGCAGATATTGGAGAACAAGGAGACGCTAGTGCTTTGTGGAAGGTAGCACTACAGCCTAGTACTGCTTTGTGTTTTACAAACAGTACTGCAGCAGCAGAAAAAAATTGCCCTGAGATTTAAGGTGAGATTATGCACCTCAGTCACCACACAAGACAGCGATGCGGGCTGCGTGTCAGTTGTGCAGTACCGTGCGTGCGTACTATTTGCTGTGATTATGTGAATGCAGCACTGCAGCAGCACAAAAAAACTGCCCTGAGGTTTAAGGCAAGAATACGCACCCCAGACAGCGGTGCTGGCTGCGTGTCAGTTGTCCTATTCCCTGTGAATGCAGCACGGTAGCAGCACAAAAAACCTGCCCTGCAGGGGTAAATGTGACCTAAAAAAAAGCTGGGAAAATGGTCACTACTCAGTCCCTGACCTTATACTTTCAGCTCTGAAAAGAGCTTTTGGGTTTCACAGAGGATTTCTGGCTGATTTGAACCAAAAAACGCAACTCTCCCTAGCAGCTGCTCACACTCTCCCTACACTAGCTGTGTTCTGCATGCAATGTGCAGAAAATGGTGGCGGCATGCAGGGCTTAGTGCCAGGATATGATTGATGACTCATAGGAAGCTGGGTGGTCAGCCAATCATAGTAATGCCTCCCACAACCAAGAAGGGTGCGGCATTACTGTGATTGGCAACTGCTAGGCGGGAGAACTGAATTGAGAGGCGAGTAGTGAAATACTCGCTATGTTTCGAGCACCCCGAGTACCACATTACTCGCCGAGTACCGAATACCCACGAATATGCTTGCTCATCCCTACTGGCTATACATATTAGATAGTGAATGATCAAACACTCATTGGACAAGCAGCCATATCCTGTGTCATAAACAAATCTCCAACAGGGAGCCCAGCTTCTCATATAGATCAAAATGACTTTTTGAGGCCCCTAGACTCCAAGGTCAGGGTGTGACAGCAACTCTTGCACCTGTTATAGTTTTGCACTTTGCTATCTCTCCTTTGGTAGAGTATGCATGTGTTCTGAGTAGGAGGAGGACAAAAATATATTATCAGACACCTCAAAAACAAAAGAATTGGACAGTTGTCATCACTTAAGTGGTTGTACATTTCAAAGCTGGCTTGTCCCATATAATATACATTGTGAGCAGAATTATTATGCAAGTGAATATTCTGACCATATCATCATTTTTATCCATTATAAGGTAGCGCTGTCATTCAAGTAGGGGATACTCGCTCAGCAGCCACAAAATCAGATCCGGCACAGGTTTTCCATAAAATCATAACAGTCCATGTGGTTTATTCAGCAGCATAAACCCATAACAGCAACATAAAGTTCACTTAACAGCATAGCGTCCATGACAGAGTTCAGCTCTGTTACCCTGTAGCCATACAGGTTATGCATATACAGGCTTTCTAGCCTCAGCTTTCTCACCCACGTCAGGGTAACCTCATGGTTCCTTCATCATGCTGCAGACGTCCATTCCCTCCAGGGAATCATCAGGCACGGGCAGCCATTCAACACAGTGTTCCTTGCTGTCAGGAAGACAGCCCCCATCTCTTCCAGACGGGGCCTTCCAAAATGGACCAACCAGGTCCCTGCATTCACTTCATGTGACCTACCCTGGCCACCTTATATGGTCTGTAGCCTCGCCCACCGGGTCACATGGCTATGACCTCATCACAGGTCCTTGAACAATTCACACACTTTTATCACAACATTCTCAAACACACCCCCTGGGTGGGTTTGTAGGTAACTGGGTCCGCCCATCTCCCCAGTTACCTGGAGACTTCTCCCTGACACATTGAAACAACACCTCAGCACTATCATTGCTGATCAACACACACATAAGTCTCCATCTCAAGGCCACCCACCTTGAGATACATAACGGTCCTTCAGGATTCTGCCACTCATCCTCTCTCTTGGGACATTCACACAGTGCCCGCTAGCAGACACAGTGGTCACTACACCACACCATATTTTGCATCTCTAAGGCTAGTTTCACACTTGCTTTTTTTTGCAGCGCGTTTTTCCCGCAAAAAAACGCATTGAAAAAATGCATACATAAGCATACAACTGCTGCGTTTTTTTCAAGCATTTTTATGAGCATGCATGAAAAAAACGCAGCGTTTTTATGCGTTTGTATGCGTTTTTAGTGCGTTTTTACCGCGTTTGCGTTTTTTTCCAACATTTTTAGGTGGCCCCTCACACTACCCAAACCATGACTTTACTAACCCTAACCCTGACCCTAACCCTAACCCTAACCCTGACCCTAACCCTAACCCTAACCCTGACCCTAACCCTTAACCAAATCATACTTAACCCTAACCCAAACCCTAAACCCTAACTAACCCTAACCCTAACCCTAACCCTGACCCTAACCCTAACCCTAACCCTGACCCTAACCCTAACCCTGACCCTAACCCTAACCCTAACCCTGACCCTAACCCTTAACAAAACCATACTTAACCCTAACCCTGACCCTAACCCTAACCCTAACCCTGACCCTAACCCTAACCCTAACCCTGACCCTAACCCTAACCCTAACCCTAACCCTGACCCTAACCCTTAACAAAACCATACTTAACCCTAATCCTGACCCTAACCCTGACCCTAATCCTTAACAAAACCATACTTAACCCTAACCCTGACCCTAACCCTAACCCTGACCCTAACCCTAACCCTAACCCTGACCCTAACCCTAACCCTAACCCTAACCCTGACCCTAACCCTTAACAAAACCATACTTAACCCTAATCCTGACCCTAACCCTGACCCTAACCCTTAACAAAACCATACTTAACCCTAACCCTGACCCTAACCCTAACCCTGACCCCAACCCTAACCCTAACCCTGACCCTAACCCTAACCCTAACCCTAACCCTGACCCTAACCCTTAACAAAACCATACTTAACCCTAATCCTGACCCTAACCCTGACCCTAACCCTTAACCAAACCATACTTAACCCTAACCCTGACCCAAACCCCAACCCTAACCCTGACCCTGACCCTAACCCTAACCCTAAACCCCCTTAACTAACCCTAACTCTAACCCAAACCCCTAAATTCCATGGTTAAAAAAAAAAAACGCATATGCAAAAAAACGCATACATGAGCATGCCAGTGCGCACATATGCGCATCCATAGGCTATAATGGCCATTTTTAGCGCAAAACGTGCGCATATGTGCGCATGCGCTTTTTTGCAGGGCCAAAAAATGCAACATGCTGCGTCTGGAAAATACCAACGCACACCCCAAAAAAACGCAGCGCATGAAAATCGCATACATGCGCTTACAAGCGCGCAGGTATGCGCACCCATGTTAAATATAGGGGAAAAAACGCATGCGCAGGTATGCGTTTTTTTCCAGCGCTAAAAAACGCAAATGTGAAACCAGCCTAAGCTGCATAGACTTGAAGCTTATTGGATGAAGCAGATCAGGTGATGTGTATTTATGTAATGAGGGAGGATGTGGCCTAACAATGTCAACACCCTGACTCAAAGAGTGCAGAATTATTAGGCAGCTTGTTTTCCTCAAGCAAAGGGAGCCCAAAAAAAAGCATTTAACTGACTATGACAAGTAAAAAATTGTTACAAGTCTTACAAACGGATACAGCAAAAATTTTGCTGCAATTAGTCAACAGGGTGGCAAAAAATATGTTGAGAAAAAAAACACACATTAACTAGCAAACCCTTGAGAAGAATCAAATGTGAAGAGAATCCCATTATCCTCCAGTGCTGTTATATTCCAGAACTGCAAACTCACTGGAGAGTCCAAAAGTACAAGATGTTCGGTGCTCAGTAATATGACCAAGGTGAGGAGGCTAAAATCCAAACACTGAAAAAGACATGAAGCACCCCAGGGGCCATGGGATACTCGGGACCGGACCGGTTAACTTCAATGGGAAATGTCACAGTGGTGGTAACCCAGTCCGTGGCCCCAGGCAGTCATGTAAAAGGGGTAGAGTTGAATGGGGATAAAGTTTATGTAGTGATTCGTGACGCCAGTTGGAGTATTCAACTGTAGTATAGCCGGCACTGCAGATGATCCCTGAGGGAGTAGATGGTGATGGCAGTGCAGATGTTAAACCCTCTCCAACCAGGGCAGACCCCAGAGATTGTGATGCAAGTAGTAGGCACGGAGTAATAAGGGAGGAGACAAGGAAAGTCACTTTATCATTTAGTTCAGGTGCAGTTCAGAGGAGATATTACAACTCTCACCAGGTTACAGTCTGCTCTGGAGAATGGGAGTTATCCTCTCTGCTTTGACTCAGTGTAACTTCCTGCTATTCTAATCCCTTCTGGGACCAAGGCTTCCGAGAGTCTAAAAATTCCAGTATAGCCTCTACTCACTGTGTATTTCTCCTTTGGCAACTTACAGCATGGATCCTGTGTGTAAGCAGCTCAAGTTTCCACTTGCACTATCCTTCACTGATCCTAGTTCCCTGCAGTCTTTCCCCCTTCCATATATAATCCCTGGTTTACCAGGGAGATGTTTTCCCAAAGCAGGGTCCCGCGGTCCCGCATTAATGGTCACAGAAATAGAGCAAAAAACGTTTTTTTAAAACATAGTCTCTCAAGGCATCTGCTAATTAAACATAACAAAATTTTTAACATAAAAGTAACTCCGGTGGTGCAGATACCCTCTGGAGTTGCAAATAGGAATGCTCTTATAAACCGGAAAGAAACATTTTGAATATATAGTCTGGGAACATTATATCCAAATGGATTGAATGATATCATAGAGAGAGTTTGAACGTTGCCTTTTTTTTCTGGGTTTTTTTTCCTCTGGTTTTTTTTTTTTTCCTTCTTCTTGCATCTATGTTGGCAAGGTTGCATCAATCAGTGGGTGAGTTCCTGAACTTGGTCCACACCCTAAATCAAGTTTCTGAGACTGGGATAAAAGGTTGCTACTATATATAAGTGTGACTGAATTTTATACTATTAGGATTTGTACTGTGTTTTTATGATACCTGATGAAGGATATACACTGTATCCGAAACGCATTGTATCTCCTCTTTTTTAACCTATCAAATAACAAAAATATGAAATATCATCTTTGGATGTGAGTCCTGGGAAGCGCTGCCATTCATGGGCTGGATGTGCCTTTCTTGATATAACCCTTACCAAGTTACTATTCAGTAAATATTTTATTTTGAATGGAAGACTCCTTTATTGAACTATGAAGCCTATTATCCTGGCCAGCTAACTCCACTAGCTACAGGCAGCCTGCGCCATAAGACCCTCACAGCAGGAGTCCAAACATCAAGCCACGACTCACACTATCATGTAGCAAGCTGGGACATAAAGGGAGATGAGTGTCTCACCTGCAGCTACCGCCCCACGCCGCCCTAAACTTGGCATACTTGACAGGATCGAGTCTTACTTCTGAGAGAGCAATGCAGTGTGAAGGAGATTAGAGCGACAGGGAAAATGGTGACTGTTGAGGGGTCTAAGATGGCTCCAAGCAAGGACTGCCAGATGGTGAGTGGCACAAGATGGACCCATCCATATTGGGTGTGACAGAGGCAAAATGGCAGTAAGCAGAATCCAACCCTTCATCAGGTACGCCTACAGAGTTGAATGCCGCAACCAAAAGCAACAGCCCACAGTTGGGAGCGAACGTCATTGCAGAGAAAGGTGGAAGGAGAAGATCGGACCAGTAAGGCGTAGCCCAAAGAAATGGGCATGGACATTTGAGAAACGAGATGGTGAGTCATAAAGGACTCCACCCAGTGAAAAGCAGGGCTATGACGGACCTCAGGAGGTGGAAGAGATGACAACAATCAAGGGTTCTAAACGAGAGAACAGCAGCAAGCTAGAATAGAATATCAGAAAGAGTGGATGGAGCGCACCAGGCTCAGCTATGGCATGTCCAATCAGGGACAGCCAAAGCTCAGTGAGTGGTGAAGGCTTATGGCCTTTGCGGAGTGAGAGGTGAAGCTGGGCAGCTTGGCGGAGATGGCCGTCCAACCTTTCTGCTCCGAATTGGAGGATGAAGCCTACATTCCAGCTCAGCCTTTGGCCTGCGGACAGGCCATACACCTCAAAGCCTTGTTGGACCAGTGTCCCGTGAGTCCCCCACGCAGGCTGGAGAGTCAACCTCTGACCCCAAAGTTCTCCCCTCCAACATCAGAGACACCTTGCCTAAAATACTAAGCCATCACGTTGCTAAAGGAATGGATGTGAGGGTGACCCAGGGTAAAAAGGAGAGATCTGTGGGTCCAGGCCCAACTGGACAGTCATAAAGGAGAGGAGCTTTCCCAACAGATTACCCAAAGCAGAGTCAGGCATTATGACGATGAAAAGGGTGTCGGATTTGTCAAGGAGGAATGGACTGGACACAAGATCTACATCAATGCCAGCACCCTCTGGAAGGGGCCAAGCCTACAGAAAAGAGAACGCCTTCAGTTCCTCAAAGATGGACAGAGGAGATGGTTCATGATCGCAGAATCCAGGATATGGTCGCAGGCAGAGGAGATACCCGTGGATATCCCAACGCAGACATAATTAGGGCCGCACCACTATTGGGAATCAGAGTACAGAATGACAAAGTGTATGCTGTTTCAAGTTCCTACAGGCCCTCAGAGCCGGACTGGAGCATGGGACTGTCAGAAATGGCGACCAATCCAGCTATGTTATATGTGGTCCAGAGAGCCCATTCGGCCATGTACGTAAAGAGGATGGAAGTCAGTGAAACCTGGGTGTGAACACAGTCACCTGAGACAAAAGAAAGAGTCAGAACCTTGCACGCTGCTACTGTCCTGCACTACGCTCCAAGTACACAATGTACTAACGACTGGGTTTGTACCCCAAATCAGCAGAGACCATTTGTTAAGGATTTCTATTACCAAATAATGATTGATATGTTTGATATCTTCATAGATATCAGACACACAAGGCTTTTTGTTATGGTCTCACCAGGTAAGGTTGCTTTGCTAAGCCGTATGGCTGGCCATATACATTAGAGGACTGTCGGACAAATAATAGTTTGGACGATCATTCAGTCGACAGCAATCTCAACCTACACTCTAATACACAGGAGGACTTGCTCAATACTATAATGTTTGGGACCCTCCAAATAGCTTATAGTAACGCTTTCTCCCTTAACCACTTTTTAAATCCTACATTCACTAGGGTAGCAAGAGAAATCAGAAACGTGCCATCTTCTCTTGATTATCTACCAGCATAGCAATCACACCAGGCAAAAACATCCTGCTGGGAATATTGTTCTTTAATATTAATCAATTACCCTTTTGCTTCTTTTGAAAATTGTATACTGAGTTTTGTGTATTTCTACAACCAGAAAAGCTTACAAAGAGATTAACGTTAAAGATGCTCCAGTTGTTTGGCTGAAAAGTGAACACGCCTCATAGATTTTCATCTGGGATCCACAATGTGAAGGAAATGGTTTAAGGCCAGATGCAGGGTGAGGAGACTGTCTACATGTGGTTTGTGTTGGATTTGAGGCTCCATTCATACAGTCAGACAGTCATTGCAGTGTCTGTCCTCTATTAGCATATTCCTTCTTAATCAGACTATTATCATAAACAATGTAATATGAAGGCCCTGAGGTGACACAATATTACAAGCCAGACAGTAAGATATCTCAAATCTTGCTATATGCCAGTGCTGTATAACAGAACACTCAAAGTCTATAATCATCACAGTTATGGTGTTCCAAACAAAATCTAAAGTGCATTGCTTTGTTCCTTAACTAAAAAGAAAAATTGTCTGAAAACTTACATTTTAATCATCATAGAGACATAGTTTATTTTTCCTTTGGAATTATTTTAGTCTATCATGAGATAAAGTCTAATCTTAAGCAGTGAGAAATTTATCATTCAAGTTGAGCTGGGAAAATGGGCCTATCTCACCTCGTCCAGACTCTTCTCTCAGTAGTATAGGACCTAGTTAGGATTACATGCTGCTTTTGTTTCAAGCAAAAAAAAATGAATGACAGGTTTTCTTTTGGAAGACAACATGCTGGCTAACATGCTGGCTAACAGCAGCCATTAGTAGAGGGAGCTAAAAAGCTTACAACATAGCGAGTTATAAAGGGGTTTTACAGGATTCTAACATTGACCACCTCACATTTATTTGAATGGCTACTGTGCAATACTTAGGTTCCACTGTAATGACACTGCAAGAATTATTGCCTGGATTCCTCACAAATTACACTTAAAAGGGAGTCTGTCTTGTCTCCCATGTCCTCCAACCCAGCATCATTCGTATATGTATTATTAAATTCCCTGCCTAACCAGCCCATTCTAATGTTAGTCACTTAAACTCATGTTTAGAAAAAGTATTTATAAGTTCTGTTTTTCTTATGTTAATTAGAGCTTTAATTAGTCGATGGGGCGTTAGTTTACGCAGACTAGTCCTCTTCACATGTTATCATGCCCCTAAGAGGTTGATAACATGATTTGCAAGAGCCAGCATCACCGCCAGCTCCCTGCAAATCTTAGGCGGCTCTATTCGGCAACATCATTGAGCCTTTGAAGCCAGGTGTTTGCAGGGCCGTATTTACCACTAGGCACTCGAGGGCACGTGCCTAGAGCGCCAGAATGCGGTGTGCGGCACCTGAGCAAGGGTTTTTTTTTCAAGTTTGGGGTCAGCCTGCCCACCCACCTCAGTCTTCCGGCCATGTGTGCAGTGTAACTGGCGTAACTGCATGACTCCAAGCCGCACTGAGGAGATTCCTATGGTGCGGCCAGCTGGGGACGATGTGACAACCTTTCTCTGTGACGCCGTTGACAGCCTCTCCTCCACTTCTCACTGCTGATCACTTCCACTCTCCAGGCCCTCGGAGTCAGTGCTATATTGCCTGGCAGGAGAGTTCAGCCGCCATAGATGTATCCAGTGCAGTAGAAGAGAGCCGGTAAACACATGTGTGGGGTCTGATTAACCTCTGAGTTACCTTAGGAGTTTTACGTAGTTTGCATGTACGTGAATGGCGGGCAGGATGCGGCTATCAGGATTCTTGGAGGTGACAAGGCCTAGCACGCAGGTGCGGGAGTCTGGGCTGGTGCAGAGCATATATGGCCGCCTGGGTGTTTCCTTACTTCCCTTATGTGCAGGGGGTAAGAGGAGAAATAATGGCTGCAGGCTGCTGTGGATGACAGGGCCACATGGGCAGCGCTGGCCTGACAGTGAGCTGCAGTAGGTATCACCTGCCCCTGGGGTGGGTTCACGGATGCCACAATCAATATGTAGGTGCCTGTGGGAATCTGATGCCATATCAAGCTCAGATGTGTATGGGGCGATACATGGGGAATAGTTTCCCATTGTGGGATTATGGCTGGAAATGGCCTGGATGTCTGAGTGGCTGGCTTCTGGGCTTGAGTAAAGCACTACCTTAAAGGGAACCTGTCGCCAGGTCCTGTGCACCCTTATATACTGCACACTGGTATGCTGATTCTCAATCCGCTCTACAAGGCACAAAAAGACCTTTTATTATAGTCACTGCGGTCTGATGGGTGTCTCTGGGCCTGATCTGACGACCGCTGTAGCCTTTGGCCTTTTGTTGGCGCATGTGCACTACAGCGCGGAATGTGGGACACACTGTGGATGACATAGGACGTGTCATCCACATAGAGCAGGGAAGTAGGACGGCAATCATGAAAGAGAGGGGGTGCTGTATATAGCCTAGAGACGCCAATCGGACTGGACAGTGTATATTGTGGGTATAATAAAAACTTTTTTTGTGTGTGTGTCCTGCAGAACAGATTGGGGACATATATACAACATATTAGAATGTTGTAAAAGAGCGCTTAAAGATGCTGTCTGTACTCTATATGGGGAAAACCTGGTGACAGGATCCCTTTAAAGGGAACCTGTCACATGATTCATGCTCTCTAAATCATTAGCCGCATGAATTAGTCTGTTTGCACAATTGCGCCTAGGTATATTTTTTTCTGTAAGATTCCAGAGAACAGTTTTAGGAGTTGGCCTGGGACCATAGGGAAACACCTGACTAGTTTGGTGCAGCCTCCTGACCGTCTTCTTCCTGCAGCGTTCCATGTGACTGACAGTAATCACGAACGGTCACAACATTCAGGAGGCAGGCAGAGGGATGGGAGCTCCCTCTGCCTTCAGATCGGCACCCATGCGACATCATTGCTGGGGCCCGATCGTTGCCGTGGTGACCCCTGGGTCACAAAGCTACGGAAAGTTATTTAGACCATGCTAAGAGCGTGGTGTAAGAAGCTTTCTGCACAGGTATAATGCACTGCAATGCCGCACATGTCCGCAATTTCCGTAAGGAAGGAATGAGGCCGAACACAGTGTTGCTGTAAGTGATCCGTTACGTGGCAGATGAGGAAAAACTGCCGGATCTGCCGCAAATGGCAAAAATCGCTGATGTGAAAGTAGCCTAAGTCACTGCCGACAGTGTCTGCATTAGTCATACTCACCAATGGGGGAGGCAGCACTAAAAGTGCCTAGGGCAGCATAAACTCTAAATACGGCCCTGGGTGTACGCTTCCGAGCTTCAGAAGCGCACTGCACATGACCAAAAGTGCAGAAGATGTACGTGAGCCATTTTCTGCACCTCAACTCATGCGCAGTACACATTTGAAGCCAGGAAACCATGACGCCAAATGGTAAGGCAGGAAATTTAGCAACGCATATGTGAATGCTGCTTGATTGGAAGGCATGGTTAACCTGACAGGTTCCCTTTCATTAATTATAATCCGCAAAGGAACCTTTATGATAAATAGGGATTTTCCAATGAGACCACTTTTAATTGAAATAGCATATGTGTAATATAAAGGAAAGTCTGGTGCATCAACTTGAATAGTGTCCTTGAAGATGCTCTATCTTACATTAAATAAAGAAGTTCTTGAGACATCCAATAATTAACAAGATTTACCTTCATAGTTTGTAAAAAATATATGGGGAACAACGCCGTAACATTCATAAAGCGAGTTAAAAGAAAGTGAAACATAACGTAGATGAATGATACAAGTCACTTCAACTTCTTTGAAGAAATAAAAAGTAAAAAAATTCCCACAAAAAGGAAAATAGAAAATCAGTGTTAATCTTTGTGGGCAAAAAATATTATAAAAGTTAAATTTATTTTAATTTAATTTATAGCAGATGTTGTATTTTTTTCAAAGTTAGTGTATCTCGTGAGTTGTGAGGTATCTTGGTTTATAATAAAATAGGTCAGGAATCCAAAATGTTATAATTTCTGGAGATTAAAATTATGTCTGTTTCAATGTACTTCAATGTATTAAATTAATTGGATATGAAAATGTAAGCATGCTGGCTTAAAAATTTCAAACAAGCATGCCAATACTCTCATTTAATGCGCTCATTCATCTCACACCTAATATATTTGCCTAGATATATAACTCGTATTATAATTTAGTATATCATTATCGAATACTACGAAGGAATTTCTTTTAGATTTAGTTATGCTTATGTATATTTTATATATTTAAAAGAGTTATCTGTTTAAAAAAATATAGCAAACGAGTGCCATCTCTTCTCTGCTGCTCTTGGTCTAAGGGGTTAAGGGGTATTTTGTAGAGAGTGTCTTGCTGGAGTAAGGAGACTTATAGGCCATACAATGTTCCCCAAAACATTTAAATAGGCAAACAGCTACTTCAGAGAGAAAGAGGACAGGAACTATAGTGTCAACTAGTGGAAGCATCAATTTAAAAGTCAATATAGACCCTTTAAAGACCATATTGACATGACTTAGAATAAGAAGCCAAACCAGAAACTCCATTTGTGAATATGCATTTGAGGTTCTTTGTAGAGATGTGCGAACCCGAACAGTAAAGTTCGGCGTCCATACCGAACACCTACTGTTCGGGCACGGGCACTGAATACGGACTTCATCTGGAAGTCCGTGTTACTGTTCAGGTTTGGTCCCCAGAACACTGGGTATTTGTCGCAATGTCATATTTATATAATTAAAAAATATGGCGTGGGCACCCTTCTATTCTTGAACCAGCCTTGCTGAAGCTGACAGTTGAGGGTTGCAGCTCCCAGTTGTGAGTTTTGCCTGGCTGGTTATCAAAAATACAGGGGAACCCATACCGTTTTTTTTTTAATTATTTATTTACAGCGCAGGAGTCGGCTGATAAATACCCTCATCAGCCACTTCTGCGCTCACTATTATTAGGGGCAGCAGGCGTCGGCTGATGGGAGCAGTAGTCCCATCAATTGACACTAGTGACCGGAGATAAACTTTATACCTCCGATCATAGTTGCTGGCTCACGCTGTCTTTTGACAAGCGTGGGAACTGTGGTTGCCTGACCCATGGTGATGATTTCACCGCCAATCAGAAGCAGTGTTTGCCACGCTGTAATGCACAAGTCAGCAAACACTGGATGTTCGGGCCCACCATTCAAGTTAATGAGGTTTGGGTTGAGGTTTGCATCCGGGTACTATTCTGGGACCAGAACCCAAACTTTTTGTAACTGTTCGGCCAAACCTGCCGGACCTGAACATCCAGATGTCCGCCCATCTCTAGTTGTTTGTCTCTCATTAGTGCAAAGTAAGAGTACTGGTTTAGTTGGGTGAAAGGCCACTAACAAGCAGTCTAAGAGGTAATGTTTCTCTTTTTGGAGTGGGCGTGTAACGTCTATTGCCATTCCCCAGTTCTCTGCATGTGGGAATACCTACATGCTAATCGCCTCAGCAGTGGCAGCATCCTCAAAATCCCCCCTCCTTCCTCTGTGCATGCTGCACAGGCTTCCAGTAGCACCTTGCAATTGCTGAGACGCATTTTATATAAAAGGCAGCCTCCCCAAGAGGTAGGTGCCTGAGCAACCCCTGTAGATATTTTGTGGTAGTTTGTTTGTGTAACTGTATGTTGCCTGGTTCCCCGTCCTTAGCCTATATTAGTTATTCCCCTGTCCAGTTTGATCCCTTTAGTCTTATGTAGTGTGTATGTGATCCTGAAGCTGTTCCAGCAGAACCTGAAACCTGAAGCTGTGTTGGCTGTACCTAAACCATTTCCCAAGACTTGTGTGTCTGAGTTAGAATCAATCCCGAAGTCCACGTTGAACCTGTCTTATCTTCGGACTGTGAATACCCAGTTGGATGAGCTAATCATGGCGGCTTCTTCCGCTCCAGCCCAAGTTACAGCAGCTGTGGCTGAGTCTACTCTGCTTGCAAACTATGCTCCAGGAGTTAATCTTCATTTATTGTCTCCATCACAATTCGGCTGAGACTCCAAGCAGTGCTGTTGGTTCCTGAGCCAATGCACCTTGCACTATGAACTTTTGGCCCATCAGTTTCTGTCTGATCGGGTAAAAGTGGGATTCCTGATGTCTCACCTTGCTTGAGAGACCCTAGCATGGCTCAACCCCTGGTGGGAGAGACGGGACCCTGTGACCACAGATCTACAGGCCTGCCTGGTGGTCTACCAAAATGTCTTCGATGAACCTGAACATGTAGCCACCAATGCATCTTTCCCTTCTCAGACTGTTTCATGGAAATCTGTCAGTAAGTCAGTATGCCATCCAGTACTGTACTGTGTCTTCTGAACTAGGTTGGAATGATGAAGCATTGGTAGCGACATTCTGAAAGGGATTATCTGGAAGGATCGAGTATGAATTGGCTAGTCGTGACATCCCTGTTACTCTAGACAAATTGATTTACCTTGCAATCTGGATCAACCTGAGATTCCAGGAGCAGATCAGACAGCTGACACATGAGAGAAAATCATCACATTTGGCTTTGTTTTTCCAGATACCACTTGTTCCAAGTTGCCCGAGACTGCTATCTACTCCAAGCCCATGCAGTTCGATTGTGTTAGGCTGTCGGAGCAGCAGCCGAACCGTGGTCATGCCAAGGGAGTGTGCTACTGTTGCGGTAGCACTGAAAATTTCATTCCTTGCTGTCTAGAAAGGTCTGAAAAACTCCAAAACATAGGACCAGTTGGTGAAGTGTCCCAATGTGAGAGTGGAAATACTTTGCCACTGACTTTGAACATGTTCATGTCCTGTGGAAATATCCGTTTCGTCAAGACTCTGGTTCAGCAGGTAATTTCCTGAAGCAGGCCATAGTGAGTTTGTATCAGATTCCCGTCCGAAACCTCCAGGATATGCTGAAAGTATCATCTGTTAAAGGAAAGGACCTATCCAAAGTCATTAAAGTCGTCACGTAATAAGTAGAGATCCAGACAGTAACATTGCATAAGTAGAAGATTTCCTTCTGTGTGCTATCTGATATATTTTATCCACTTCTCTTAGGTCTTCCATGGCTGACAACTCATGAGCCTGTTCTAGACTGGAGGTCTGGCGAAGTGACTCATTGGGGAAAATCGTGTCACTAGAGGTGTCTGTTCTCTATATGTTCAGCTCAGCCGTTGCTGTTGCCATGTTCTCCACTAGAAAACTCCCGCATCAAGGATGTATTTCCTGTGAGACCCATTTCAAGACTGACCCAGAGAAGGTATCCTTTGGTACCAGGTGGTCGCAGGATGAGAACGTTAAGGTGGAGGCATCTTCCGAGTCTCTACTATCTAACCACCAGAAGGAAGAATCTCAATTCATCTTCATTAGTCCTTAGACTGTTATAGTTGTTTTTCACTTATCCAGTTTCATCCCTTTAATCTTGAGTAGTGTGTATGTGATCCTGAAGCTGTTCTGGTGGAATCTGAACACTGAAGCCACATCGGCGGTACCTGAACCATTTCCCAAGACCTGTGAGTCTGAACAAGAACCAATCCACAACGTTCATGTTGTCCGTAATGTCTGTCAGTCTCCAAATCCTACCTGTCTGTAACTCAACTCCCGTTTCCCTGTCCAGAGAACCAGGCCGCTTGGATCAGCAGCTGGCTGTGATACCGGAGACTATATAAGAGTGTCACCAAGCGGATAACTGCAGCTCAAGCCTGACTCCACCTTCAGGAACTCCAGTGAACACCAAGTTACCTGCTTAGCTATGCCTCTCCTAGGCAAGCAAAGCCCCATGGCACAGTGGGTCCATGAGCCACATGCACCACCTGCAGGCAAGAAATTGCCAAGTTGGTGTAGACATATAGACTGCAATGTTCCCCAGGCAATTAAAATATGCAAATATCTTCTTCAGAGAGGCTGAAACTTTTCCCCTTAGACCTTCTGACAGAGGTTTGTTATTCTGCCAACTCACTTTACCCTGATGAGAGACAAACACCCCAAAATATGTATCTGCAAATGGAGTTTCTGGTTTATCTTCTTATTCTATATGATTTAGCAAGAACCTTTAAAAGTCTTTATGGATTGCTAATCCCAAAAGGTATCACTGGATTTCCTGTCCCTAAATGATCTATGAGGGTATACAAAAATATATGCTCAATTGATCCATGAGTAGTGTTGAGCATTCCGATACTGCAAATATCGCATATCGGCCGATATTCGCTGTATCAGAATTCCGATACCGAGTACCGATATTTTTACAATATCAGATACCGGTATGTATGTATGTTGTATGAATGTTGTATATATGTAGTATGTATGTAGTATGTATGTTTTTTTAAAGGGGTTTTTTTAATTCCGATATTTCTGTCCCATTGACTTGATTGGGGTTTCCGGTATCGGAATCAGCGATACTCGATACTTTTTGGGTATCGGTCCGATCCAATCCGATCCGATACTTCACGGTATCGGATGGTATCGCTCAACACTATCCATGAGAGTTCACTTGAGCACATGAGGGTTCACACATATACAGTATATCACCTGTAAATGACCTGTTTCAAACTACATATATGTATAACTCTTTAGCCCAAAATGACATGCATGGATGTCAGCACTGGGGTGCCTGTGTGTGGGAGGCTCACGAGTTAATACACAGAGTAGCTACACTATCGTTCAAAAGTTTGGGGTCACCAGGACAATTTTGTGTTTTCCATGAAAACTCTTACTTTTATTAATCAAATGAGTTGCCAAATGAATTTAAAATCTAGTCCAGAAATTGACATGGTTTGAAAAAAAGATTTTTCTTTGAAATAATAATTTTCTCCATCAATCTTTGCTTTCGTCAAAGAATACTCCCTTTGCAGCAATTCCAGCATTGCAGACCTTTGGCATTCTAACAGTTAATTTGCTGAGGTAAGATAATTTCAGGTGCTCCTTGTCCTTTTGTTAGAGGGTGCATACACCCCATCCGGGTCTTCTTTTATCAATAGGTATTATACCTTTTTCCTTCTCTCTCACTACCTTTGCATTATAGCTATCTCCAAATAGTATATTTTTTTCCCATTCTCTAGGCACGTGTGGCCTTTATCGTAAAATTCTTCTCACAGACAGTCGGGTAGGTACCTGAACCCATCCCTCCTTTTTCCTTTTTACCACACATTTGTTTGAGGTCTCTTTTTTGTGATTTGATCTCACATTATATTTATATAGTTGTTTTATTCTGGTTTATTCTCTCCCCTTGTATATATTTGCCATCAGATTGATGAAGGTCTAGTTTGGACCAAAACGTCTCCTGTTAATTTTGACTGCAATAATAAATCTATTGGAATCGTCCATAAAGTTGAGTGCCAAGTTTTTTCATGATTATATCCTTGGCTTGGGAACCTACTTGTGCACCTTCACAGTAGTGCTTCGATATATTTCTCATCACGTTTCCCTTCCGTATGCACACTGTACGCTATGTCTACAAACACCTTCTCTTATAACGCTGATGAGACCGCTAATATCTTATCAAAATCGAGTCTCTCTAGTGATTTTCTCAAAGTTCCTCCTAGGGAAACCAGGGGAAGGGATTTAGAGAGAGAACTACGTCACCAAATTAATTACGAACTTCATTACACTACTTTATCCGAATACTTACGGTGAAGAGGATCCCTCGAGGACTCAGGATACCATTGCAATCCACGGAATTTTGTCTCAAGTTCAAACAGATCTTGAACAAATGTTCCTTTGACTTAATGACATTGACTATTGAACATCTCCAACAAGCTATTAACAAAACTAAAGAAGAGATTGTTAATATTGAGGCCCAGCTCACCTCTGCGGGGACGCCCGAGGAGCTTACCACCCATAAGGCTAAAATTAAGCCCGTAATTGATCAACACAGAAAAGACACCGAGTACAGAAAGAGAGCTAAATTCCAGCGGGACGCTGATGACAATGAACAGGGCCGCATTTATCAATGGCAATCCAATACTAACTATCGTTCTTCCTATACCAGATACAACTATAGATCCTCGACAGACCTCTCAACTTCAGGATTGGAATCAGAGAGAAGAGATATCTGCCCAGGATCAAGTCGCTTTTTAGGGCAAAGGACAAGGCGCCAAAGAGGACAACGGAAGAAGAGATATAGATCAGAGGGTCACCAGATCACAGGTACATGCCCGCTGGTGATCAATATATCCTCTCGGACTCTAAGCATAGCTGAAAGTTGTTTACTCCAAAGGGGACTCTCTTTCTGCCCGGTTATCATTTAAATACTTTTAATCTTGACATGGAACTACAACATTTTTTTCGTAATCTCAGACTAAAGGTTCATTTTGCTAGTAAAGTTGTTACCCCCATTACCCAATCCACCACGGGATCATCGATCATCGATCCCTATCCTCTATGAACTTGGGTCTTCTGCTCAAAAGCACCTACATGTGGGCTCACATGCTGTAGAGGCTTTTATTGGATTAGTTGACACAGCCTCACGCCAACTTAGACAGGATAAGGAGAATGGTAAACTACATTTTAGCCCTAACCTTAGCTCCCTCGACTACCAAACCTTATGTTCCCTACATGAGGATAAGACTATTATCAAAAAACCCGCCGATAAAGGGGGTTCAATAGTAGTCATGAATTGGACCGACTATTTACAGGAAATATATCGCCAATTAAGGGACGACTCCGTATATGTGCGGTTAACTAAGGATCCCTCCCTTGAAATTCGTAACCAAATTGAGGAGATTTTGACCACCTTTTTTAACCTTGGGGTTATTGTTACCAAAACTAAGGAATATTTGACCAAAAGGGATCCAATCATCCCCGTATTCTACACCCTGCCCAAGGTACATAAAAATCTTGAGCAACCCCCGGGCAGACCAATAGTCGCATCAACAGAGTCCATTCTCTCCCCTCTTTTTAGAGAAAATCCTCATCCCTCTCATTCGCGATGTACCTTCCTTTCTACTAGATACTGTTGACTTTTTGGAGAAAATAAAATTGGTTGTCTCCTTACCTGAAACAGCCATCTTGGTCACACTAGATGTGAAAGATCTGTACACATCTATTGACCATACGCACGGTATTTTCTGCGTTAAACAACTATTGGAATCATCCCAAAAGCATAGTGACACTATCCAATTCTGCCTTGAACTTCTCACGGTGGTTCTTACTAAGAACTTCTTTATGTTTGAAGATAACTTTTACTTGCAGGCCTAGGGAACAGCTATGGGGTCCAATGTAACCCCCCCATGCAATCTGCTATATGGCAAAATTTGTAAAGGAAGTGGTATACTCTGACCCCTTTTTCTGTTCACATGGTTTGCTTTGGAAATGATATATCAATGATATATTTTGCATTTGGAATGGCATCCTTGCATGCCTTCTTTGATAGACTTAATTCTGCTTGGCCAGAGTTATCCTTCACTATGTCCAACAACCAGTAGCAAGTTAATTTCCTTGATACTATGGTCATCAAAGATCAGTTCGGAAATTTAAGTACTGACTTGAACATGAAGCCTACGGATCGCAATAGCCTCCTTCATTTTGATAGTTTACATCCCCCGGGCGTGGAGAAATGGATTCCATGCTCACAATTTAAGAGGATACAAATAATAGTTTTGGATCCCTCTAATTGCACCCTCAGACATACTGAGATGCACACCTAATTTCGCGAACGTGGTTATCCCTTTGGACTATTGGCAGAGGCCACCATACCTTCAGAATTTCCCACACAGCAATGGCATAAAGTGAGACTAGGGACTTTTTTTTAAGTGGCGGAGGAATACAGTGCGGAAGGATACCTACCTTCCGTCATTGGATTCCTGCAGCCCGTAGAGAACGGCAGCAACAGCTGATGCTGCAGTTCTCTACCCAAGATCGTCGTGGGACACACTCGTGGACTGCTTCGGATCGTGGGTGAGTATTTTTGTGGTTTGTTATGTTAATATTTATTCCGTAAAAGACAATGGCTTCGGGGAACAATGTGACAAGTATTGGTAAGTATGTTACTCTATGTTATATGTACTGTATGTCTATGTATGTATTGTATGAATGTATTGTATGTAGTATGTATGTAGTATATATGTGGTATGTATGTAGCATGTAGTATGTATGTAGTATGTATGTAGCATGCATGTAGCATGCAGTATGTATGTAGCATGCATGTAGTATATATGTAGTATGTATGTAGCATGTAGTATGTATGTAGCATGCATGTAGTATATATGTAGTATGTATGTAGCATGTAGTATGTATGTAGCATATATGTAGTATGTATGTAGTATGTATGTAGCATGCATGTAGTATATATGTAGTATGTATGTAGCATATATGTAGTATGTATGTAGCATATATGTAGTATGTATGTAGCATATATGTAGTATGTATGTAGCATATATGTAGTATGTATGTAGCATGCAGTATGTATGTAGCATGCATGTAGTATATATGTAGTATGTATGTAGCATGTAGTATGTATGTAGCATACATGTAGTATATATGTAGCATGTATGTAGCATATATGTAGTATGTATGTAGCATGTAGTATATATGTAGTATGCATGTTGCATGCATGTAGCATATATGTAGTATGCATGTTGCATGCATGTAGTATGTATGTAGTATGTATGTTGCATGTAGTATATATGTAGTATCAATGTAGCATGTATGTAGTATGTAGTATGAATGTAGCATGTATGTAGTATGCATGTTGTATGTATGTAGCATGTAATTTTTTTTTTTTTTTTTTACATTCAACACATTAGCCGGATGATGGGACTACTACTGTCCCATCATTGGCTAATGTGTCAATCACTGTCATGGTAGCAGGCATCGCCCGATGGGACTTGTAGTCCCATCGGACGATGCCTGCACAGACCCCCGAAGCCTGCACAGCCCCCCGGCAGGCCTGCACAGCCCCCCGGAGCCTGCACAGCCCCCCGGCAGGCCGGCACAGCCCCCCGGCAGGCCGGCACAGCCCACCGGAGCCTGCACAGCCCCCCTGGCAGGCCGGCACAGCCCCCCGGCAGGCCGGCACAGACCACCGGAGCCTGCACAGACCCCCTGGCAGGCCGGCACAGCCCCCCGAAAGGCCCGTACAGACCCCAGAGAGGCTGTACAAGGGAAAAACAGGATTTTTCTTATTCCGATACCGGAAGTCCCATAGACTTGAATGGGACTTCCGGTATCGGAATCGGCGATACCGATACTTTTTTTTAAGATCGGCCGATCCATTCCGATCCGATACTTTGAAGTATCGGACGGTATCGCTCAACTCTACTCCCGAGATGTGTGACATCATATTATGAGAAACGAATCGAAAGGCCAAGAGAGTTTGTGATGCTTACAACAACGAACTGGTACAACGTTTTCCTGATTCTTCTGAACGGCCACCACAAAAAACATTCAAGCAATTTACTGAAACTGAACTACATGCATTTTTCGGCATACTGATTGCTGCTGGTATGCACAGAGACAACAAAGAGAATCTGGAGGAAATGTGAAATGTTGATGTTCTGCCCCTTATACGTGCAGCCATGTCTTGTGACCGCTTCAAGATGATACTCAGATTTATCAGATTTGACAATGAAAATACACGTGCAGAACGTGTGCAAACAGATAAAGCTGCACCAATACGGGACATCTGGACAATGCTGAACAGAAATCTGAAGAGAGCCTACAAGCCATATAATTGTATCACCGTCGACGACCAATTATTTCCATTTAGAGGCCATACTAAATTTACTCAGTATATACCTTCAAAACCAGCTAAATATGGCATAAAGATTTTCTGGGCTTGTGACTCGTCAAACGCCTACACATTACAAGGTCAGCTCTACACTGGGAAACCAACTGAATGTCCTCGACAAGTAAAAATTGGTGAACGAACAGTATTGGACCTAGTGAGCTCGTATAAAGGCTCTGGAAGAAATGTCACCACCGATAACTTCTTTACAACCATGGAACTAGCTAAGGTATTGAACTCCTGGAACATGACACTAGTTGGTACAGTGAGAAAAAACAAAAGGTTCCTACCTAGCAACATGCAGCCTGCCAAAGAAAGGCCTGTAAACTCGACAAATTTTGCCTACAATCATGATGCAACAGTCTGTTCATATGTACCAAAGAAGAACAAATCAGTCGTGCTTCTATCATCTATGCACATGACGGGAGAAGTTGAAGAGACACTAGCAGCCAAGCCAGAGATAATAAAATACTACAACAAAACAAAAGGCGGAGTTGATGCTATGGATAAAATGTTGGGAGAGTACACTGTGAAACGACGAACATTACGTTGGCCTCTGGCATTTTTCTAAAATATGATTGACGTCACTGGGTTTGCATCCTACATCATCTACAGAGAACACAATCCAAGCTTCAGGACAAAGGATCAACGAAGAAAGTTCCTGAAAGATCTCGCAAAACAGCTGTGTATGCCTGCAATTGAAGATCGTAGTACAAACCGAATGATGATGAGAAACCATTTTCTTCGAGGTGCAGTAGAAATGGTGCTTGGACGATGCATTCTGGTAGCATCGCAAGCAGCAGCTGGCCCTCAAATACCTCATGGTAGTCGTGGACCCTCCCCTGTTGTTGGTAGTTGCTATGTCTGCCGAGACCTGAGGCGAAAACAACGTAAGACTAGAAAGTCTTGTGTGGTTTGTGTGAAACCCATTTGCGATGAACACTCGGTAGCAAAGACAACATGCATTACTTGCAAAGAAAATCAATAAAAAAAGTTTCTTACATTTTCTTTTATAATGCAAATGAACAGTTTTTTTACTTGTTTATAATAATAAAATAGCATTATCATTAAAAAAATATTCTTTTTTCCTTGCATTATCTTCATTCAAAATATATGAGGGTACATTTGTACCTATGCAGCTTGTTATGGATGCAAAAATATCTCGACCCCTTATCTCGGAAGGGGGTGGAGATATTTTATTGAAATTTGGCCAATATATTCTGGACCAAAACTGCAGCGATGTCACGAAATTTCAGCCCTCTACGGCTTTTCAAAAAAAAGTTATTGCAATTCAAAAACGGAATAGGTACAATTGTACCTACTCAGCCGGACACTAGCCACTGCCACCACTGGTTACATCTAATCCAACATACTCACCACTGCTACCAATGCGTATAAGATGTTAACCATGTGTATACAATGTGGCACTATAGCCACTATTATATTTTTTGTCTCCCTAAGGCTGGTTTCACACTTGCATTTTTTTGCGCTGCTTTCTAGCGCAAAAAAACGCATGCGTTTTTTCCCCTATACTTTAACATGGCATGTACGCGTTTGTATGTGCATGCATTTTTTTGCAGTGTGCGCTTGGGCGCAGAAAATACATCCTGTTGCATTTTTTGTGTGTCCGACTTGCCCCCAAAAAACGCATGTGCACGCAATGCGTTTTTTTTACAGCAAAACACCCATTAAAGTCTATGGGTGCGCATACGTGCGCATTGTAATTGTAATTGCGCATTAAAAATGCACCAAAACCCACAAAAAAAACGCACACAAACGCATGATGCATTTTTTTCATGTGTTTGTGTGCGCAAAAAACGCGCAGCAAAAAAACGCAAGTGTGAAAGTAGCCTGATAACACTATAACTTATGGGGCATATGTATATGTATCGGTAACCCTAACATATACGCCACACTCTATTTTTATTAGGTCTGGCTCCACTATGAACATTTAATTACTCTCCTTTTTTAGTCTCCTTTCTTTACAGCCTTCCTACATAGCCACAGGTCAATTTACCATTTCATTGCTTCTTTTGCATACAGGTATGTTCTGAGCTCCCTATACTTTCCTCTACCACTACATCATTGCCTTATCACAGCTTTTTTTTGAACATACATGCTTTCTGATAATTTCAGGTGCTCCTTGTCCTTTTGTTAGAGGGTGCATACACCCCATCCGGGTCTTCTTTATCAATAGGTATTATACCTTTTTCCCTCTCTCTCACACTACCTTTGCATTATAGCTATCTCCAAACAGTATATTTTTTTTCCCATTCCCTATGCACGTATGGCCGTTATCATAAAATTCTTCTCACAGACAGTCGGGTAGGTACCTGAACCCATCCCTCCTTTTTCCTTTTTACCACACATTTGTTTAAGGTTTCTTTTTTTGTGACTTGATCTCACATTATAGTTATATACTTGTTTTATTCTGGTTTATTCTCTCCCCTTGTATATATTTGCCGTCAGATTGATGAAGGTCTAGTTTAAACCGAAACGTCTCCTGTTAATTTTGACTGCAATAATAAATCTATCGGAATCTTCCATAAAGTTGAGTGCCAAGTTTTTTTCATGATTAATTTGCTGAGGTAATCTGGAGAAATTTCACCCCATGCTTCCAGAAGCCCCTCCCACAAGTTGGTTTGGCTTGATGGGCACTTTTTGCGTACCATACGGTCAAGATGCTGCCACAACAGCTCAATAGGGTTAAGATCTGATGACTGCACTGGCTCCTCCTTTACAGATAGAATACCAGCTGCCTGCTTCTTCACTAAATAGATCTTGCGTAATTTGGAGGTGTGCTTTGGGTCATTGTCCTCTTGTAGGATGAAATTGTCTCCAATCAAGCGTTGTCCACAGGGTATGGCATGGCATTGCAAAATGGAGTGATAGCCTTCCTTATTCAAAATCCCTTTTACCATGTACAAATCTCCCACTTTACCATCACCAAAGCAACCCCAGACCATCACATTACCTCCACCATGCTTGACAGATGGTGTCAGGCACTCTTCCAGCATCTTTTCAGTTGTTCTGCATCTCACAAATGTTCTTCTGTGTGATCCAAACACCTCAAACTTGGATTTGTCTGTCCACAACACTTTTTACCAATCTTCCTCTGTCCAATGTCTGTGGTCTTTTGCCAATATTAATCTTTTCCTTTTATTAGCCAGTCTCAGATATGGCTTTTTCTTTGCCACTCGGCCCTGAAGGCCAGCATCCCAGAGTCGCCTCTTCACTGTAGACGTTGACATTGGCGTTTAGCGTGTACTATTTAATGAAGCTGCCAGTTGAGGACCTGTGAGACGTCGATTTCCCAAACTACAGACTCTAATGTACTTGTCTTGTTGCTCAGTTGTGCAGCGGGGCCTCCCACTTCTCTTTCTACTTTCACATGAAAGTTCTTTTTTTCTGGCCATTATTCCAGCGATCTATTAAACCATGCGTCGTATATCTCTTCATCCAAACAGTTCAAACACATGTTGAACATCCCTCATTTATCCTGAAGTGTCCTTTCTATTTCAGTACATATCCTACAAGACTGGCATTGTGAATCAGGAATGTTTATGACAATTAGCAAAATTCCTCAAAGATTCCTATGGTGCTATTTGTGTGTTAACAGTAGAGTAATTGCACCCAAGGGTCAACATCTATAGACAATTTAATGTTTAGTATGTTTACTGAAAGTCTATAATGTTCAGTAGACAAGCATGGTATGTTTTTGAAGTCTGATTTCATATGCCGTAAAGCTATACAAATAGCAGTCTGTCTTCAGATTACCTCTGGAGGTTAAGACTTAAGTTGGCACTTGAGGATTCAAGTGATAATATGGGGAAAATTCAGAAAATTAATGGCTAACCTAATGCTTAAGCAGGAATATTGGATGCATTCCTTGAAAGAAACAAGGTAAAATAAATTTTGTGCTTAAGATGATCATTCAGAGGATGAAGGTACTGCAGAATTAACCATGGCATCAGAATGGAAATGGTGTCAGAAATGCAAGAAGATACATTGCATCATTTTACAGTGGCTTGGAAAAGTATTCATACCCTTGGATTTTTAACTATTTTGTTACATTACAACCTGTGTTTAAATATTTTTGTAATCCATTTTGTGTGAAATGTATCAGCACTAAATAGTCTAAGCTGATGAAGTGAGAAAAATATAGGCATAAATTAAATTTATCGGTCAAATAACTAAAAATTAGCTTGTGCATATGTATTCACTTATTTTGCTATGAAGCCCCTAAAAAATTCTAGTACAAGCAATTAACATCATATATCATATGCTTAGTGAAAGGAAATCCACCTGTGTGTAATCTAAGTGTCACAAGGTCTGTCCGCATATACACACCTTTTCTGAAAGGCCACAGAGGCTGCAACACCATTATGCAAGAAACACTACTAACCAAACACCATGGAGACCAAGGAGATCTCCAAACAAATCAGGGACAAAGTTGTTGAAAAGAACAAGTCAGGCCACCTGGACAGACGGAAGCTATGGATGAATTCTTTTTACATCAGATGTCTCCTTTCTCAAAAAAGTACGACATAGTGATCATGGGAGATTTTAACTCTCCAAATATTTGTTGGGAATCTCTCTCAGGCAAAAGTAATGGGTCCAGAAAATTCTTATCTTCTCTTTCTGACATCTTTAACTTTCAAAAGGTAGAAGCATGAACAAGAGGATCTGCTATCTTGAAATTAATTCTTACCAACAGGGAGGAAATGGTTGAGGAAGTAAAAGTGGCTGAGAATTTAGGAGGCAGCGATCATGCTATCCTCGAATTTTGGATTACAAGATGAGGAAGGAAAGATATATATCTTGTATAGTGTTAGCCAGTAGATAGAAAAATATTTAGAATTGAGAGTCATCAGTGGTTGATACCTTTTAATGGCTAACTGAAAAGATGGTAACAAATTCTAAGCTTTCGAGACTACTCAGGTCTCTTCATCAGGCATTGACTAATACAACATCTGAAGAATCACATATTTATACACAAGACAGCACAGAAATAACACAATAGATAACACAAATGTTGTGAAGCAGAACTATCATTATGGGAGAGGGGTAGTTACACGCTACTAAAAAAATTGGAGTCGGATCCTACACAGGACTATTACAAGAAAATAAACAAGTTGGTATCTTGTCTGCATGATGAATCCATTAGAGCCGATGACCTGATACCAGAGAGTCCAAGAATAGGGACATTCTACATGCTTCCCCAAATCCACAAATCTAGAAAACCAGGAAAACCAATTATGTTGTGTGTGGGCACCCCTTACTGAGCAGGTATCTGGATGGGTAGAGGGTATTCTTAAACCTCTGGTAATGGATACACCTAGCTACATTCAGGACAAAACTGACCTATTGAATAAACTAGCAGCAATAGGTCCTCTACCAGAAGGAAACACCCTGGCCACCATGGATGTGGAATATTTGTACTCTAATATCCCACACCAGAATGGATTAAATGCCTGCAAAGTCTTCATGGGAAAACTCAGGGAATGATGCTAATTCTATGGTGAAACTTAGAAAAATTCATCCTCACCCACTATTACTTTGAATTTGACAACAAGATCTATCTACAGGAGACTTGTATAGCAATGGGAAGTAAAATAGCTTCACAGTATGCAAATCTTCATGGCTAAGCTTGAAAGTAAATTTTTATCCTCATGTCCCATCAGGCCTCTGACCTACTACTGTTACATTGATGATATTTTAATAATCTGGACAGTGTCTGAGCAGCAGCTAAAGACATTCCATGAACAGTGTAATCACTTTTATCCAACCATCAACATAACACTCAACTACTCCTGTAATGAAATTAACTTTTTGGACACCATCATTTAGCTACATAACAATGAAATAGAGACATCCCTGTAGCAAAAGCCAGTTGACTGTCCAACATACCTTAAATGGAGCAGTTTCCATTTAAAACACATAAAAAACTCTATTGTCTACAGTCAAGCTATCAGATATAGACGTATATGTTCCAACTAGGGATGAGCGAGTATACTCGTTAGGATTTGGTACTCGGCGAGTAATGCGCTACTCGCGGTACTCGAATCTTGGCAAGTATTTCACTACTCACCTCGCAATATTCAGCACAGCCCGCACAGCACAGTCCCCGCACATCCCAGCACTGTCCCGTACAGCCTGGCACAGTCCCCACAAAGCCCAGCACAGTCCCGCACAGCCCGGCATAGTCCCCGCACTGTACCTGCAAAGCCCAGCACAGTCCCGCACAGCCCAGCATAGTCCCTGCACAGTACCTGTAAAGCCCAGCACAGTCCCACACAGCCCGGCATAGTCCCCGCACAGTACCTGCAAAGCCCAGTACAGTCCCGCACAGGCCAGCACAGTCCCACACAGCCCCGCATAGTCCCCGCACAGTACCTGCAAAGCCCAGTACAGTCCCACACAGCCCGGCATAGTCCCCGCACAGTACCTGCAAAGCCCAGCACAGTCCCGCACAGCCCGGAACAGTCTTCGCACAGGCCAGCACAGTCCCACACAGCCTGGCATAGTCCCAGCACAGTACCTGCAAAGCCCAGCACAGTCCCACACAGCCCGGCATAGTCCCCACACAGTACCTGCAAAGCCCAGCACAGTCCTGCACAGCCCGGCACAGTCTTCGCACAGGCCAGCACAGTCCTGCACAGCTCGGCACAGGCCAGCACAGTCCCGCACAGCCCAGCAAGTCTTCGCACAGGCCAGCACAGTCCCGCACAGCCCGCCACAGTCTTCTCAGAGGCCAGCACAGTCCTGCACAGCCCAGCAAGTCTTCGCACAGGCCAGCACAGTTCCGCACAGCCCGGCACAGTCTTCTCACAGGCCAGCACAGTCCATTGCAGCCCGGCACAGTCTTCTCACAGGCCAGCACAGACCCGCACAGCCCGGCACAGTCTTCTCACAGGCCAGCACAGTCCTGCACAGCCCGGGACAGTCTTCTCACAGGCCAGCAAGACTTCGCACAGGCCAGCACAGTCCTGCACAGCCCGGCACAGTCTTCGCACAGTCCTTGCCCAGTCCAGCACACACACACAGCCTATTACTCACATTTCCCATAGACTTACATTGGACTTGCTACTCGTTACGAGTAGCTGAGTATTAGGAGGTACTCGTAACGAGTACAGCAAGTCCGAATACTTCACTACTCGCTCATCTCTAGTTCCAACCCCATGGATAGAGACAAAAACCTTGGCCGCCTCAGAAAGGCCTTTTTGAATCAGAGATACCATTCAAGAACAATTCAAAACCAAATTACAAGAGCCACCAGAATATCAGGGAATCATCTCCTACATTACAAATCTAAAGAAGAAAATAACCAGGTGCCTCTAGTAATCACCTACAATCCAAAACTGAAGGTGCTAAGGGAAGCTGAACGGAAATTACAACCTTTACTACTGTGTTTTAGGCAGTCCCTAAATCTAAGAAGCATCATTGTCAAAAGCTCCCTGTCCTCTCCAACAGCTACTGGAACCTTTTCTTGCAACCAGAAAAAATGTAAATCCTGTCCATTTATAATGACCACCGACAAGATAAAGATCCCCAACTCACATCAAGACTACAAGATCCCAGGTTCTTTCAGCTGTATCACATCTAATGTGGTGTACTCAGGGCAGCCACTAGGAATTTCAGGGCCTCATAGTGGCAAATTTTTGGGGGTCCCCTTGAGACTTTGCGCAGGCTCAACCCCAACCCCGCCTCCACCCCTTGAACTATCCACAGTCCTACTTGATCTCTCTTGGAAAAACTCCACTTCTCACCAATCACACATTAACAGTTCCCATCACCAGATCACACATATAGCCAGCAGCTCTTGTTTTGGCCAAAAGATTTTTTTTAATCTGTACCATGACAAGGTAGACTCTTTTAGCCATGCCCTACTCTACTCAAACCTATTAAACATTTTTTAAAATATGCAATAAAATTTAGGTATGTTTTTATTTATTTTTCAATTTTTAAAATAACCAATAATATCACATACACGGGACAAATACAGCCACACCATGTCCAGACCACATATTACCACCACAGTGACCGAATAATAGCACATACAAAAGACAAATACCACCACATCATGACCAGACCACATATTACCACCGCATGGTGGTGACTGAATACTCCAATACTGATCATTAATAAAAAAAAAAACGATACTATCACCATAAGTGCCATTATACACAGGAGATGTGTACTTAGTAAGCAGTGTCTCTGTACAGGTAATACAGTGATCACCAGTGACAATATACACAGGAGTGCTGTATATAGTGTCAGTTAGAGTTGAGTGAAACGGGTCGGTCAAATTCAAAAGTCGCCGACTTTCGCTAAAGTTGGGTTTCACCAAGCGAAACCTGACCATAGCATGAGGTCGGCCATGCGGTCACCGACCTGAGCGCCAAAGTCGGATTTCCCAGAATACTCGAATTTCTCTCAATGCTTGCACGTGACTTTTTTCAGCCACTGAGCAAGGACATACACTGTGGGCAACGAGATGACATGTGCAGCGTCCGGGGAGAGAGAGCGAGAGAGTTTTCGCGCACTTTAAAAAAGCAGTCCGGCATGTAGGGGTCCTACACTCCCTGCCGACTTTGCTTCACCATTGACTTGCATTGGGTTTCGTGTTTCAGTCGGTCCTTCGACTTTTCCCGATAGTCGGCCGATTTCGTTCGACTCGACTTTTGAGAAAATTGGGTTTCATGAAACCCGACTCGACCCTAAAAAAGGCAAAGTCGCTCATCTCTAGTGTCAGTGTAAAGGTAATACAGTGATCACTGTTGACATTGTACACAGGAACTCTGTATATAGTGTATAGTGTCAGCATACAGGTAACACACTGACTCACCAGTGACGTCTCTAGGTGAATTCCTTCATCTTCACTTTTCATCTTCATCCAGCACAGACCACCATCACATCTTCCAGCCAGGGCTCGTCTCCGCAGGAAATAACACAGTTTTCTAGAGCTCCGATTGCAGAACACATTACTCATATTTTTCCCAAGTTCTACACTACACCAGATGAAGAAAAAAAAGCAACAGTGTCACTCTGCACAGTAACAGGACCGCCCCCCAATTAAAACAGTATCCTCAAAAAAATAAAATAAATACATCACTGCAGTAATAATATCCCTTAATTAGCATCTATGGTAATAATATTCCCCATCCTGGCCCTGTGTATCTCATTCCTGGCTCCAGCCATATGATCTCCCCATCCTGCCCCATCTGTCCCATGATCCTGACCCATCTGTCCCATGATCCTGCCCCATCTGTCTCCATCGTATCCATCCTGCCCCATGATTCTGCCCCATCTGTTTCCATCCTGCACCATGACCCTGCCCCATCTGTCTCCATCCTGCCCCATATTTCTGTCCCATCTTCTCCATCCTGCCCCATATTCCTGCCTCATTTGTCTCCATCCTGCCCCCATGTCTCCATACTGCCCATGTATCTCCATCCTGCCCCTGTGTCTCCATCCTGCACCATGTGTTTACATCCTGCCCCTGTGTCTCCATTCTGCACCATGTGTTTACATACTGCCCCTGTGTCTCCCATCCTGCCTCTGTTTCTCCCATCATCCTGCCCTGTATCTCCCATTCTGTCCTGTGTCTCCATTCTGCCCCATGTCTCCATTCTGCCCCATGTCTCCATTCTGCCCCATGTGTTTACATTCTGCCCCCGTGTCTCCCATCCTGCCCCAATGTCTCCCATCCTGCCCCAATGTCTCCCATCCTGCCCCCATGTCTCCCATTCTGCCCCGGTCTTGCTTTTTTCAATTAAAAAAAACACTTTCTCCTTACCTGGCCGTGGTCCAGCCCCGATGTCCACCCCAAGTATTTCAGCACAGACTCGCTGGCAAATGACAATCATGTCATATGCCGGTGATGTACACGCTGACGTCAGCTGCCAGCCTCTGATTGGCTGGCGGCTTTTAACTATTGCCGTGCCGGCCCACACGGCAATAGAGGTTAACTGAACCTGCATCTCGGACGCAGGTTCAGTTTCTGCACTGGCAGAATGCTGCCACTAGGACCTGGTGAGCAGATGAGATGGGGCCCGATGCAGGCCCCCTCTGATGATTAGTCCCCATGCGCCAGTAATGCCCTGATGGTGGCCCTGGATGTACTTAATTATTTGTACTAAATGTCCAACTGAGTGTCTGTATGTGGGGGAGACAGAGCAAAAGCTTAGAACAAGGATGAATTGTCATCACCACACAATAAGAGGAAAAAAGAATGGATCTACCTGTGGCCAAACATTTTTATATCCCTGATCACAGCACCATGGACATGAAATTACTTGTATTAAAAGGTAACGTTAAATCTCAGAGAGACAGAAGAGTCTGGGAGTATAAACTCATGGCAACCTTGACACACTCAGTACAGGAATGAATGTGTTGCATGGATTTATGTTTTTACATCAATTAAGGAATTTGCTCCTCAGACCTTGTGGGGGCATCACAACACAGAACCAGACCCCAGTCAGGGGGCAATAAAACTTTCACACTCCTTATCTATGAACTGTTCCAATATTTATGGCCACAACTATTTATACCGCTCCCATAATGATAGTTCTGCTTCACGTCACTTGTCTTATCTATTGCATTATTTCTGTGCTGTGTTTTGTATAAATATGTGTTTCTTCAGATTTTGTATTAGTCAATGCCTGATGAAGAGACCTGAGTAATCTCGAAAGCTTGCATTTTGTTACCATCTTTTCAGTTAGCCATTAAAAGGTATTAACTACTGAAGACTCTCAATTCTAAAGATGAGGAAGATCAGCAAAGACTCAGATTTTAAAGCTGGACTTCAGAAAGGAAAATTTTAATGGACTCAGAAAGAGGGTAGGAATGGTTCAATGGTTGAATGTTCTAAAGGACACAATTGTCCATGAAGGATGGGAGATTTTGCTAAATGAAATTTTCACTGCACAATCAGAAACAATCCCAAAAATGAATGAACACAGAACTTAATAACTTGTTAAATAGGAAAAAAGAACTGTACATTAAATGGAAAGTGGGTAGCATATCCAAAGAAGAATATCATGCTGTTTGCAAGGAATGGAGGGCAAGCATTAGAAGAGCTAAAGGCAGTAATGAAGTGAGACTTGCAAGGGAGACCAATAGCAGTAAAAAAGATTTTGGAGGTATGTCAAGCACAAAAGAAAACTCAAAGGTGGTATAGGATTTTTACAGGATGAAAAGAGTGAAGGGGTCAAAAATTATGTTGAAAAGGCCGAATTTTTAAATTCCTATTTTGCATCTGTGTTCTCTAAGAAAGCAAATGTAAAATCAAGTGATCTTCACTGTGTCATTGAAGGAGTAAAAGAATCCACACTATCTATAAACAGAGAGAAGGTGAGAGAACACTTAGCTAATTTAAATGAACTTAAATCTCTTGGTCAAGATCAATTACATCTTAGGGTAGTGAAAGAGTTAACAGAGGAAATTACAGAACCACTAGCAGAATCTTTGAAAAATTCTGGAGAACAGGAAGAGTCCTAGAAAATTGAAGAAGGCCAAATTTTGTCCCTACCTTCAAAAAAGGAAAGAAGATGGAGCCAGGAAATTACAGGCCAGTGAGCCTTACTTTTATACCAGGAAATATCTTTGAACAAATTGTTAAACAGCATGTATGCAAGTACTTGATTAAGAATTCAGTAATTAACTAAAGCCAGCATGGGTTTGTAGCAAACAAGTCATACCAGACTAATCTAATTTCCTTCTGTGATGAAATCACTGACTGGGTGTGTAGAAATCGCAGGAACACAGGATGTCGCCACAGACAGGAGACAGTTCAAGAGTTAACAGGATTTTGTTAACAACAAATATACTCCATGCAGGGAGTAACGGGGCATGAAGGGGTAGTAAAAGGACAAAGGATGGGTAGGGGAGTTTGGACAGGGTATAACTGGGAGTAAGACAGGGTTGGTAAGGCCTGTTTCACACTTCAGTTTTTCGACGTCAGTCAAGATCCGACATCTTGGCGGATTGATGGATCCGCTATAAATGTGGCAAAACGGATGCCAGCGGATGATACGGATCCGCTGTACGGATTTTTATACGGATCCATCAAAAAACGGATCCGCACCATCCGCTGGCATCCGTTTTTGCCATCCGTTGGGTCCGTTTTCTGACGGATCCATTTTTCCACACCTTCAAAATGGGATGCTCCCAAATATTATTGGCTCTTGGAAACTGCTCGCAAACGTGACTGGATGCTGGAAAGTAGGGGAAAAATATATCTAGGGGGTTTTAACAAAATATCTTTGAAAGGTTTTAGAGCTAGTGGCAGAGATGGAAGGAATAAGAGCGAATATTAATAGCATCTGTGTGGATTTTGATTTTCAGTGCAATCATTTGGCAATTCTTGCTCAGCAGATGGAGGAAACGAGACTGCGAATCCTGCCTCGGAGAAAGAAGAGACGGCAGTGGATTCATCCTATAAATGCACAGAGATTGACCCTTGGAGTTTTTTCTACACTTTATCTGGAATTGAAGGATAATCTCCTTGTTGAAGTCCCTCTTGAAGCGCTCGCTGAGTGACCGCCACCGTGTGATAACCCTGTCACCTGTGAAGCAAAAAAAAAAACAAAGATGTTAGTATTCAACACTTCACATGCTGTAATATAAGTTACTGAAATTGGAATACTTACGCACAAAATCCCTGGCCCTTGCATCGAGCTCCTCCCTGTTCCTCAGGGGGGCATATAATCTTATTCGCATTAAGCATGGGGATGAATGGAAGACGGCATTTAATACTCCGGAGTGACATTTTGAGTACCTGGTGATGCCTTTTGGGCTCACTAATGCCCCTTCTGTCTTCCAGTGCTTCATGGATGATATTTTCCGAGACTTGGTGGATAAATTTTTGATCATCTATCTGGATGATATTTTGATCTTTTCCAAGGATTGGGACTCTCATGTGGAACATGTTCGGACTGTGTTCCGGATTTTGAGGGAGAATTCCCTGTATGTCAAGGGATCGAAATGCCTTTTTGGTGTACAGAAGATTTCGTTTTTGGGATTTATTTTGTCTCCATCAACTATTGAAATGGACCCGGCCAAGGTAGAGGCCATTTATGATTGGGTTCAGCTTTGAAGGCCCTCCAGAAGTTTTTGGGTTTTGCTAATTTTTATCGTAAATTTATAGCTAATTTTTCTGGTATTGCCAAACCATTGACTGATTTGACTAAGAAGGGTGCTGATGTGCTGAATTGGTCTCCGGAGGCTGTTTCTTCCTTTCAGGAGCTGAAGCGAAGGTTCACTTCTGCCCCGGTTTTGCGGCAACCTGATGTCTCACTCCCGTTTCAGGTAGAGGTGGACGCTTCTGAGATTGGTGCAGGAGCTGTTTTGTCCCAAAAAGATCCTGTAACATCTAAAATGAATCCCTGTGCTTTCTTTTCCCGAAAGTTCTCCCCATCTGAACGTAACTATGATGTGGGGAATCGGGAACTGTTAGCCATGAAATGGGCATTTGAGGAGTGGAGACATTGGTTGGAGGGAGCTAAACATCAAGTCGTGGTCCTTACTGACCACAAGAATTTGATTTACCTGGAGTCGGCCAAACGCTTGAATCCTAGACAGGCTAGGTGGGCCTTGTTTTTCACACATTTTGATTTTGTGGTCTCTTTTCTTCCGGGCACTAAGAATGTCAAGGCAGACGCCCTCTCTAGGAGTTTCTTTGCTGATTCTCCTGTTGTGACCAAGCCTGCTACCATCTTAGGCGAGGGGGTAGTTCTTTCTGCCATCTCGCCCGATTTGAGACGTGCTCTGGAAGAGTTTCAGGAGGACAAACCTGAGCGTTGTCCCATTGGATAATTGTATGTTCCTGACCAGTGGAGGAAGAGAGTGATGTCTGAAGTTCATTGCTCTGCATTGGCTGGTCATCCAGGTATTTTTGGTACTAGAGATTTGGTGAGTCAGTCTTTTTGGTGGCCCGCCTTGTCTCGTGATGTCAGGAATTTTGTGCAGTCCTGTGGGACTTGCTCTCGGTCTAAACCTTGTTCTCGATCTAGTGGGTTGTTGATGCCTTTGCCGGTGCCCAGGAAGCCATGGACCCATATTTCAATGGATTTTATCTCTGATATGCCTGTCTCTCAGAGAATGACTGTTATTTGGGTGATTTGTGATAGATTCTCTAAGATGGTCCATCTTGTACCACTCCCTAAGTTGCCATCTTCCTCAGAGTTGGTGCCCTTGTTTTTGCAACAGGTGGTTCGCTTGCACGGGATTCCTGAGAACATTGTATCTGACAGAGGAGTTCAGTTTGTGTCTAGATTTTGGAGGACTTTCTGTTCCAAGCTGGGAATTCAGTTGTCCTTCTCCTCTGTGTTTCACCCTCAGACCAATGGGCAGACGGAGAGAACAAACCAGACTTTGGAGTCGTATTTGAGATGTTTTATTTCTGCTGATCAGGATGATTGGGTTCCATTTTTGCCCTCGGCCAAATTTGCTTTAAATAATAGAGCTAGTTCTGCCACTTTGATGTCACCTTTTTTTTGTAACTTTGGGTTTCATCCTCGATTCTCTTCAGGGCAGGTTGAGCCTTCTGCCTGCCCAGGTGTTGACACTGTGGTGGAGAGAATGCACCAAATCTGGGACCAAGTGGTGGATAAGTTGTCTCTCTCCCAGGAAAAGGCCCAGCGGTTTTCCAACCGGCATAGGACCATTGGTCCCCAGTTTAAGGTGGGTGATATGGTTTGGTTGTCATCAAAGAATATCGCTATGAAGGTGGCTTCTCCAAAGTTTAAACCTAGATTTATTGGACCTTACAAGATTTTGGAGATTCTTAATCCAGTCTCTTTTTGATTGGCTCTTCCTGTTACATTTAAGATCCATAACGTGTTTCATAAGTCTCTGTTAAAGAGGTTTGTTGAGCCAGTAGTTCCTGTGGTGGCACCTCCTGACCCAGTATTGGTTGAAGGTAATGTGGAATATGAGGTTGAGAAGATACTGGATTCTCGCCTGGCTAGACGGAGACTCCAGTATTTGGTTAAATGGAAGGGTTATGGCCAGGAGGATAATTCTTGGGTCCCTGCATCCGATATTCATGCCGAAAGATTGGTTCGTGCCTTTCATTGGGCCCATCCTGATCGCCCTTGTGGCGTGGATGAGGGTTCGGTGACCTCTCCTCAAGGGGGAGCTACTGTTGTTAGTTCATTTTCCCCTTCACCGTCGATGTCTGATGAACTCCCTCTTCTGGTGAAGGAAGGTAGTGAGGCTGATTACCAAACACCTGATCTTGTGGATGATGACTGGGTAACAGGAACTTCTGACTGGATATAAGGCAGCCGACGCCCTTCTGAGTATAAACACACTTGTTATGCAAAATATAATAAAAAAAAGGTGTTATGCAAAATATAATAAAAAAATTAAAGGTCAGATTTATTTTGATCGAAAAACCACCCCAAAAAATTGAATGTTGATATGTGCAATGCGCAACCTTGCCAACCCTACACCTTGTGTTGCCCTTTAAAAAAAAAACCTTGGTATTGTATGTATACCCACACTTTAAAGTGACCTGGTTTTGGAATTGCATGTGTGTAATTCCCTGCTTCAGAGTTAACTGAGAATCTATCAGTGAGTGCATACGCAAACTTTAAAGTGACCTGGTTTTGATATTGCATGTGTAATTCCCTGCTGCTGAGTTAACTCACAATCTTATCAGTGAGCGTATACCCACACTTAACATGACTTTGTTTAGGTAATGCACATATACCCAAACTTTCTGGGACCTTGTTTAGGTATTGCATATATACCCACACTTAACGTGATCTTGTTTAGGTATTTGCACGTATACCCACACTTAACGTGACCTTGTTTAGGTATTGCACGTATACCCACACTTAAGGTGATATGGTTTTACAATGATACTACAGACAGTTTTTGGAGACAGTTTTTATTTGTTATAATTTTTTTGTTTTCATTTTTTTTTTACAAGTAGGAGCTACTATGCTCTTTATTTTAAATACCACAGTACATGAAAAAAAATAAATTGCTGAACACATGCTACAGTCACACCACATACAATACCAGTCACACCACATACAATACACACATAACACGCAATCACAGCACAATTTGAAATATTCACATAAAATTACATTAGTATGAAAATAAAATGCAGTACACATGCAACAACAAAAAAAAGTAAACTATGAAAAAAATGCATAATAAAAATACACACACACACAGACATGCAACACTGGGAGGCCACACACACACAGCCAGGCTACACACACAGCCAGGCTACACACACACACAGGTAGTACACACACACGTAGTACACACACACACACACACACACACACACACACGTAGTACACACACACACACAGCCAGGCTACACACACACACAGGTAGTACACACACACACACAGGTAGTACACACACACACACACAGGTTATTCTCACACTTGCAGGCGTCTTTGCTGGCAGGCTGTTGGTGCTGGCACTGGCAGGCCACTCAGTCCTGGCTCGGTGGTGGCAGGCCTCTTGGTCCTGACTTGCTGTTGGCAGGTGCTGGCTTCTGGTGGCAGGCCTCTTGATGCTGGCATATGCTTGCTGGCTGGCAGGCTGTGTCTGGTATCTTCTCTCTTCCGTCTTGATGCTGGTACTGCATGTCTGAGCCCAATTAGCCCACCTTATATAGTATTTGGACTGTCTGGAAAAGTATCTTTTTTCTGAGCATGCTCAATGCGAAAAAGCAGATTCCGCCAGCGGATTCCGCTAAATGGCGGATCCGCCGCCCATAGACGGCCATTCTATAGAATCACACCCTGATCCGCCATTTTGACACAGACAAAAAACGTTACAAAGTCTGTCCACCTCAGACAGAATCCGCCAGAAATCTGACGGATCTGCCGAATAGCGGATGTAACGGACAACCATCCGCCAAAATCCGCCACTAATGTAATTCAATGGGAAAAAATGGCGGATCCGCCATTTTCAAAATTTGGCGGATTGGCGGATTTTGACTGACGTCGAAAAACTGAAGTGTGAAACAGGCCTAAGGGACAAACAAAAGTTCAGAAAGGAAGAGCTTAAACTTATCGGAATGTAGTGTTCAGACGTAGGAGGGTTTGGGGTTTCAATGGTGGCATCGGCAAGAGCGGGGCAGGTCGCCTCTACGGAGTCTCTACTTGGCGGGAATCGATGGAGTCTCTGGGTAATGAGCAGTTCTCCCGCGCCTTACGGGAATACCACTGCAGCGGATCAGTCAGGGTGCTCGGCACCCACAAGATACTCTGCCTTCTCAGCAGTGGAACTGACACTCGGCTCCCTCGCGGGAGTCCTGGCTCATTTCCTGCGCAACGCGCTATATATGCCTGTCTTACAGGTGGACCAGGGAAATGCGGTAGATATAGTATATCTCAACATCAGCAAAGCATTTGATAAAGTATCTTATACTATCCTTATTGAAAAAAAATGATCAAGTATGGGATTAACAAGGCTACGGTTATGTGGATTCATAACTTGCTCACTAATCATACTACAAAGTTCCTTACACTTTCCAGTCCTACTCTAACGTGAAAACCACAGAAAAAAGGAAAGAATCCTCCAATATTTGAGAAAAAAACAAAACAGGCAGAGATGCTTACCTGTATAGACAGGCCTCAATACAAATGCACTATCAGGGTGCAGCAGACCCAAGTAAAATGGATACTGCACAGGTGCAATAATACTTAATGAAACAGCTAGCCTACAATCAGGGATTGGCCGTGTGGCACACCAGTGCAAAAAAATAAATAATCCGTATGTGGCAATGTTCACACCGGGAATGCAGAGCATATGGTTCACAGCCTCTTAGTAACACCATATAGGGGGGCTGCCCAGTGCTAACTATAATGCATTCCGTGTGAACAGAGGCCACAGTTTACAGAACCATTTGGGCCCAACTGCACCCTGAAAAGATAAAAAGTGCACAAAAACATATCAATATATGTAAGGTAATGGTTAATATTATGGCCATAATACGCAAGCTGGCAAACTAACGTCAAAGTTCCTTACACTTGCCAGTCCTACTCTAACATGAAAACCACAGAAAAGAGGAAAGAATCCTCCAATATTTGAGAAAAAAACAAAACAGGCAGAGATGCTTACCTGTATAGAGAGGCCTCAATACAAGTGCACTATCAGGGTGCAGCAGACCCAAGTAAAATGGCAACTGCACAGGTGCAATAATACCTAATGAAACAGCCAGCCTACCCTGATTGTAGGCTGGCTGTTTCAATAGGTATTATTGCACCTGTGCAGTTGCCATTTTACTTGGGTCTGCTGCACCCTGATAGTGCATTTGTATTGAGGCCTGTCTATACAGGTAAGCATCTCTGCCTGTTTTGTTTTTTTCACTAATCATACTGAAAGAGTGGTAATAAATTATTGCACATCCAATTGGAAGAGTGTTTCAAGGGGGGTTCAAGGCTTTGTCCTGGCCCCAGTGTTGTTCAACATTTTTATACATTATCTAGATAAAGGTGTTGAAGGTAAACTAATCAAATTTGCAGATGATGCAAAGCTAGGAGGGATAGCTAAAACTAGAGAAGACAAAGAAAAGATTGAGAAGGATCTAGATAAGCTTGAACAATGGGCAGCAACTAATAGAATGGTATTTAACAGAGAGAAATTCAAGATTCTACATCTGGATAAAAAAAACAAAACTATATCTACAGAATAAGAGGAATAGAACTAAGAACAGCACGAATGAAAAAGACTTTGGTTTACTAATAGACCAGAGACTGCATATAAGTCAACAGTGTCATGCAGCCGCAAAAAAGGTAAACACAGTTTTAGGAAGTATTAAGAGAAAAATAGAATCTAGATCACATCAAGCAATTATCCCCTTGATGACTCCTTGGTCAGGACTCATGTGGAATACTGTGTCCAGTTCTGGACACCACATTTTTAATAAGACATTGAAAAACTGTAGCAACTTCAGAGAAGAGTTACCAGAATGGTGAGCAGACTGTAAAGAATTTCGTACGAGGAACGGTTAAAGGACCTGGGAATCTTTGCCTTGCAAAAAAGAAGGCTAAGAGGATACTTAATAGCTTTCTATAAATATCTGAAGGGATATTACATTGTCGAGGGGTCATCCTTATTTTCATTTGCACATGGAAGCATGAGAAGCAATGGAATGAAACTGAGAGGGAGACGATAGAGATCAGATATTAGAAAAAAACTTTTTGACAGTGAGGGTGATCAATGAGTGTAACATGCTGCCATGAGAGGTGGTGAGTTCTCCTTTAATGGGAGTCTTCAAACAGAGCCAGGACAAACATCTGTCTGAGATGGTTTAGTAAATCCTGCACTGCATTGAGTACGGGGTTGGATACGATGACTAGAGATGAGCGACTTTGCCTTTTTTCGGGTGGAGTCGGGTTTCACGAAACCCGACTTTCGCAAAAGTCGGGTCAAACGAAATCAGTCGATTATTGTGAAAAGTCGAAGTCCAACTGAAACACGAAACCCAATGTAAGTCAATGGGGAAGAAAAGTCGGCAGTGAGTGGAGGACAGAAAACACACCTAGAGTGCCCATTTTAATGCCAAAAACATCAATTCTTATTCCTTAAGTTTGTCAACCTTAATTTACTTTATAATAATAGTTAGGCATTGAAAACTGGGGGTTATTTGGCTAAAGTTGTGGGGGGTAGTGCTGGCTCCAGATTTTCATGGGCCCAGGGCCAAAGAGTGTCACTGGGCTCCTTTAACACATCACACAATTCATGATCCTTTGATACGGCAGAGAAATAGCGGTACAGTACAATGAAAAATACTTCAATTCTTACATCACATGACTGATATCCATTTTAAATTCTCCAATAGCTCCAAAAACAGACAGTTTATTACTCCATACATTATTATGGCCACCGCATAGTGCGCCATACAGAGTAATGAGGCCCATATATTTCTCCATACAGAATCATTGGTCCCATATAATGTTTGATACAGTGTATGATGAGCTCCACATAATGCTACAGTGTATGTTGTTCAACATGGATGAAGCTCCAGTGTCTTATGGGCCCAAATAATGCTCCATATATAATGGACCCCATTTCTAATGCTCCAGTGTATATTGGGCCCTGTAAATGCTGCTCCAGTGACTGATGTCCACCTTTGGAATGCTCCAGTGTATGGTGGGCCCCAGATATCATTCTCCAGAGTATTGTGCTCCCCAAAAATTGCTCCCAACCTTTAAAACAATTAAATAAGTCTCCTCGCTAAGGAATCAGTGTACTCTGGACTCCTCGTCGTCCCCATCTTCCATCTCTCTGCACTTGGACTGTTTAGGCAGAGGGCGTACAGACGTGATGTCATCGCGCTCTTTGACCAGAATGTCACTGTCAGGAAAAGTGTTTGGTTTCCGGGGGCAGTATGGTTGCAAAGCTCAACCTTAAAGAAATGTCCAGAAGGGCACCACCAGGAGTGGAGCCTGCGGCTTCATTGGACTCGGGCAACCTCAACCATGCCATCGACAAAAAAGCTGCACTGATTGCAAGCTTAATTCCGTTAGCGAACGAGACTCATGCCCCCGTGGACCGCGTCCAGCTTACTAGAGGGACACGCGAGGCTCTGGCACACGAGATCGGCCAATAACAGGTCTGTCATGCCCTTACATGTCCGGGGCTGCACGCGTGCTACAATGAAAGGACCAGCGTGTATCGCTTACAGATGCGGAAAACACGCTGAACCCCGTTAGTGATGGAGATCTGGGATTACAATTCTTCCCCGCGAACAAGCATTTCCCAGTAAGTGCAGGTCAACCGTAATTCCGGAATTAGGCCTAAATGGCATTCCAGAAAAAATGTGAAAAAATTAAGTGTCTAAACCACAGGTGCTGTAGCTTCCTTAGCAGCTGGGCTCCTCTGCTGAATAGCACACAGTTCTTACATAAACAGGCGGCATAGCTTGGTTCACGGGTGGCCAACCCTGCTGAGTAGCATACACAGTTACTAGGCCCAAAGTATTAAGTGGTGTAAATGCAGTCAAAAACTGGTTCTTTCATAAACAGGCGGCATAGCTCGGTTCACGGGTGGGCTCCTCTTCTGAGTAGCAGACACAGTTACTAGGCCCAAAAGGATATTCAGGACAATATGCGGTAAAAAATTATTAGAAACACATACGTGTAGCTCCTTCACAGGTGTACTACACCGCTGGCTACCAGACACCGCTACTATGCCCTAAAACTGTCTATTTTCATTGAAAACCATTATTAATGTGAAAAAAAAGATACGCTTTTGTTTAACGAAACGTTCTCGAATGGAAGCTCGAACAGCCGAATTTGAATCAAAGTGTTGTAGTTCGACGAACGGATCTAACACCGCCCAAAACAGCTAGAATTTGAACTTGGCCAACAGTTCCACTCAAACACCACTCATCTGTAATCAGGAGGCAGACTCAGACGGTCTCAGGCACAGTATGAATTCGACAAGATTGCGGAAAGTTGAGAAAGGGTACAGTATCAGGTATATATAGCATAGTTAAAACATTTAAAATCTCCGTGTTTATTTCCAGAGTACGACAAAGACACTCACAGCCTCAGTATGGATTAGACAACAATCTAAAAAGTAGAAAAAAGGAAATGTTTTTGAAGCGTACACCAGTATACACTGTTGGGGTATTTTTAATCTTCATATATATTTCTGTCTCAGTTAGACAGTCCAGACTCTCCGCAAGAGGAAACGAGATGGATAAAAGTACAGACATAAAGTCGAGTGATTGCAGAAATTTAGGAATTACTAATCACGGGAAAAACTCCCTAGAGAATTCTCAGAGGCGATGCTGACCCTCAATTACTTTGTGTGTGGAGACAGCGAAAACAGTTCTGTGTGAAGAAAGGGTTGCTCTATCGCAGTACCGTTGATCCCATCACCGTTACTCATCTCCATCAAATTTTGATCACAGGGAGACATGTAGACATGGTCCTCACTGCCTATCATGATCTGTCAGGTAACTTTGGAGTGCAAAAGACAGAAGCCACAGGCTGTAGGCAATTCTATTGGATTGGCATGAGAGGGCACATTTAAAAATGTGGGCAGGAATGTCACACGTCTGTGAGTAGGAAAACTGTGAAAGCTGATGATAAACCACCACTGCATCTCATTGTGAGTCGACGTCCATAAGAAATGGAAGCCATTGATCATCTGAAGCTAGAGTCCGGCCAGCAGGACAGGGCATAGCTACGTCTTAACCATCATCTATCAGGTCACCAAATTTGTAGTTGCAGTCCCAGGGAAGGATTTGACAGCCCAGACTACACAGCGGAGGAGCAGAGAGAGGTAAATACTGCAAATGCTGGGGCCCTGCCCAAGCAAGGGGGGCCCACTCGTGGGCGTCGGTACTGGCACTGGGCCCCTCATAGTATGCCGGTGTGTCTGACGGCGGGTGTGCCCCCCCACCATCAGAGACACTTGATTGCGCTATGAGGGACCCTGTGCCAGTGCCGGCGCCCAAGAGTCGGCCCACCCACCTGTCCAGGGCAATGGCACTCGCACGGTTGCGTGCACTAGGTGATCACCCCAGCCATGGGGGGGAGGCAGACCAGTTAGGGAGGTTTAAAAAATGGCATATGTTGATGTTGGACATTCAGCAGCTGCAAATGGAGGAATTGGAGAAGTCCGAGGAAGAGGAGGACAAAAGCGAGCCATTTTTATGGCAACCTATGTGTCATCAGGGGAAGGTGGGACAAAATCCTTTGAAACCCATGCATGGTTCATTTTAATGAAGGTTAGATCATCAACATTTTGGGTCGACAGACGGGTCCTTTTTTCTGTCAGGATGAAGCCAGCAGCACTGAAGACTCTTTCCGATAGCACACTAGTATCAGGGCAAGCAAGCTTCTGTAAGGCATATTGTGCCAATTCAGGCCAGGCATCCAGTTTAGAGGCCCAATAGTCAAAGGGGAATGACCTGTGAGGGAGAACATCGACATGGGACGAGAAGTAGTTTGTAGCCATAGTTGACAACTGCTGTCTACTGTCACTTTCAATCGATGCAGTATTACCAGTCGTGTGAGCGGGACTTGAAAAATCAGTCCACAACATGGTCATGAAACCCCTGTCTCCAATGCCACTTCTGATGTGTGCACCACGAACACCTCTTCCATGTTGCCCCCTATGGCTCGCTGGAGAACCATCACAGCTTCAGTGTGCTGGGAATGCCTCAAACAAATGGTTTACCAGAGTTGCTTGTTTGTTAGCCAATATAAGGTCAAGGTTCTCCTGTGGCATGATGTTTTGGAATTTGCCTTTATAGCGTGGATCCGGGATGCTGGTCAACCAGTAGTCGTCATCGTTCATCACTTTGGCATTGCGGGGGTCCCTCTTTAGGATCTTCAAGGCATTATCTGACATGTGGGCCAATGTTCCAGGTGTCAATGATGAACTGCAAGTGCTGGGTGGAGGAGCACTTTCTGCCAAATCCACATCCCTCCAGTCACGCACAAACCCTGTACCAGACCTTGCCATGCCAACATTTTCTCTTGCCCCAAGAGAAGCATCCTCCTCCCCTAAATAATCATTCCCATCATCATCCTCCTCCTCCTCTTCCTCTTCTTCCTCCACCTCGTCCAGGAGAGGTCCCGGAGAAGACAATGGCTGACTGTCATCAAGGCTTCTATCCTCTTTCTCATCCTCCTCGGTTGCAGACGCCTGCTCCTTAATGTGAGTCAAAGTTTGCATGAGCAGACGGATAAGTGGTATGCTCATGTTATGATGGCGTCGTCTGCGCTTACCAGTCGTGTGCATTCCTCAAAACACTGAAGGACTTTACAGAGGTCTTTCAGCTTCGACCACTGCACACCCGACAAAATGATGAAATGGTAAGACAGGATGTTGAGAAGGCTGAACTTTTAAATTCCTATTTTGCATCTGTTTTCTCTCAGAAAGGAAATGCAACATCAACTGTTATTCACTGTCCTATTAAGGGAATAGAAGAATCCAGGATATCTATAAACAGAAAGATAGTGAGGAAACACTTAGCTAACCTAAATGAATTCAAGTCTCCAGGTCCAGATGAATTACACCCCAGAGTACTGAAGGAGATAGCAGAAGAAATTTTTGAACCCCTCTCCATAATCTTTGAAAATTCTTGGAGAACAGGAGAAGTGCCAGAAGACTGGAGAAGAGCAAATGTTGTTCCTATCTTCAAAAAGGGGAAGAAGGTGGACCCAGGCAACTATAGGCCGGTGAGTCTGACTTCTATACCAGGAAAGATCTTTGAACAAATTATTAAACAACATGTATGTCAATACCTGGATAAGAATGAAGTGATTAAACAGAGTCAGCATGGGTTTGTAACTGATAAGTCATGTCAGACTAACTTAATTTCCTTCTATGACGGTATCACTGATTGGGTGGATCAAGGAAATGCTGTAGATATAGTATATCTTGACTTCAGCAAAGCATTTGACAAAGTCTCTCATACAATCCTTATTGAAAAAATGACTAAGTATGGAATGGACAAGGCAACTGTTAGGTGGATTCATAACTGGCTTAGTGATCGGACCCAAAGAGTGGTCGTAAATGGCTGCACATCCACTTGGAAGAATGTCTCAAGTGGGGTACCACAGGGCTCTGTCCTGGGCCCTGTATTGTTCAACATCTTTATCAACGATTTAGATGAAGGAATTGAGGGTAAACTGATTAAATTTGCTGATGACACAAAGCTAGGAGGGATAGCTAATACTAGAGAGGAGAGAGAGATGATTCAAAAAGATTTAAATAAACTGGAGAAGTGGGCAGCAACTAACAGAATGGTTTTTAACAGGGAGAAATGCAAAGTACTACATCTGGGCAATAAAAATGAAAAAAGTATATATAGAATGGGAGGAATAGGGCTAAGTGACAGCACATGTGAAAAAGACTTGGGTATACTAATAGATCACAGACTGAATATGAGTCAACAGTGTGATGCAGCAGCAAAAAAGGCAAATGCAATTCTAGGATGTATTAACAGAAGCATACAGTCTAGATCACGTGAAGTCATTATTTCCCTCTACTCCTCTTTGGTCAGACCTCATCTGGAATATTGTGTCCAGTTTTGGGCACCACATTTTAAAAAAGACATCAACAAACTGGAGCAAGTTCAGAAAAGAGCGACCAGAATGGTGACCGGTCTGCAAACCCTGTCTTATGAGGAAAGGTTGCAGGATTTGGGAATGTTTAGTTTGCAAAAGAGAAGACTGAGAGGAGACTTAATAGCTGTCTACAAATATCTAAAGGGCTGTCACATTGTAGAAGGATCAACTTTATTCTCATTTGCACAAGGAAAGACTAGAAGCAATGGGATGAAACTGAATGGGAAGAGACACAGATTAGATATTAGAAAAAACTTTTTGACAGTTAGAGTGATCAATGAGTGGAACAGGCTGCCACGAGAAGTGGTGAGTTCTCCTTCAATGGAAGTCTTCAAACAGAGGCTGGACAGACATCTGACTGGGATGATTTAGCGAATCCTGCTTTCAGCAGGGGGTTGGACCAGATGGCCCAGGAGGTCCCTTCCAACTCTACGATTCTATGATTCTATGATTCTATGATTCTATGATTCTAACTCCATGTCTGCCCTCAAAGTGCCTGGCTGTGTATCCTCCCACAAATGGATTACAGCCTGCCTCTGTTCGCACAGCCTCTCAACCATGTGCAGGGTGGAATTCCACCTTGTTGCAACGTCGATAATTAGGCGGTGCTTGGGAAGTTGGAGCAATCGCTGCAGCTTCTGCATGCGACTGGAGTGTACGGGCGACCGGCGGATGTGCAAGCACAGTCTTCGGACCTTCTGGAGCAGGCCTGTTAACTCCGGATAATTATTGAGGAAGCACTGCACCACCAGGTTCAAGGTGTGAGCCAGGCAAGGTGTGTGTTGGAGTTTTGAAAGGGCTATGGCTGCCACAAAATTCCGGCCGTTATCGCTAACTACCTTTCCTGCCTCAAGATGTAAACTGCCCAGCCATGACTCAGTTTGTCGCTGCAAGTAGTCGGCCAGTACCTCTGCGGTGTGTCTGTTGTCGCCCAAACACATCATCTTCAACACAGCCTGCTGACGCTTACCACTAGCTGTTTGATAGTGGGACACTGAGTGTGCAACACTGGCAGCTGCGGATGGAGTGCTTGCGCGACTGCGCTCTGTGGATGAGCTTTCGCTTCTGGAGGAGGAGGAGGGTCGAACGCCTACACCCAACTGTTTCCTATACCGTGGGCTAGGCAGCACTGTCCCACCGCCGCTGTCCCCTGTGGACCCTGCATCCACCACATTAACCCAGTGCACAGCGATGGACACGTAACGGCCGTGGCCATGCCTACTGGACAATGCATCTGTTGTGAGGTGCACCTTTCCACTCACTGATTGCTTGAGTGCATGGACAATGCAGTCTTTCACATGAAGATGGAGGGCTGGGATGGCTTTGCGAGAAAAGATGTTCCGACTGGGTAGGTCATAGTGTGGTACTGCGCAGGCCATGAGTTCGCTGAAAGCTTCGCTTTCAACCAACCGGTAGGGCATCATCTCTAACGAGATTAGTTTGGCAATGCGGGCATTCAAACCCAGTGTGAGAGGATGAGTACTTTCTTGTCCTACTCATAGCCTCTGGTAGGGTGAGCTGGACTTGAGAGCTGCATATGGTGGAACTAGCGGTGGACATGGCGGACTGAGAGAGGGTTGATGATGGTGATGAAGTTGGTGTTATTTCTGATGGCCTAGATTCAGTCTTTCGTAGCAATAACATTGTGATTCCCTGACTGCTTTGGCCTTGCGACGACACCTCAACATTTGCTGCTGGTGGTGTGCTAACCGGTGGGCTTACAGTGGGGGAAACGATGTAGCGTTGCTGACTACCTTCATTGGGAGCAGTTGCACATGTGGTACGTGAGGTTTGGTAGTCCGTCCACGCTTGCAAGTGCATGGTGGTTAAATGTCTAAGCATGCAACTGGTATTCAAATTTCTCAGATTTTTCCCTTGGCTAAAGGTCTTTGCGCACTTCTTACAGATAACCTTTGCCTGATCGTAAGGATTTTGTTCAAGTAAGTGCCACACTGCACTCTTCCTACTCTGGAAGACATTTTGAGGCTTTGCACGCTGTGCTAATTTGACCGTCTGGCCTAGCTGTCATGCAACTCTTTTGGCTTTTGTAACCCCTTTTGGACTGCTCCGGGCCTGCCAGATAACAGCTGTTGCGATGTCAATGCCTGCTGTGGATGCTCCTCCTCCTCTTCTGAGCTATTGGCAGCGGCACCCTCTTCCCCCAATGGATGCCAATCTGGGTCAACAACTGGGTCATCCATCACCTCCTCTTCAATGTCATGTGCACCTTCCTCTGTGTCACCATGTAAGGTGGTAGGTATAGTATGCGGGAAGGGGCACCTGAGTTTCATCAGGGTCATATTCTGGCTCAGTACACTGCGAGGACAATGAAGCACTCTGAGTTAACATACCAGCAGATAAATCTAGCAGTGGCTGTGCATCAGTGCACTCCATGTCAGATTCTTCTTCGACTGGGTAATTCACGATTTGACTTTATAACCCAGGCATAGTATGTGAAAAGAGTAATCTGTAGTGTGGCCTGCCGCATCCTTTACTTTTGGTAGGGGTGAAGGACACAAGGAAAGGTGTGGTTCCTGACCATGAGCCTCCAATGACGACTCAGTGCTTTTATTTTTTGAAAGTTCAGAAGAGGAGGCGATAGAGCTGGAGGCTGTGTCAGCAATGTGAGCCAAAACTTGTTCCTGAAGCTCCGGCTTTAAAAGCGGTTTACCTACTCCCAGAAAAGGGAGCCTTCGAGGCCTTGTGGAGACAGATGATGATGCAGGCTCAACACCTCCTGCATTAGTTGCTATTGTGCTTTTGCCACTACCAGCAGATCCACCACCACCAACAACACCATCATTACCAGCTGGCAACCCCGCCCACTTCCACAGCCTCTTCCAACACACGTCCTCATTTTTGGGAAAATGTACCCAAAATACCACCAGCAATATGGTACTGTAAAACAAAGTACAAGGTGTATATAGTATTGGGGAGAATTTGAATCTCCCTACAGACTCGAGGACACTGAACTATTATCTCAGGCCCAGTGTAGATTACACCTCAATATAACAGGCTGAAATTGGATGGTGTATAAAATGTCTATATAGGACTGGGGAGAATTTGAATCTCCCTACAGACTTGAGGACACTGAACTATTATCTCAGGCTCAGTGTAGATTACACCTCAATATAACAGGCTGAAATTGGATGTCTATATAGGACTGGGGAGTATTTGAATCTCCCTACAGATTTTAGCAAGCTGACAATGATGCTCTCAGTCCCAAGTATGGCAGCAGGCATCCTAATAAGCAGGACTGCTGCATACAAAAGTGTGGAAAAATGAATGCTTTGTAACTGGGCAAAAAAGAGGATGAAAAGTATTTTTGCTTTTAAAAAAGCAGTGTGCATAGCAGTGTGAAAACAGCAATGCAGCTATCAGGGAGCCTTATAAGGCAGCCTAATATCCAACAGAGCTGAATGCACCAAAATATAGCCTCCCCCTGCACTGCACACTAACTGGTGTTTTGTACAGGAAAAATTGCTAGCAGTAGAAGCATTTTGTATCTTCTTCCCTGCCTAACGCTCTCCCTACAGAATCATCAGCAGCAGCAGCTCTCCCTATTCTGAGATCAGCAGAAGTAAGATGGCGGTCGGCGTGCACGCCCTTTTATAGCCCCTGTGATGCCACACAAAGCAAGCCAATCACTTGCATGCCCTTCTCAAAGATGGTGGTGACCGCTGCCTATGTCATCGCGTTGCCCACAGTGTGCGTCCTCCATCATTGGCTGAAAAAGGGCGCTGGAAGCATCTTTTGAAAGGCGACTTTGGCGCCGTGGTCGCCGACCTCGTGGCCGACCTCACGCTATGGTCGGGTTTCGTTTCATGAAACCCGACTTTTGCAAAAGTCGGCGACTTTTGAAATTGACCGACCCATTTCGCTCAACTCTAATGAGGACTTCTAAGATCCCTTCCAACTCTAACATTCTATGATTTTATGATTCTACGAGGGTTGAATTGTAAAAAAAATCCCAATTTCTGATAATAACCTGGAGCAACATCAAATCCATGATTATCAAATGGTAAGAACATGGTACCACAACAAACCTGCCAAGAAAGAGTCACCCAACAAAACTCTCAACCCATGCAAGAACTGTATTAATCATAGAGGTAGCACATAGACCAAAGGTAACCCTGAAGGAGCTGCAGAGTTCCCAAGCAGAGAATGGAGTATATGTCTATATGACCACAGTAAGTTATACACTAAATAGAGGTGGCCTCTATGGAACAGTGGGCAGAAAAGGACTTTACTTACACCCAAAAACTGTAAGGCTTAATTTGAGTTTGCCAAAACACATGTGAGAGACTCCCCAAATGTATGGAAGAAGGTGCTGTGGTCAGATGAGGCCAAAAATGAACTTTTTGGCCACCAAGATAAATGCTATGTCTGGCGCCAAACCAGCACATCTCATCTCTCCAAGAACACCATCCCTACAGAGAAACATGATGTTGTCTCCATCATGGTTTGTAAATGTTTTTCAGCAGCTAGGAAAGGGAAAATGGTCTGAGTTGAGGGGATAGTGGATGGTGCGAAATAAATCGATATTCTTGAGCAAAATCTGTTTCAGTCTGTCAGTTATTTGAGACTAGGATGGAGGTTCACCTTCCAACAATTTAATGATCCAAAGTATACTGGTAAAGCAACACTCAAGTGGTTTAAGTGGAAATGTGTAGTTTAGCTAGAGCAGTTTTTCCTTGGTGAATGGGCAAAAATCCCAGTGGCAAGATGTGAAAAGCTCAAAGTGACTTATCCAAAGAAACTTGCAGCTGTAATTGGCACTAAAAGAGACTCTACAAGGTATTGACTTTAGGGGGGTGAGTAGTCATGCACGCTGAAGATTTCAGTTATTTTTCCCGCTTAATTTATAACTTGTGACAGTTCAGGATGGAATTAAGTATAATTCTAGACATCTCCCATTGCGGCCATCATCTCTTCCCTGCCATTCACCATAACCAATGTCTCCATCCATAGTATATGCCATCTTCTTCTTTCAGGATCTTTCTTGGTTCATAATCAAAGTCTTTTGCTATCAAAGTAATTTTGCTTTCCCAGTCTCTTTGTTCAGGTCTTTTTCTTTGGTCAAGTTGCCAATCCTCATGTATCAGCCTATCCCAAACTCATCTTTACTGGTCAGACTCTGGAATGACTTCACCGTTGCAGTTCATAAGTCAGCCAACTTCTTCCTGTGTACACCCCTCACACTGCCAGACTTTCCGTTCCTCTCCTGCAGCTTGCTTCTGCAGGATTTTTAATATGTCTAGCATGTTGAGACTGCCGGGAGACAATTGGTAGTTGGGCCTTATGGCATTTCTTCAGTGAAATCACGACTTTCCTTAGTCACGACTTTCCTCAGGCGCAACTTTTCTCAGGCACTGCTCCCTTATTGATTGAAGATTGTTGATGAGGTTCTTCCATGGATAGATACACAGATCTTTACAAGGCAAGTCAGAATTTCTTGAGAAGGGAGTGATGTCGCAATTAGAGTTGAGCAAATATCTTCAGTTCCCCGCTTATTCGACAAGCTATACAGTAGCTCTTGCCGAATAAGCTGCAGAGGGAACCTGGCTTCCTGGATCGTGCCGGCTGAACAGCTACTCACCGCTGCAGCTGCATGTGGCACAGCTGTGTCACAGCACATGCATTGAGAGTGCAACAAACAGGCTCTCCATGCATGTGTTGAGACAGTGACACAGCCACGATGTCATGGTTAGGCCATGGTTAATGTCCTGTTCTCAGAGGGTTAACTTTTGCCGGCCTCTCTTTGGATCTGGGAGGGGTATTTATACTCACTCCAAACTAGCATTCTCTGTCAGTTATACTGCTGTTCTGGTGTGTCTGACCCCTGGTGTGCGTGTACTCTGCGTTGTTTGTTTGCTTCCCGTGTATGACCCGGCTTGTTCCTTCACTCTGTACTCCGTCTCTTGTTTTGGTACTATTGTCTTTTCTGGTTCTGACCTCCTGGCTTGGCTATCGTTACTCTGTTACAGATTGCCCCTATTGTACCGTCTAATGCCCATTCTGGTTTTCTGATCTATTGCTATGTCTTGACTATCCATTCTGCCTAATCCTTTGGTACTGTATTGCTATCTCGTGCTTTGACCTCGGCTTGATCTGGTTTCTGTCTCTGTCAATGTCCCTTGGTAACATTGTCCTGTAGTTACCTTTCTAGGAGTTTCCCTGCAGCTCCTAGATCTGTGGAGCTTAGACCATGCCCCCAGCAGTCACGTGCTTCAGGTCCTGGAGCATGCATTGTCACCACTGCTGCCCGCTCCGCAGGTATCTTGGTGCACAGTCTTTGTACTCAGGACACTTGCACTGGCTCAGTGAGCAAGTGCAGTGCGGTGTTCCTGACACACGACACATGCAGCTGCAGCGGCGATCAGCTTTTCAGCCGGCACGATCTAGGAAGCCGGGTTCCCACTGTAGCTGATTCGGCAAGCACTATTGTTTGCCGAATAAGCGGGGAACCAAAGATATTCGCTCAACTCTAGTCACAATACCTATGTTGACTGCGGGATAGAACACCATTTGACTCTAAATGACATTCAATTCATCCCTTACGAACTTCACCATTGCTGGGGTAGAATTGGCAAATAACTTAGAAAGTGAAGGGACATGTTCCTAGAGAACCTCTCTTTTTCCACATTCACACAAAACATACAATGGGTGCAGAAAGTATTCAGACCCCTTAAATTTTTCACTCTTTGTTTCATTGCAGCCATTTCGTAAAATCAAAAAAGTTCATTTTTTCTCATTAAAGTAGACTCTGCACTCCAACTTGACTAAAAAAAAACAGAAATGTAGAAATTTTTGCAAAATTTATTAATAAAAAAAAACTGTAATATCACATGGTCATGCTCAGTATTGAATACAAACTCAGAGTATTTTTTCACGTTTCTTGTACTGTGTTTCACTGTTGGGATTGTATTGGGTAGGTGATGAGCAGTGTCTGGTTTACTTCACACATATTGCTTAGAGTTATCACCAAAAAGTTTTATCTTCGTCTCATCAGACCAGAGAATCTTATTTCTCATAGTCTGGGAGTCCTTCATGTGTTTTTTTAGTAAACTCTATGCGGGCTTTCATATGTTTTGCACTGAGGAGAGACTTCCATCAGGCCACTCTGCCATAAAGGTCCGACTGGTGGAGCGCTGCAGTGATAGTTGTAGAACTTTCTCCCATCTCCCTACTGCATCTGTGGAGCTCAGCCACAGTGATCTTGGGGTTCTTCTTTACCACTCTCAGCAAGGCTCTTCTCCCACAATTGCTCAGTTTGGCTGGATGGCCAGGTCTAGGAAGAATTCTGGTGGTCCCAAACATCTTCCATTTATGGATTGTGGAGGCCACTGTGCTCTTAGGAACCTTGAGTACTGCAGAAATTCTTTTGTAACCTTTGCCAGATGTGTGCCTTGCCACAATTCTATCTCTGAGCTCCATGGCCAGTTCCTTTGACCTCATGATTCTCATTTGGTCTGACATGCACTGTGAGCTGTGAGGTCTTATATAGACAGGTGTGTGCCTTTACAAATCAAGTCCTATCAGTTTAATTAAACACAGCTGGACTCTAATGAAGGAGTAGAATCATCTCAAGGAGGATCACAAGGAAATGGACAGCATGTGACTTAAATATATATGAGTATCTAAGCAAAGGGTCTGAAGCACTTATGACCATGTGATATTTCAGTTTTTCTTTTTTAATTTGGTAAATTCAAAAAAGTTATTTTTTTCTCATTAATGCACACTCTGCACCCCAAACAGATGAACCATGCAGAGGGGCCAGCAGAGGATACCATCACATTATCATTTACAACTAAAATCCAAGTCTGCTCAAAAGTCTCCATCTCAATGATTCTCTCCTGTCTGCTGAAGAAGTAGAGTATGAAGTTTAAGGCGCCATTTACACAAATTTTGAATGATCTCGGAATCCATATCCTCTCCCATGACATTGTGAGAAGCCAACAAGGCAACTTTTAGTTGTTCTCCTATTTAACCCCTTCACCCCGAATGCAGTTTTCACCTTCCTGACGAGACTAATTTCCAGACATTGTTTTTTCGTGACAAATTGTTCTTCATGACAGTGGTAAAAATTCTTTGATATGATACGTTTACTTGTGAAAAGATTGGAAATTTGGCAAAAATTTTACTTTGTATGCCCTTAAATCAGAGTCATGTAATACAAAATAGTTAATGAATAACATTTCCCACATGTCTACTTTATATCAGCACAATTTTTGAAACATAATTTTTTTTATTAGGAAGTTATAAGAGTTAAAAGTTGACCAGCGATTTCTAATTTTTACAACAAGATGTACAAAATCATTTTTTTAAGGACCACATCACATTTGAAGTGACTTTGAGGAGCCCATAAGACAGATGCCCAAAATGCCCAAAAGTGACACTATTATAACAACTGCACCCCTCAAGGTGCTCAAAACCACATTCAATAGTTTATTAACCCTTTAGGTGCGTCACAGAAATTAATGGAATGTGGAAGGAAAAAATAAACATTTATCTTTTTTTCACAAAAATTTTCTTTAGACCCACCTTTTTTTTACTTTCACAAGGGTAACAAGAGAAAATGGACTATATATTTGCTTTGCAATTTCTCCTGAGCATGGCGATACCACATATGTGGGCGTACGGTAGGAATTGGAAGGAAAAGCATGCCATTTGACTTTTTGAATTTTAAAAATTCCTGACATAATTAACAACTTATGTTTTGTGTTTGGAGAGCCCCTCGTGTCTATACAGAGGAAAACCTCCACGTGACACCAGAGACACCTCTCAAAGAACTTATCCTTATGTGTGGTGAGCACCTTGAAACCCCATGTGCTTCACAGAAGTTTATAACATTGAGCTGTGAAAATAAAAAAAATCACATTTTTCCAACAACAAAAAAATTTTTTGCTACAAATTTTGCATTTTCATGAGGATAACAGGATAAATTGCACCATACAATTTATTGTGCAATTTCTCCTGATACAATTTGTGTGTGCAATATCTCCTGAGTACGCTGATATACAAAGTGTGGAGAAAAACTACTGTATGGGCGCACGGCAGGGCTCGGAAGGGAAGGAGCGACATTTAACTTTTTGAATGCAAAATTTGCTGGAATAATTAGCGGATGCCATGCTACGTTTTGAGAGCCCCTGATGTGCTTAAACAGTGAAAATCCCCCACAAGTGACACCATTTTGAAAATTAAACCCCTCAGGGAACTTATTTAGATGTGTGGAGAGCACCTTGAAACCCTAGATGCTTCACAAAAGTTTATATAGCTGAACTCTGTAAATAAAAACCAAATCACGGTGTGTCACAGAATTTTATACCATTAGGCAGTGAAGAAAAAATAATTTACATTGTTGCCACCAAGATTCTGTGTTAGCCCCAAATTTTACATTTTCATACTGGGAAATGGGTAAAAATGGCACCAAAATTTGTCCCACAATTTCTGCTGAATGTAGAAATACATATATATATATATATATATATAAATATATATATATATATGACTGTACCGTACTGCTTAGCCACACGGTGAAACTCTGAAAGAATGGAGCGCTATTTGCCTTCTGGAGCACAGATTTTCCTAGAATGGTTTGAGGACTCCATATACAGAACCCCTAAGTGCTGGAGAAGCAGACTCCACTAAAATGACCATTCCAAAGGTATTTTTTTCAAACCCACCACTGTCTTTTACTACGTTCCAAAGTATTCTCCAGCGATGTCTCATTTTTTGGCTCAAACAATGAAAAAAAAAAAGAGAAAAGCCAGCTCATTGCAAAATTGGAGTAGTCCAGTGTGCATGCAACTGCAATCTGACCAAATGCAGGAATAATGGAAAAAAGGGGGACGTTCCAGCTTCTGGGTAAAAATCTTCTTTATCATGGTATTTAAAAATTCATATTAAAATCAGCATACTGCCCAAATATCATACGGCTATACATTTTGAACACTATTCTTTGTCAAAACCTGATGGGAAAGTTTTCCCAGCAATCCTAAATATTCAGACCCACCAAGGGGAACAGGATACTAGGATACATGATTAGAATAATTAATTAAAAACACAGATATGACTAGCACAAAAAATTAAAAAAAGAAAAAAACACAACAAGCATAAACATACGGTATACATCAATAATGATACATATTTTCTCTACGTTGATTGAAACCATCTGGAATTCTGGAATCAAGATTAAAAATCCAAAAAGCTTCTCTAGCTATTAAGTTTTTTTAATGTCGCCACCCCTTGCCAGCTAGTTAACCTTTTCGATGGCAAAAGTTTGAAACAGTGAAACCTGTCTTTGGTGACTCTGGATAAAATGTTTAACAGAAGACACATTGTGGTTAGAATACTATGCATTGGTAATGTCATTAAGTTGTTCATTATTGAGAACCTCCATTTGGGGAAGAGTACAACCAGCATAGAGATATTGACATAAATGACATGTTATTCCATAAACTACATTTTCAGAATTGCAATTTATGGTAAGCACTTTTTGATATTATAATGGCGGGAATTATTGGCATTAGCAAATTGTATGCATTGTAATGCATGTGTGCAAGTTTTGCATCTATTGGCTCCGCATTTATAAAAACCTTTATACTCAAGCCATGTTTTCTTTCTGTCTGAAATGTTATTAAAAAAACTAGGAAAAATAATATTATCCAAAGATGGTGCCGTTTTAACCACGATGTGACATCCACTGTTTAACGAAGTGGCCAAAATATTGTCCTCCTATAGTACGGGCAAATATTTATTAATAATACGAATATGTGAAGGTAAACTGTAAACGGTATTGCAAAGACAAAATTGACTTCAAAGGGTTAGATTAGGTTTCAGAAACACATGTTCTGTCATATTTTTAATAAGATCAGAGCGTTTTGGTCTGTGCAATGTGTTTCCCTCCATTTAACATTCAGTAAGGCTAGCCATGTTCACTCAGTCTGACATGAATTTTCAATATCACTTGCCGGATTAAGAGGGTCACTACAATTGCTCATAATGCTAGCAAATTCAACTAGAGGAATAGCACAAGCAACATGCTTGTGGTGGCTATTTGCAGCATGTAGAATAGTGTTGCCTGATGAAGACTTGCCATAGATAGAAGTGGAAATGATTTGCAATGGAGTACCCAATAATTGCAAATTTAAAAAATAAATAACTGATGCATGATGTGAAACTGTAAAATTTAAATTAAATGAATTAGAATAAATCAACTAAATGTGGCACAGCAGACACATCTAGCATCCAAATGAGGAGCATATCATCAATATATCTTCCATACCACATAAAGTGAGATCGTAAAGGATTATGTCCAGAATATATAAAAATAAATGCTCCCAATAAGACACAACCAAACTGGCTAAAGAAGGGGAGAATTTAGCCCCGTAGAAACTCCTCTATGCTCTAAATATTATATTTTATAAAATACAAAAAAAGTTGTGTTATAACAAAAAAGGAATTTGAATTATCAATTTTTGCAAAACATCAATATGAGGGCTGAACTTGTCCCAATGAAAGATTAATGCTTCAATGGCAATATGTTGAGGTACGGAGGTGTACAGAGAAACAATGTCACAACAAATCCATGTATAACCATCACGCCATTCTCTTTGGGACATTTGTTCAATAATATCACCTGAATCTCTAATGGGTCCTGGAGTTCTCTGTGCTAAAGGCTGCAAAAGGCAATCAAGCCACTCACCTAAGTGTTTATTGATGGAACCAATGCCAGTGATAATTGTTTGCATAGGTGGCGGGTTGAAGTCCTTGCGCCCCTTGAGAAGTGCATGTAACGTAGGAATAATAGGATGTTCAACATTGAGATAATCTATTTTTTCTTTGTTGAAACACCTAAAGCAAAACATTTCTTAACCTTTAATTTTTTAGCCAATTTTGAAAAAGTGTCAGAAGTATTATAACTGAGCTTAATATAGGTGGACAAGTCACTTAGTATATGTAAAATTTGAGACTTGTGCATGTCAGTGTCGATGACTGCAACCATTCCACTTTTATCTCACATTATAAAAGTGACATCTGACAAATGTCCCAATTCATGTAATGCTTTTTTCTTCGAAGGAGTGAGGTTGTATTTGGAGGAACGTCTCCCAATATTGTCATGTAGCACTTTAATGTGTTGAAAAGCCACTATGTTGTTTTTTTCTTTCAAATAGATTAGAGGGTACATGGTCATTTAGTATCTCTGATACAATCGTATACACGATTGAAAGAATAATCCAACAAATCGGAGTGGAATTTGCATTTTTTAATGCTCATAATATTTTCTTCCAGTTTTGAGATAGATTTTTGAAATTTAAATAAAGACTCATAAAAATCAGGTGTGCTGTATTGTGCTCTTAATGATTCATTGAGTCAATTTAAGTCTGTACATTCTTAACTTTAAGCTCTTCATATTTGACAATGAGCCGCATAATGCTAAGTGAGAAAGAGCTGAGAATCTCATAAATGTGACTACATACAGTTGTGTGGAAAAAGTGTTTGCCCCCTTCCTGAGTTACTATTCTTTTGCATGTTTGTCACACTTAAATGTTTCAGATCAACAAATTTAAATATTAAACAAAGACAACACAAGTAAACACAAAATGCAGTTTTTAAATGAATGTCTTTATTACTAATGGAAAAATAAATCGTAACCTACAGGGCCCTGTGAAAAAGTGATTGCCCTCCCCCCTTAAAACATTAATTAAGTTTGGTGTATCACATCTTTAGTAAGCTGAGTTCAAATTCCCTAGCCACACGCAGTCCTGATTACTTCCACACCTGTTGTCAATCAAGAAATCATTTAAAGAGGACCTGCCTGACAAAGTGAAGAATATCATAAGATACTCAAAAGCTAGACATAATGCTGTGATCTAAACAAATTCTGGAACAAATGAAAAACAAAGTAATTGAGATCTATCAGTCTGGAAAAGGCTATAAAGCCATTTCTCAAGCTTTGGGACTCCAGTGAACCACAGTGAGAGCCATTATACATAAATGGTGAAAAAACATGGAACAGTGATGAAACTTCCTAGAAGTGGCTGGCTAACCAAAATGATCCCAAGAGCACAGTAACGACTCATTCATGAGGTCACAAAAGACCCCACAGCAACATCCAAAGAACTGCAGATCTCACTTGCCTTAGTTAAGGTCAGTGTTCATGTCTCCACCATAAGAAAGAGACTGGGCAAAAATGGCCTGCATGGCAAAGTTCCAGGACGAAAACCACTACTGAGCAATAAGAGCATAAAAGCCAATCTAAGTTTTGTCAGTAAACATCTTAATAATCCCCAAGACTTTTGGGAGAACACTCTGTGGACTGATGAAACAAAACTTTTACTTTTTGGGAAGGTGTATGTCTCGTTACATCTGGAAAAGAAGTAACACAGCAATTCAGAAAAGGAACATCATACCAACAGTAAAATATGGTGGTGGCAGTGTGATGGTCTAAGGCTGTTTTGCTGCTTCAGGACCTGAAAGACTTGCTGTAATAAATGGAACCTTGAAATCTGCTGTATACTAAAAGATCCTGAAGGAGAACGTCTAGCCATCTGTTCATGTCCTCAAGCTGAAGCGCACTTTGGGGTATGCAGCAGGACAAAAAAAATTTTTGAAAAGCAGATCAAAACTCATATGCACCCTAAGACGGAAAGTATAATAAGCTTATACCACAAAAAACAAGCAAGGAGGAAAAATCAAAAGTAAACACAGGCCAACTGGCACTCTATCGCCCATATCTATATAGACACAGAGTTGGTCCTCCTTATTAGTAAGGTTAATTGGTTAAGTTCTTTAGAGAAGATACTGTTTGTACTGAGGCTGCATTCACACACTACTTTTTCACACTCACTGTAGCTGTAAAAAATTAAAGGTTTATTGGATAAAGCACAACAAAAGCACCCAAATAATTGTTAACCTTTGGACTATAAAGAATGTACACTAAGAGCAAGTTATTCATTGCTCATGTGTGTGAAGACAATGTAAAGCCGCAGCAAGGTCACTGAATGCATATGACAGTAATCATGGTTCATTGTTTCGCAATGAGAGAATTACTAAAATAATGAAATCTACTAAACATTAGCAACTTTTAAAATCATTAATAGTCATTTTAGCCATCAAATTTTCTGCCACTGTAGGAAAGTGGACTGACCTATGGACCTATCTGCAGCAGGAAGGTGAATGCAAAATGTGCAGTAAAAGTACTTGACATGAAGTAAAGATGGTAAAGTACTGGGTTTTGACCACTAGGGGGAGACCAAGAACAGCAGGAAAAGGAGACGGTGCAGTACTAAAGTTTGGCCACAAGATGGAGGCAGGGAGCAGTGAGGAAAGGGATTAACAGCAGCTTAAGGCTAGGAAACTGCATAGTCATGGTGGGCGGAGTTACAGGGACTCTAGAGGGGAATTCCCAGGGAGGGGAAGAAAAAGGCAGAGAGAGTTCCAGAAGGAAGCCAATCCAGGAGGAGGAGTTCAACAGAGTAGGAGACTGAAGGAGGAAGAGACAGAGAGTAAGAACTCCGGGAGGGACTGGAAGGAGAAAACAATCAGGGGGGTGGCCCTGACATGAGAGCTGCAGGACAGAGGAAGCCCAGGGGTACCAGATGGATGGACTCGGACAGGTGAAGTGCTGTGGTGGTAGGCCTAGGGCAGCCACAGCGAAAGAACCGCAAGGGACGTCACTGCAAAGGAAAGAGAAGAAGGTAAAAGGTACCCGGGCCTGTTCGTAGAAGCTGTCGTGCTGCAGTTGGGTTGCTGTGGTCGTCGGGAGGACGGCCAATAAAGAGGAGCTGTTGAACGCACATCGGTTTCTGTCTCCAGTCTGTTCACGACAAAAAAGGACCACCCCCAGGCGGCACACGTACCTACAAGTGGCGTAGTCAGCAGGATCATCACCACCTAATCCATCAATGCCAGCGGTGAGACTGCGCCGAAGATTAAAAGGACCTAAGTTGAACAGGTTGAAGACTGTGCCTGGAGAGGATTACAAATTGGGACTGTGATTGGAACTGCCAGATTTGACCAAAAGGAAACCCAGAAAGAGTCTTTGCGCACCTGCAGAAATGGCTGTGGAACTTAAACGTCTGAAAGTACTGGAGTGGAGATGATGGCGGAAGGTCGAGGCCCGCCGCATCATTTGTGCCTGGGAGTCACTGCCGGTGTACCGGTCACTCACCGTGGAGGAAGACTGACCTGGGACTCCACTGCAGCTGCTGACTCTCCCAGCGGAACCATCGGGCCGGGAGAAGAGCAGCGGTGTGCTCCAGATGACGGGACCGGGAGCTACGGAGGAGCGACGGAGACCAGTGACACCTCTGGCCCTCCGGTCGCACAGATGTGTCGGCTCCTTGAGAAGCCACGGGATGGCCTGTGGAGAGCTGCGGCACTGGGGAAGGTGAGCATTCCCTGACCCCGTCGGCGGCCCCTCAGGCAGTTCCTTCCCCCACGCCCCATGCACGAGACAGGCCCCAGGGCCCCAACACCGGCCCTCAGCTTTCCCCCTCGACCTCCCCTCGTCCAGCGTCCCCGGCTCCCGATGGATCCGCGGCCCACGCAGGGCCCACCAATGTCTTTGTCATCGGTCCTGAGCTGCCCCACCCGGCGGCGCCCCGTCCTGCGTCGCCAGTGCGGTGCGGACCCACGGCCTGCCCATCAAGGCACGCGGTCACCTCTGCCGTGCTCCACATCCCGGTGGCGGCCTATCCATCAAGGCCTGCCGCCACTTCGGCCCCGCTCCAGACCGCCAAGGCGGCTGGGCTGCCAGGCTCCCCAGCTTACTCACCAACACCCACAGCTGCCTCTGCTCTACTCCTGGCCCTTGCTGCGGCCTACTCACCGGTGCCTGCAGCCAACTTGGCCACGGCTGCAGCCTACTCACCGATGCCCGCAGCCACCTCGGCCCTGGCTGTGGCCTACTCACTGGTACCCACAGCCACCTCTGCTCCGCTCTCGGCTGCGGCCTACTCACCAGTTCCCACGGCTGCCTCTGCCCTGCACTTGTCCCTGGCTGCGGCCTATCCGCCGGTGCCTGCAGCCACCTCTGTCTTGCTCTTGACTCCGGTTGCAGCCTGCTCACCAGGTTCCGCGGCCTATACCGGGCCTTCTGTCTGGATTGCTGATGTCATCTCACAGAAGAAGGCCAAAGAGCGGGAGGTCTGGGCGCTGCTGCATGAAAAGGGGGAGGCGGCCATGTCTGTTCCACAGAGTACTGGACAGCTAGTGTACACAAACATCGAAAAGGGCTACGGTTTCATCAGAGAGGCGGGAACTGGCCACAAAGTATATCTGAATGTGGCCTCCATCAAGCATGGGCGGGCCCTGCGGATGGGAGACCGGGTATCCTTCTACAAAGAATACTGCCCCCACGGCTTTCTGTGGACCCCAAAGGACATGACCCCCCATAAAGGGGAGGAAGACTCCTGGGTCTTGGGCACAAAGGACACTCGGGGCCCAGGGCCAATCAAGACATCCCAGAGACTCCACGGCTGTTGGCAAGAAATCGGCCATCAGGAGACGGCCCTGAGCACCACTGAATAACGGACTACTGGGACTGCTGTGTGCTGTTGCGCAGCATGGGGACTGTTCTGTGTCCCCTCGGGGTAAGAGACCCCATCTCCTGACACGGCAGTGATGTGTGGGGGTGCTTCCCACAAAGTAAGGGGGTGCACCACTGTTTAAAAAGTTGCTGATAGATGTTTGAAACGTTGTATAATGATGCTGATTGCGACAGATGTGGATATGATGGCGAATATACCGCAGAGATAGTTAACGTATATGTTGAAGAGAAAGTGAATAGATAACGTAAATAGTGAGTAGTTTAAATGTATTATATTAGGATGATAATCAATGTAGAATGTTGCAGGGAATAGGGTAAATGTTGTACCTTATCAAAAGTAGTGTCTGTTGAAACTATGTATAGTATGTATAGTTAGTTTAAAAAAATGTTACACAAGAGAATGTTCAACAGGTCCTGGGTACTAAATTGGAGAAATACTTGCCATGACGGAACATAACTGAAGGTACAAGATGGTTTGTAGAAATGGAACAGACAGCGGTCCATATATCAGGTCCTGAGTAGCACAAACGCCCTAAGGTGAAAGAAGGGAGCATGCGGTGACCTGGTAGGCCAGAGCCTCAGTCGTTGCGCTTCAAATTTGTAAGTGGTGCTGAAAGTGAGAAAAGTGGGGGAAAAACACCCGTTGAGAAGTCCGGGTGGTCCTATGCCAACAAGAGAGAATTGTCATACAGGCATACACGCCAGCAAGTAACCATAAGCGACTCGGAGAATGATTCCTCCCAGCTCTGTGCAGCATCCCCGTGTATTCCGCGCTTTGCTCGACAGCCAATCAGACAAAAGACGGTGGGGAAGCTTAAGAAGGAAAAACGAAGGGGACCAGATTGTCGAGGACGACAATGGTAAAAGGAAGGTGTATGTAGGGAAGTGGACTGACCTATGGACCTGTCTGCAGCAAGAAGATGAATGCAAAACGTGCAGTAAAAGTACTTGACGTGAACTGGTGTATATGTATGTGGGGAGACAGCTAGAGACAGGGAAAGATGGTAAAGTACTGGGTTTTGACCACTAGGGGGAGACCAAGAACAGCAGGAAAAGGAGACGGTGCAGTACTAAAGTTTGATTAATCAAAAAAAATGTCCACAGGACCAGGGAAGAAATATCAAAAGTGCAATCATATAATTCCTTTAAAAATATGAAACTTTAATAAATTGAGGTAAAAAACACCCCCCTTGTGCAATAACACAATTAAAAAACTTTATACAATAATAGCCTACGATAGCCCTACACTAGCCTGCTATCCCTTCCTGACAGTGGAGGTTGGCACCCTAAAAGATACGATTTGGTGCCCCCACTCCACGGCAGCTGTCCCAGGCTCGCCCTAAACGACCCTTATAAACTACAGGTGGGAAAACAATAAGCAAATAAAAGAGATGAAAGATAGTGCTTAATATAATACACAGGCTATTAATGTACAATATATAAAACACAGGCTATTACATGTAAACATAGAGAAACCTCTTGTATAACCAATAGATAGTAGCAAGTCTTGTCTTTTTGGGTATTAATAGACCACAGAAAATATAGATTCCATAAGCTACCAGTAGATAGTGGCAGTCTTGTCTTTTTGGGTATTAACAGACTACAGAAACCATAGATTCCATATGCATTATCAAATAAAGCCAAAAAAACCTCTCTGCAGTAAAATCAGACAAGCACAGACAAGAGGTAAAAAATAGCGTGGTTCAATAAAGGAACATCAGAATTATATCCATATTGGTTCCCATAGAAGGCAATGGATGATACCTATTGCCAAAAAAAAAAAAAATTATAGAAACAGCTGGGGGTTAACCCAAACTTAGCTTCCAGCCTCAATGCGTTTCCCCGTCCACACGGTTCATCAAGAGGCACAATAAGGAACCATCCAATTCATGGATGTGAGGTGTCCAGATAGAGAGGCAATAGGTATCATCCATTGCCTTCTATGGGAACCAATATGGATATAAGTTTATAAGAGTCATTTAGGGCGAGTCTGGGACAGCCGCCGCGGAGTGGGGGCACCAAATTGTATCTTTTAGGGTGCCAACCTCCACTGACAGGAAGGGATAGCAGGCTAGTGTAGGGCTATCATAGGTTATTATTGTATAGACTTTGTTAATTGTGTTATTGCACTAGGGGGGTGTTTTTTACCTCAATTTATTAAAGTTTCATATTTTTAAAGGGATTATATGATTGTACTAAAGTTTGGCCACAAGATGGAGGCAGGGAGCAGTGAGGAAAGGGATTAACAGCAGCTTAAGGCTAGGAAACCGCATAGTCATGGTAGGCGGAGTTACATAGACTCTAGAGGGGAATTCTCATGGAGGGGAATAAAAAGGCAGAGAGAGTTCCAGAAGGAAGCCAGTCCAGGAGGAGGAGTTAAACAGAGGAGGAGACTGAAGGAGGAAGAGACGGAGAGGAAGAACTCCGGGGTGGGACTGGAAGGAGAAAACAGTCAGGGGGGTGGCCCTGACATGAGAGCCGCAGGACAGAGGAAGCCCAGGGGTACCAGATGGATGGACTCGGACAGGTGAAGCGCTGTGGTGGTAGGCCTAGGGAAGCCACAGTGAGCGAAAGAACCGTAAGGGACGTCAATGCAAAGGAAAGAAGAAGGTGAAAGGTACCCGGGCCTGTGCGTAGAAGCTGTCGTGCTGCTGTTGTGTTGCTGTGGTCGTCGGGAGGACAGCCAATAAAGAGGACCTGTTGAACGCACATCGGTTTCTGTCTCCAGTTTGTTCGCTGCGAAAAAAGACCACCCCCCAGTCAGCACACGTACCTACACCACCATACACTTATCTCAATGTGAAACCAATGTTTTACTACTCACCTGACCATAATATCTTTTATACTGTATATCTAGTGTATTTCAAGAATATGTATGATTAAAAAAATCTTTTGCAGAGGAACAATTTGTCAAATTGTGCTTCAGTTCATATCACACACAGAAGCGGAGTGAGATAACAAAGAACATGATATATGGGCTGCTGTCCCTTTAACTTACTGTGGCAGCACAATGGAATTCAATGAACCCATTTACTCCTGATTTAACTCTTAAAATATGTTATACAATCTAGGGAATTGGAGACAGAGAAAAGATAACAAATCACTGAAGAAAAGTGACATCAGCATTACAACAGTAGATTTCTTTGATTTGGTTATTTGATGTGGAGATTTTCTAAGATTGCCATTTCTGGAAGAATTTTTTTATATACAGTACAGACCAAAAGTTTGGACACACCTTCTCATTCAAAGAGTTTTCTTTATTTTCATGACTATGAAAATGGTAGATTCACTCTGAAGGCATCAAAACTATGAATTAACACATGTGGAATTATATAATTAGCAAAAAAGTGTGAGACAACTGAAAATATGTTTTATATTCTAGGTTCTTCAAAGTAGCCACCTTTTGCTTGATTACTGCTTTGCACACTCTTGGCATTCTCTTGATGGTCTTCAAGAGGTAGTCACCGGAAATGGTTTTCACTTCACAGGTGTGCCCGGTCAGGTTTAATAAGTGGGATTTCTTGCCTTCTAAATGGGGTTGGGACCATCAGTTGTGTTGTGCAGAAGTCTGGTGGATACACAGCTGATAGTCCTACTGAATAGACTGTTAGAATTTGTAAATGGCAGGAAAAAAGCAGCTAAGTAAAGAAAAATGAGTGGCCATCATTACTTTAAGAAATGAAGGTCAGTCAGTCCGAAAAATTGGGAAAACTTTGAAAGTGTCCCCAAGTGCAGTGGCAAAAACCATCAAGCGCTACAAAGAAACTGGCTCACATTAAGACCGCCCCAGGAAAGGAAGACCAAGAGTCACCTCTGCTGCGGAGGATAAGTTCATCCGAGTCACCAGCCTCAGAAATCGCAGGTTAACAGTAGCTCAGATTAGAGACCAGGTCAATGCCACACAGAGTTCTAGCAGCACACACATCTCTACAACAACTGTTAAGAGGAGACTTTGTGCAGCAGGCCTTCATGGTAAAATATCTGCTAGGAAACCACTGCTAAGGACAGGCAACAAGCAGAAGAGACTTGTTTGGGCTAAAGAACACAAGGAATGGATATTAGACTAGTGGAAATCTGTGCTTTGGTCTGATGAGTCCAAATTTGAGATCTTTGGTTCCAATCACCGTGTCTTTGTGCAAGGCATAAAAGGTGAACGGATGGACTCTACATGCCTGGTTCCCACTGTGAAGCATGAAGGAGGAGGTGTGACGGTGTGGTGGTGCTTTGCTGGTGACACAATATCAGGATCCTGTCAGCGCTGGCGGGCTGCCGCGGCTGAACAGGGTAACTCACCCAGACTACGGGAGGACCCGGGGTCCGATACTGCAGGGAAAGTTCAGACAACAGGACCTGCGACACTGAAAGTAGTTTAGCAGTACAAGGACCTACAATCATGTGACCACAGAGGGCGTGGCTTAGCATCCTGCTGCAGGATAGGGTTCTATTACAGGAATCCTGGAGCAAAGGCTAGGAAAACTCAGGTCAGACAAGCGGGGGTCATACACAGGGAGGACAGCGCGGTAACAGAGGGACAAGCAGGGAATAGTCAAAACGTAAGCAATGAATCATACACAGAGATAGCAATGCAGTACAAGGGAAGCAGTCAGAGAGTAGTCAGGTCCAAGGCAAAAGAGTCATACACGGGAATAGCAGAGCAGTACAAAAGGAACAAGCAGAACTCGTAACAGGGACAGAACCGGATCAAAACCAAGCAAGCATAAAGTATCACAGTCACAAAGCACACCAGGGTCACACACTTGGCCAAGGGTCTGAGTATAAGCGACAAGGAGTGAGCCCACAATGAGGCTATAAAAAAGCCTCCCAGAATCTCAGAGTGAGGCTGTCAGATTAACCTCTAAACTACCTGATCTGTTATGATTGAGTCACCGTAGGAGGCAAAAGCAGAAATACAAGCTAAGTCCAGAAAACTAGAGAAGTTGGCAAATATCAGATTGCAGACCCCTGAACCTATCAACACAACTAGCAGTAGCCGTGGGGGGTTCCTACGATGCCCTAGACCCCTCGATCACAGCCGGAGAAATACATAGGCCTAAAGAAAGAAAGGGGAAATCTAAACTACCCCAGAGCAGACCCGAAAGCAATAGGCAGCCCCCAACATATAATGACGGTGAAGCAAGATGAAAATACTAACACAGACAGAAAGATAGACTGAGCAAAGACGGGGCCCCAAAACTACCTAGATAGGAAAGGAAAGGAAGGCTGCTGTCTGCAATCTGCCAAAACCCTATCAAAAACATAAGCCAACAAGCTGATTATGAAAAAGGCCCTGAAGCAGCTAGGCTTCAAAAACGGAATCAGCACTCAGGTATTTTCAGAAGACAGAGCTAAATGAATTCAGCACACCCCAGCAGGGAATGGCAGAAATACAGAAAAACAAAGCAAAAACAAAGTCAAAGCACAAAAGAAAAAGGCAGAGCAGCAAACTTAGCTTTGGAGGAGCAGGAATTCAGACTGGTCTCCAAGGATCCCACAGAGAAATCACCCGCAGGGCAGAAGGGCGTCGGCAGCATTATATCCAGTCCGTAACTCCACTCAGCCAGTCACAATCATCAGCCTCAGGTGTTTGACAATCAGGCTCACTACCTTTCTTTACCAGAAGAGGGAATTCCTCGGGCCTCAGTAATGAAGGGGAAAATGAACTCACAACAGTACTTCCCGCTTGAGGAGGGGTCACCGAACCCTCAACTATGCCACCAGGGCGATCAGGGTGAGCCCGATGAAAGGCACGCACCAATCGTTTGGCATGAATATCAGAGGCGGAGACCCAGGAATTATCCTCCTGACCATAACCCTTCCACTTAACCAAATACTGGAGTCTCCATCTAGCCAGACGGGAATCCAGTACTTTCTCTACCTCATACTCCATGTTACCTTCAACCAATACAGGGTCTGGAGGTGCCACCCCCGGAACAACAGGTTCAACAAACCTCTTCAACAAAGATTTATGGAACACATTATGGATTTTAAATGTGACAGGAAGAGCCAAACGAAAAGAGACCGGATTAATAATCTCCACAATCTTGTAAGGTCCAATAAACCTAGGCTTAAACTTAGGAGAAGCCACCTTCATAGCAATATTTTTTGATGATAACCACACCACATCACCAACCTTAAACTGGGGACCAATGGTCCTATGTCGGTTGGAAAACCTCTGGGCCTTCTCCTGGGAGAGAGATAACTTATCCACCACTTGGTCCCAGATCTGGTGCATTCTCTCCACCACAGTGTCAACACCTGGGCAGGCAGAGGGCTCCACCTGCCCTGAAGAAAATCGAGGATGAAACCCAAAGTTACAAAAAAAGGTGACATCAAAGTGGCAGAACTAGCTCTATTATTCAAAGCAAATTCGGCCAAGGGCAAAAATGAAACCCAATCATCCTGATCAGCAGAAATAAAACATCTCAAATATGACTCCAAGGTCTGGTTTGTTCTCTCTGTCTGCCCATTGGTCTGAGGGTGAAAAGCAGAGGAGAAGGACAACTGAATTTCCAGCCTGGAACAGAAAGTTCTCCAAAATCTAGACACAAACTGCACTCCTCTGTCAGATACAATGTTCTCAGGAATCCCGTGCAAACGAACCACCTGTTGTAAAAACAGGGGCACCAGCTCAGAGGAAGACGGCAACTTAGGGAGTGGTACAAGATGAACCATCTTAGAGAACCTATCACAAATCACCCAAATAACAGTCATCCTCTGAGAGACAGGCATATCAGAGATGAAATCCATTGAAATATGGGTCCATGGCCTCTTGGGGACAGGCAAAGACATCAACAGCCCACTAGAGCAAGAACACGATTTAGACCGGGAGCATGTCCCACAGGACTGCACAAAATTCCTGACATCACGAGACAAGGAGGGCCACCAAAAAAACCGACTCACCAGATCTCTAGTACCAAAAATACCTGGATGACCAGCCAAAGCAGAGCAATGAACTTCAGACATCACTCTCTTCTTCCACTGGTCAGGAACATACAACTTTCCACTGGGACAATGCTCAGGTTTGTCCTCCTGGAACTCTTCCAGAGCACGTCTCAAATCGGGCGAGATGGCAGAAAGAACTACCCCTTCGCCTAAGATGGTAGCAGGCTTAGTCACCACAGGAGAATCAGCAAGGAAGCTCCTAGAGAGGGCGTCTGCCTTGACATTCTTTGTTCCAGGAAGAAAAGAAACCACAAAATCAAAACGTGTAAAAAACAAGGCCCACCTAGCCTGTCTAGGGTTCAAGCGCTTAGCCGACTCTAGGTAAATTAAATTCTTGTGGTCAGTGAGGACCACGACTTGATGCTTAGCTCCCTCCAACCAATGTCTCCACTCCTCAAATGCCCATTTCATGGCCAACAGTTCCCTATTCCCCACATCATAGTTACGTTCAGATGGAGAGAACTTTCGGGAAAAGAAAGCACAGGGATTCATTTTAGATGTTACAGGATCCTTTTGGGACAAAACAGCTCCTGCACCAATCTCAGAAGCATCCACCTCTACCTGGAATGGAAGTGAGACATCAGGTTGCCGCAAAACCGGGGCGGAGGTGAATCTTCGCTTCAACTCCTGAAAGGAAGAAACAGCCTCCGGAGACCAATTTAACACATCAGCACCCTTTTTAGTCAAATCAGTCAATGGCTTGGCAATACTAGAAAATTTAGCTATAAATTTCCGATAAAAATTAGCAAAACCCAAAAACTTCTGGAGGGCCTTCAAAGAAGTGGGCTGAACCCAATCGTGAATGACCTGTACCTTGGCCGGGTCCATTTCAATAGTTGACGGGGACAAAATAAATCCCAAACAAGAAATCCTCTGTACTCCAAAGAGGCATTTAGATCCCTTGACATACAGGGAATTCTCCCTCAAGATCCGGAACACAGTCCGAATATGTTCCACATGAGAATCCCAATCCTTGGAGAAAATCAAAATATCATCCAGATAGATAATCAAAAATTTATCGACAAAATCTCGGAAAATATCATTCATGAAGCACTGGAAGACAGAAGGGGCATTAGTGAGCCCAAAAGGCATCACCAGGTACTCAAAATGTCCCTCCGGAGTATTAAACGCCGTCTTCCATTCATCCCCATGCTTAATGCGAATAAGATTATACGCCCCCCTGAGGTCAAGCTTGGTAAACCAGCAAGCACCTTTAACTCTGGAGAATAGATCAGAAATCAGGGGTAACGGATACTGATATTTAACAGTAATTTTGTTGAGGGCACGATAATCAATACAAGGTCAATACAAGGTCCGGATAAAACATCCGGACTCCTTATCTATGAACTGGTCCAATGTTTATATTTATGTTTCTCCCTCTCCCATATTGATAGTTCTGCTTCACGTCACTTGTCTTATCTATTGCATTTTTTCTAGGCTGTATTGTGCATAAATATGTGACTTCAGATTTTGTATTAGTCTAGCCTGATGAAGAGACCTGAGTAGTCTCGAAAGCTTGCAATGTATTACCATCTTTTCAGTTAGCCATTAAAAGGTATCAACTACTGAGGACTCTCAATCCTGAATATTTTACAAGGTCTTAATGATCCATCCTTTTTGGCTACAAAAAAAAAACCGGCACCCAAGGGTGACGAGGATGGTCTAATATGACCCTTCTCCAACGCCTCCTTAATATAGGATCGCATAGCCTCGTGCTCGGGTACAGATAAATTGAAGAGCCGACCCTTGGGAAATTTACACCCCGGGCTCAGTTCAATTGCACAGTCATAACTCCTATGAGGAGGCAGAGACGCAGACTCATTCTCACTAAATACATCATAAAAGTCCGCCAAATAATCAGGAACATCATGCGACTGAGGAGAGGTGGAAAACACCGGAGCCTCACTAAAGGCACACCGACAACCCCAACTCACCACAGACACAGATTTCCAATCCAAAACTGGATTATGAATCTGTAACCAGGGAAACCCCAGAACAACAGTATCATGCAGATTATGCAACACCAGAAATCTGCAATTTTCTTGGTGGTCTGGGGCGACCCGCATTACCACCTGGGTTCAAAACTGGGGTTTATTTTTAGCCAAAGGAGTAGCATCAATTCCCCTCAAAGGGATAGGCGTCTGCAGAGGTGTCATCGGAAATCCACAACGTTTAGCAAAATCCAAGTCCATTAGGTTTAGGGCTGCTCCCGAATCCACAAACGCCTTGGCGGAAAATGTGGACAGGGAGCAGATCAGAGTAATAGCCAGAAGAAACTTAGGTTGAACACCCCCAACAGAAAACGTGTGTGCAAAGCGTTTCTCTCGTTTGGGACAGACAGAAATAATATGCGAGGCATCTCCACAGAAAAAACACAACTTATTACGCCTTCTGAACTCCTGACGCTGCTCTCTGGAAAAAACTCTATCACATTGCATAGGTTCAGACATTTGTTCAACAGGTGGCAACACCTCTCGTGCAGCTTTGCGTTCGCGCAAACGCTGATCAACCTGAATGGCTAATGACATAGAATCGTCAAGACCAGAGGGAACAGGAAATCCCACCATAGTATCTTTTACGGCTACTGACAACCCCTTCCGAAAGAGAGCAGCCAAGGCATTATCATTCCAGGTAGTAAGTACTGCCCACTTTCGGAATTTTTGACAGTACAATTCTGCAGAATCACGACCCTGGCTCAATGCCAGCAGGGTCTTTTCAGCCTGATCTATGGCATTAGGTTCGTCATACAACAACCCCAAAGCTTGAAAGAATGCGTTCACATTAGTCAGAATAGGATCATCTGGTTTCAAAGAAAACGCCCAATCCTGGGGATCGCCACGCAGCAAAGAGATGACAATTTTAACCTGCTGCACGGAGCTCCCTGACGAGTTAGGCTTCAAGGCAAAAAATAATTTACAATTATTTTTGAAATTCAAAAATTTAGACCGATCCCCAAAAAATACATCAGGTGTATAAATCTTTGGTTCAGCAGCATGTGAATGAGCAAGGTAGGCGGAAATTCCCCGCACTTCCGCAGCGAGCTGCTCCACACGATCAGAAAAGTGCTTTATCTCCATTGAGAGAAAAAAAAAATTCCCCCTACGGCCTCAGAGATATAGAGGAAAAAATATACACACTTTTTTTTTTTTTTTTTTAACAATTCTTTCCTGCTATTGAGTACAATAGAATCTGCGGTATGGCGGGTGATTCTGTTATGATTGAGTCACCGTAGGAGGCAAAAGCAGAAACACAAGCTAAGTCCAGAAAACCAGAGAAGTTGGCAAATATCAGATTGCAGACCCCTGAACCTATCAACACAACTATAGAATCATAGAATCATAGAATCATAGAATCGTAGAGTTGGAAGGGACCTCCTGGGCCATCTGGTCCAACCCCCTGCTCAAAGCAGGATTCGCTAAATCATCCCAGTTAGATGTCTGTCCAGCCTCTGTTTGAAGACTTCCATTGAAGGAGAACTCACCACTTCTCGTGGCAGCCTGTTCCACTCATTGATCACTCTAACTGTCAAAAAGTTTTTTCTAATATCTAATCTGTGTCTCCTCCCATTCAGCTTCATCCCATTGCTTCTAGTCTTTCCTTGTGCAAATGAGAATAAAGTTGATCCTTCTACAATGTGACAGCCCTTTAGATATTTGTAGACAGCTATTAAGTCTCCTCTCAGTCTTCTCTTTTGCAAACTAAACATTCCCAAATCCTGCAACCTTTCCTCATAAGACAGGGTTTGCAGACCGGTCACCATTCTGGTCACTCTTTTCTGAACTTGCTCCAGTTTGTTGATGTCTTTTTTAAAATGTGGTGCCCAAAATTGGACACAATATTCCAGATGAGGTCTGACCAAAGAGGAGTAGAGGGAAATAATGACTTCACGTGATCTAGACTGTATGCTTCTGTTAATACATCCTAGAATTGCATTTGCCTTTTTTGCTGCTGCATCACACTGTTGACTCATATTCAGTCTGTGATCTATTAGTATACCCAAGTCTTTTTCACATGTGCTGTCACTTAGCCCTATTCCTCCCATTCTATATATGCTTTTTTCATTTTTATTGCCCAGATGTAGTACTTTGCATTTCTCCCTGTTAAAAACCATTCTGTTAGTTGCTGCCCACTTCTCCAGTTTATTTAAATCTTTTTGAATCCTCTCTCTCTCTTCTCTAGTATTAGCTATCCATCCTAGCTTTGTGTCATCAGCAAATTTTATCAGTTTACCCTCAATTCCTTCATCTAAATCGTTGATAAAGATGTTGAACAATACAGGGCCCAGGACAGAGCCCTGTGGTACCCCACTTGAGACATTCTTCCAACTGGATGTGCAGCCATTTACGACCACTCTTTGGGTCCGATCACTAAGCCAGTTATGAATCCACCTAACAGTTGCCTTGTCCATTCCATACTTAGTCATTTTTTCAATAAGGATTGTATGAGAGACTTTGTCAAATGCTTTGCTGAAGTCAAGATATACTATATCTACAGCATTTCCTTGATCCACCCAATCAGTAATACCGTCATAGAAGGAAATTAAATTAGTCTGACATGACTTATTAGTTACAAACCCATGCTGACTCTGTTTAATCACTTCATTCTTATCCAGGTATTGACATACATGTTGTTTAATAATTTGTTCAAAGATCTTTCCTGGTATAGAAGTCAGACTCACCGGCCTATAGTTGCCTGGGTCCACCTTCTTCCCCTTTTTGAAGATAGGAACAACATTTGCTCTTCTCCAGTCTTCTGGCACTTCTCCTGTTCTCCAAGAATTTTCAAAGATTATGGAGAGGGGTTCAAAAGTTTCTTCTGCTATCTCCTTCAGTACTCTGGGGTGTAATTCATCTGGACCTGGAGACTTGAATTCATTTAGGTTAGCTAAGTGTTTCCTCACTATCTTTCTGTTTATAGATATCCTGGATTCTTCTATTCCCTTAATAGGACAGTGAATAACAGTTGATGTTACATTTCCTTTCTGAGAGAAAACAGATGCAAAATAGGAATTTAAAAGTTCAGCCTTCTCAACATCCTGTCTTACCATTTCATCATTTTCATCCTGTAAAAATCCTATAGCATCTTTGACTTTTCTTTTACTTTTGACATATCCCCAAAATCCTTTATTATTGCTTTTGACATCTCTTGCAAGCCTCAATTCATTTTCAGCTTTAGCTATTCTGATTTGTGCCCTGCAGGTTCTGCAGACAGCATTATATTCTTCTTTAGATATGCCTCCCTCTTTCCATTTTATAAACATTTTTTTCTTCCTTTTTAGCATGTGCTTAAGTTCTGTGTTCATCCATCCTGGTTTCCTTAAATGCTTCCTATTCTTCCCTCTTTTCGGAATTGTTAACAACTGTGCAGTAGCCGTGGGGGGTTCCTACGATGCCCTAGACCCCTCGATCACAGCCGGAGAAATACATAGGCCTAAAGAAAGAAAGGGGAAATCTAAACTGCCCCAGAGCAGACCCCAAAGCAATAGGCAGCCCCCAACATATAATGACGGTGAAGCAAGATGAAAATACTAACACAGACAGAAAGATAGACTGAGCAAAGACGGGGCCCCAAAACTACCTAGATAGGAAAGGAAAGGAAGGCTGCTGTCTGCAATCTGCCAAAACCCTATCAAAAACATAAGCCAACAAGCTGATTATGAAAAAGGCCCTGAAGCAGCTAGGCTTCAAAAACTGAATCAGCACTCAGGTATTTTCAGAAGACAGAGCTAAATGAATTCAGCACACCCCAGCAGGGAATGGCAGAAATACAGAAAAACAAAGCAAAAACAAAGTCAAAGCACAAAAGAAAAAGGCAGAGCAGCAAACTTAGCTTTGGAGGAGCAGGAATTCAGACTGGTCTCCAAGGATCCCACAGAGAAATCACCCGCAGGGCAGAAGGGCGTCGGCAGCATTATATCCAGTCCGTAACTCCACTCAGCCAGTCACAATCATCAGCCTCAGGTGTTTGACAATCAGGCTCACTACCTTTCTTTACCAGAAGAGGGAGTTCCTCAGGCCTCAGTAATGAAGGGGAAAATGAACTCACAACACTGATCCCACGAACTCAGCAGATGTTGGGATTTATTCAAAATTGAAGGCATACTGAACCAGCATGGCTACCACAGCATCTTGCAGTGGCATGCTATTCCATCCGGTTTGCGTTTAGTTGGACTATCATTTATTTTTCAACAGTACAATGACCCCAAACACACCTCCAGGCTGTGTAAGGGTTATTTGACCAAAAAGGAGAGTGATGGGGTGCTACGCCAGATGACCTGACCTCCACAGTCACCAGACCTGAACCCAATCGAGATGGTTTGGGGTGAGCTGGACCGCAGAGTGAAGACAAAAGGGCCAATAAGTGCTTAGCATCTCTGGGAACTCCTTCAAGACTGTTGGAAGACCATTTCCATTAACTACCTCTTGAAGCTCATCAAGAGAATACCAAGAGTGTGCAAAGCCGTAATCAAAGCAAAAGGTGGCTACTTTGAAGAACCTAGAATATAAGACATATTTTCAGTTGAGTCACACTTTTTTGTTAATTTTATAATTCTACATGTGTTAATTCATAGTTTTGATGCCTTCAGAGTGAATCTACAATTTTCAAAGTCATGAAAATAAAGAAAACTCTTTGAATGAGAAGGTGTGTCCAAACTTTTGGTCTGTACTATATATATCTAATATATAAAGCTCAAAGTGTGTATGTATGTGTGTATGTGTGTGTGTATGTGTGTGTGTGTGTATGTCTGGGATAGGCATCCGCACCGTCGAAGCTACAGCCAAAAAATTTGGCACAGTCACACGTCTGGACCCCGAGAGCATCCTAAGCTATGTTGTGAGGCGAAATTTTAACCCCGCGCGTTCCAATTCACCAAACAATTTTGCCCCTATCTACATACTGGGGGGAAAAGTGTGTGCGTGTCAAGCCCCGCCCCTCATTGTGATGTCATAATGCCCCTATTTGCATACTGGGGAAGCAGTGTGTGCGTATCAAGCCCCGCCCCTCATTATGATGTCACAATGGTTGCCATGGCGAAGCTGATGTTATCATAGGTTGCAAGCCCCGCCGCCGCTCATTATGATGTCATAATGGTTGACTATGGGATGGAGGATGTGTGATGGGTATATGGGCACTGGACTATGGGATGGAGGATATGTATATGGGCATGGGACTATGGGATGGAGGATATGTATATGGGCACGGGACTATGGGATGGAGGATGTGTGACGGGTATATGGGCACTGGACTATGGGATGGAGGATATGTATGATGGGTATATGGGCACTCGACTATGGGATGGCGAATATGTATGATGGGTATATGGGCATGGGACTATGGGATGGAGGATATGTATGATGGGTATATGGGCATGGGCCTATGGGATGGAGGATGTGTGATGGGTATATGGGCACGGGACTATGGGATGGAGGATGTGTGATGGGTATATGGGCATGGGACTATGGGATGGAGGATATTTATGATGGGTATATGGGCACGGGACTATGGGATGGATGATATGTATATGGGCATGGGACTATGGGATGGAGGATGTGTGATGGGTATATGGGCACTCGACTATGGGATGGCGAATATGTATGATGGGTATATGGGCATGGGACTATGGGATGGAGAATATGAATGATGGGTATATGGGCATGGGACTATGGGATGGAGGATATGTATGATGGGTATATGGGCATGGGCCTATGGGATGGAGGATGTGTGATGGGTATATGGGCACGGGACTATGGGATGGAGGATGTGTGATGGGTATATGGGCATGGGACTATGGGATGGAGGATATGTATGACGGGTATATGGGCACGGGACTATGGGATGGAGGATATGTATGATGGGTATATGGGCACTCGACTATGGGATGGCGAATATGTATGATGGGTATATGGGCATGGGACTATGGGATGGAGAATATGAATGATGGGTATATGGGCATGGGACTATGGGATGGAGGATATGTATGATGGGTATATGGGCATGGGCCTATGGGATGGAGGATGTGTGATGGGTATATGGGCACGGGACTATGGGATGGAGGATGTGTGATGGGTATATGGGCATGGGACTATGGGATGGAGGATATTTATGATGGGTATATGGGCACGGGACTATGGGATGGATGATATGTATATGGGCATGGGACTATGGGATGGAGGATGTGTGATGGGTATATGGGCACTCGACTATGGGATGGCGAATATGTATGATGGGTATATGGGCATGGGACTATCGGATGGAGGATATGTATGATGGGTATATGGGCATGGGCCTATGGGATGGAGGATGTGTGATGGGTATATGGGCACGGGACTATGGGATGGAGGATGTGTGATGGGTATATGGGCATGGGACTATGGGATGGAGGATATGTATGACGGGTATATGGGCACGGGACTATGGGATGGAGGATATGTATGATGGGTATATGGGCACTCGACTATGGGATGGCGAATATGTATGATGGGTATATGGGCATGGGACTATGGGATGGAGGATGTGTGATGGGTATATGGGCACTGGACTATGGGATGGAGGATATGTATGATGGGTATATGGGCATGGGACTATGGGATGGAGAATATGTATGATGGGTATATGGGCATGGGACTATGGGATGGAGGATGTGTGATGGGTATATGGGCACTCGACTATGGGATGGAGGATATGTATGATGGGTGTATGGGCACGGGCCTATGGGATCGTGGATATGTATGATGGGTATATGGGCATGGGACTATGGGATGGAGGATGTGTCATGGGTATATGGGCACTGGACTACGGGATGGAGGATGTGTGATGGGTATATGGGCACTGGACTATGGGATGGAGGATATGTATGACGGGTATATGGGCACGGGACTATGGGATGGAGGATGTGTGATGGGTATATGGGCACTGGACTATGGGATGGAGGATATGTATGAAGGGTATATGGGCATGGGACTATGGGATGGAAGATAGTATGATGGGTATATGGGCATGGGACTATGGGATGGACGATATGTATGATGGGTATATGGGCATGGGACTATGAGATGAAGGATGTGTAATGGGTATATGGGCACTCGACTATGGGATGGCGAATATGTATGATGGGTATATGGGCATGGGACTATGGGATGGAGAATATGTATGATGGGTATATGGGCATGGGACTATGGGATGGAGGATGTGTGATGGGTATATGGGCACTCGACTATGGGATGGAGGATATGTATGATGGGTATATGGGCACGGGCCTATGGGATCGTGGATATGTATGATGGGTATGATGGGTATATGGGAACGGGACTATGGGATGGAGGATAATTATAATTTGTTATAACTAACCACAGTTAGTTACTATTCCCGGGCAGCGCCGGGCTCTTCAGCTAGTATATATATATATTAACAATTATTATGTATATATGAATTTATTACCAATATTTACCTATATACCATATATACTCGAGAATAAGCCGCTTACAATCTGGCTTCCGGTCACACCACTCCACTGAAACTGCCCTTACTAAGGTCACCAATGACCTCTTAACCGCCAAGAGCAAGCGACACTACTCTGTCCTCCTTCTCCTGGACCTGTCGGCTGCCTTTGACACAGTGGACCATTCCCTATTACTACAGACCCTCTCATCCCTCGGCATCACAGACTTGGCCCTATCCTGGATCTCATCATACCTAACAGACCGGACATTCAGCGTCTCCCACTCACACACCACTTCCTCACCTCGCCCCCTATATGTCGGAGTCCCACAAGGTTCAGTCCTTGGGCCCCTGCTGTTGTCTATTTACACCTTTGGCCTGGGACAGCTCATAGAATCTCATGGCTTTCAATATCATCTCTACGCTGATGACACACAGATCTACATCTCTGGACCAGATATCACCTCCCTACTAACCAGAATCCCTCAATGTCTGTCTACTATTTCATCCTTCTTCTCCGCTAGATTTCTGAAACTCAACATGGACAAAACAGAATTCATCATCTTTCCCCCATCTCACGTGGCCCCCCCCTACGAACCTATCAATTACAGTAAATGACTGCCCACTCTCCCCAGTCCCACAAGCTCGCTGTCTCGGAGTAATCCTTGACGCTGATCTCTCCAAACCACATATCCAAGCCCTTTCCACTTCCTGCCGACTTCAACTCAAAAATATTTCACGAATCCGTTCATTCCTCACCCAAGAATCTGCAAAAACCCTAGTCCATGCCCTCATCATCTCTCGCCTTGACTACTGCAACCTCCTGCTCTGTGGCCTCCCCTCAAACACTCTCGCACCCCTCCAATCTATTCTAAACTCTGCTGCCTGACTAATCCACCTGTCCCCCCGCTATTCCCCAGCTTCTCCCCTCTGTCAATCCCTTCACTGGCTCCCAGTTGCCCAGAGACTCAATTACAAAACCCTAACCATGACATACAAAGCCATCCACAACCTGTCTCCTCCATACATCTGTGACCTCGTCTCCCTGTACTTTCCCGCACGCAACCTCCGATCCTCACAAGATCTCCTTCTCTACTCCCCTCTTATCTCCTCTTCCCATAATCGCATACAAGATTTCTCTCGCGCATCACCCCTACTCTGGAACTCTCTACCACAACATATCAGACTCTCACCTACCATTGAAACCTTCAAAAAGAGCCTGAAGACCCACCTCTTCCGACAAGCCTACAACCTGCAGTAACCACCGATCGACCAAACCGCTGCACGACCAGCTCTACCCTCGCCTACTGTATTATCACCCATCCCTTGTAGATTGTGAGCCCTCGCGGGCAGGGTCCTCTCTCCTCCTGTACCAGTTATGACTTGTATTGTTTAAGATTATTGTACTTGTTTTTATGTATACCCCTCCTTACATGTAAAGCTCCATGGAATAAATGGCGCTATAACAATAAATAATAATAATAATAATAAGCCGAGGCACTTAATTTTAACACAAAAAAATGGGAAAACTTACTGACTCGAGATCTAGACTGTATGCTTCTGTTAATACATCCTAGAATTGCATTTGCCTTTTTTGCTGCTGCATCACACTGTTGACTCATATTCAGTCTGTGATCTATTAGTATACCTAAGTCTTTTTCACATGTCCTGTTGCTTAGCCCTATTCCTCCCATTCTGTATATGTTTTTTTCATTTTTATTGCCCAGATGTAGTACTTTGCATTTTTCCCTGTTAAAAACCATTCTGTTAGTTGCTGCCCACTGTTCCAGTTTATTTCTATCTTTTTGAATCCTCTCTCTCTCTTCTCTAGTATTAGCTATCCCTCCTAGCTTTGTGTCATCAGCAAATTTAAACAGTTTACCCTCAATTCCTTCATCTAAATCATTGATAAAGATGTTGAACAATACACTGCCCAGGACAAAGCCCTGTGGTACCACCTGAGACATTCTTCCAACTGGATGTGCAGCCATTTACGACCACTCTTTGGGTCCGATCACTACGCTAGTTATGAATCCACCTAACAGTTGCCTTGTCCATTCCATACTTAGCCATTTTTTTAATAAGGATTGTGTGAGATACTTTGCCAAATGCTTTGTTGAAGTCAAGATATACTATATCTACAGCATTTCCCTGATCCACCCAATCAGTGATTCTATCATAGAAGGAAATTAAGTTAGTCTGACATGATTTATTAGTTACAAACCCATGCCTACTCTGTTTAATCACTTCCTTCTCATCCAGTCAGTACAGAAGTGAGACTCACCGGCCTATAGTTACCTGGGTCCAACTTCTTCTCCTTTTTGAAGATAGGAACAACATTTGCTCTTCTCCAGTCTTCTGGGACTTCTCCTGTTCTCCAAGAATTTTCAAAGATTATGGAGAGGGGTTCAAAAATTTCTTCTGCTATCTCCTTCAGTACTCTGGGGTGTAATTCATCTGGACCTGGAGACTTGAATTCATTTAGGTTAGCCAAGTGTTTCCTCACTATCTTTCTGTTTATAGATATCCTGGATCCCTCTATTCCCTTAATAGGACAGTGAAGAACAGTTGATGTTACATTTCCTTTCTGAGAGAAAACAGATGCAAAATAAGAATTTAAAAGTTCGGCCTTCTCAACATCTTGTCTTACCATTTCATCATTTTCATCTTGTAAAAATCCTATAGCATCTTTGACTTTTCTTTTACTTTTGACATATCCCCAAAATCCTTTATTATTGCTTTTTACGTCTCTTGCAAGCCTCAATTCATTGTCAGCTTTAGATAATCTGATTTGTGCCCTGCATGTTCTGCAGACAGCATTATATTCTTCTTTAGATATGCCTCCCTCAACGTAGCCAGCTGTTCACCTGCAGAATCATATTCCACCTCCTTGTTCCATGGCCATCCACTGGGAGGATGGAAGAGAAGACCACCTGCGCTTCCAGTTCTTTCACTTTCTTACCTAAGTTTTCAAAGTCACTGCAGAGGGTTACCAGGTCGTTTCTTGCTGTGTCATTTGTCCCCACATGTATTAGCAGGAATGGGCAGTCATCACCACCAGCAGAAAACCGTCGCACTGTGCCTGCGCAAGTTCCGCACAGGCACAGTAAATCGTTCGGCTGATCCCGGTGACAGATGCGCGTGTCTACAGGCTGAGGAAGCCAGTCACATTAAAGGGGTTTTCCCAGGAATGAAAGTTAATTTTAAAAATTGTCTGACCGTGTATGGAGCATACCACATCTCCTGGGCAGGGGAGGAAGCAAAAGACAATACTGACATTACAGCAGGGGATCACAGAGGATTCATTTTGCGAGGTAAAATATTTCACTGACTGGTTTTAAACAATATTTTACCTCACAAAATGTATCCTCTGTGATCTCCTGCTGTAATGTCAGTATTATCTTTTGCTTCCGCCCCTGCCCAGGAGCTGTGGTATGTTCTGTACACAGTCAGACACAGGGGTGAGAGAGACAGAGCACAGGAGGGAGACAGCTCAATTGGGACAGCACATGAGGGGAGAACACAGCACAGGAAGGAGTGAGACAGCAGATGGGGATAGCACATGGGGTAGACAGGTCAAAGAAGAGAGCACAGACGGGAGAAGTCAGCACATGGGGAAAGAGAGAGTGGACAAGTGGGTGAGCACATGGGGGGAGATATTCTCAACGCTGCAAATCCTGCCCCCATTTTGTCAGATTTTTCTCTTTATAGGTATATTTTTGAGTAAAATGTAAATTGCTCTTTTATTCTATAAACTACTGACAACATGTCTTCGAATTTCCAAGCACTAAATTTTGTATTTATTTTCCGAAAATGAGAAATGGTCAAAATAACAAAAAAATACAGTGCTTGCAGACCTAATGCTAAGAAAACAAGTTCATAATCATTTAGAAACAACAATACCAATGTTTTAGGAAGAGTTCAGAAAACAATATTATGTGGAATAACCAGGATTTTTAATCACAGCTTTCATACGTCTTGGCATGCTTTCCACCAGTCTTTCACACTGCTTTTGGGTGACCTTAGGCCACTCCTTAAGCAGTTCTTCTTTGTTTGATGGCTTTTGACTATCCATCTTCCTCTTGATTACATTCCAGAGATTTTCAATGGGGTTCAGGTCTGGAGATTGGGCTGGCCATGACAGGGATTTGATGTGGTGGTCCTTCATCCACACATTGATTGACCTAGCTGTGTGGCATGGCGCATTGTCCTGCTGGAAAAACCAGTCATCAGAGTTGTGGAACATTGCCTGAGTAGAAGGAATCAACTGTTTTTCCAGGATAACCTTGTATGCGGCTTGATTCATACGTTCTTCGCAAAGATTGAACTGCCCAATCCAGCCTTGCTGAAGCATCCCCAGATCATCACCAATCCTCCACCAAATTTCACAGTGGTTGCAAGACACTGTGGCTTGTACACCTCTCCGGGTCTCCATCTAACCATTAGATGACCAGGAGTTGGGAAAAGCTGAAAATTAGACTCATAAGGGAAGATTACCTTACTCCAGTCCTCTATGGTCCAATCCTAATGGTCTTTGGCAAACTTCAGACTGACTCTCCTTTGTTTCTCATTGATGAAAAGCTTTTTCTAGCTTTACATGACTTGAGCCCTGCCTCTAGGAGCATGTTGCGAACTGTTCTTGCCGTGCACTTCACCCCAGATGCCATTTGCCATTCCTTTTGTTAGTCACTTGATGTCATCCTGCTGAGTGACATTCAAATAAGATGACGGTCATCCCTGTAGCTTTGTTGTCCCCAATGTCTGCTGCTTGACCTTGTTGTAATGGAGTGCCATCTTAGAAATTTAGAAATGTTAAGGATGGAAGCAACATGACGCTCACTGTATCCCTCTGCTAGTAAAGCCAGAATTAAGGCCTTCTTTTCCTCACGCAAGACTTTTCTTTTCAACTCCTTTGGCATGGTTGAAAGTTATTTTTTCATTCCTATTACTTTTGGGATATTACTAGCAATTGTTTTGCCATCCAGCTTGTCCTATTGCAAGAGGATTGTGAACACCACAGCAGGGTTTTTTATACTTTCCTTCATTAATTAAGATTTGGTTCAGGTGATCACATAATTAGAAGCACATTAAGTAGAATGAGGTGTACTCTGGTTGGAATTCAACTGACACTGGAATGGAATGGCTGTCATACATGTAGAGAAGTTGATTTTTATAAAACTGTGCAGTGGTCTCTTAATTTTTGCGAGAACTGTGTATGTATATATATATATATATATATATATATATATACAGTCATGGCCAAAAGTATTGACACCCCTGCAATTCTGTCAGATAATATTCAGTTTCTTCCTGAAAATGATTGCAAACACAAATTCTTTGGTATTATTATCTTCATTTATTTGTCTTAAATGAAAAAACACAAAAGAGAATGAAGCAAAAAGCAAAACATTGATCATTTCACACAAAACTCCAAAAATGGGCCAGACAAAAGTATTGGCACCCTCAGCCTAATACTTGGTTGCACAACCTTTAGCCAAAATAACTGCGACCAACCGCTTCCGGTAACCATCAATGAGTTTCTTACAATGCTCTGCTGGAATTTTAGACCATTCTTCTTTGGCAAACTGCTCCAGGTCCCTGATATTTGAAGAGTGCCTTCTCCAAACTGCCATTTTTAGATCTCTCCACAGGTGTTCTATGGGATTCAGGTCTGGACTCATTGCTGGCCACCTTAGATGTCTCCAGTGCTTTCTCTCAAACCATTTTCTAGTGCTTTTTGAAGTGTGTTTTGGGTCATTGTCCTGCTGGAAGACCCATGACCTCTGAGGGAGACCCAGCTTTCTCACACTGGGCCCTACATTATGCTGCAAAATTTGTTGGTAGTCTTCAGACTTCATAATGCCATGCACACGGTCAAGCAGTCCAGTGCCAGAGGCAGCAAAGCACCCCCAAAACATCAGGGAACCTCTGTCATGTTTGACTGTAGGGACCGTGTACTTTTCTTTGAATGCCTCTTTTTTTCTCCTGTAAACTCTATGTTGATGCTTTTGCCCTAAAAGCTCTACTTTTGTCTCATCTGACCAGAGAACATTCTTCCAAAATGTTTTAGGCTTTTTCAGGTAAGTTTTGGCAAACTCCAGCCTGGCTTTTTTATGTCTCGGGGTAAGAAGTGGAGTCTTCCTGGGTCTCCTACCATACAGTCCCTTTTCATTCAGACGCCGACGGATTGTACGGGTTGACACCGTTATACCCTCGGACTGCAGGGCAGCTTGAACTTGTTTGGATGTTAGTGGAGGTTCTTTATCCAACATCCGCACAATCTTGCGTTGAAATCTCTTGTCAATTTTTCTTTTCCGGCCACATCTAGGGAGGTTGGCCACAGTGCCATGGGCTTTAAACTTCTAGATGACACTGTGCACGGTAGACACAGGAACATTCAGGTCTTTGGAGATGGACTTGTAGCCTTGAAATTGCTCATGCTTCCTCACAATTTGGTTTCTCAAGTTCTCAGACAGTTCTTTGGTCTTCTTTCTTTTCTCCATGCTCAATGTGGTACACACAAGGACACAGGACAGAGGTTGAGTCAACTTTAATCCATGTTAACTGGCTGCAAGTGTGATTTAGTTATTGCCAACACCTGTTAGGTGCCACAGGTAAGTTACAGGTGCTGTTAATTACATAAATTAGAGAAGCATCACATGATTTTTCAAACAGTGCCAATACTTTTGTCCACTCTCTTTGTTATGTTTGGTGTGGAATTATATCCAATTTGGCTTTAGGACAATTCTTTTTGTGTTTTTTCATTTAAGACAAATTAAATGAAGATAATAATACCAAAGAATTTGTGTTTGCAATCATTTTCAGGAAGAAACTGAGTATTATCTGACAGAATTGCAGGGGTGTCAATACTTTTGGCCATGACTGTATATATACACACACACACACACACACACTTTTTCCGACAGGCCACAAAAGCTGCAACACCATTAAGCAAGAGGCAACACTAGCCAAACAACATGAAGACCAAGGAGATCTCCAAACAAGTCAGGGACAAAGTTGTTGAGAAGTACAGGTCAGGGTTGGGTTATAACAAAAAAAAAAACAATCTCTGATGATCCTTCGGATCACCATCAAATCAAATGGAAAGAACATGGTACCACATGCCAAGAGAAGGCCACCCACCAAAACTCTCAGCCCAGACAGGGAGGGTATTATTCAGAAAGGTAGCACAGAGACCAAAGTTAACGCTGAAGGAGCTGCAGAGTTCTCAAGCAGAGACTAGAGTATCTGTCCGTACAACCACAATAAGCCGTATTCTCCATAGAGGTTGCCTTTACGGAAGAGTGGCCAGAAAAAAGCCTTTACTTATGCACAAAAATTGTAAGGCTTGTTTTGAGTTTGCCAAAAGACATGTGGGAAACTCCCCAAATGTATGGAGGAAAATGTTGTTGTCAGATGAGATCATAATGAGAAGAAACTTTTTGGACATCATGGTACACATTATGTCTTGTGCCAAACCAACACAGCTCATCACCCCAAGAACATCTTCCTCACAGTGAAACATGGTGATGGCAGCATTATGCTGTAGGGATACCTTTTGGCAGCAGGGTCAGGAAAAATGGTCCGAGTCAAGGGGAAGATGGGTGGTGTGAAATACAAGGATAGTCTTGAGCAAAACCTGTTTGAGTCTGTCAGTGATTTGAGACTGAGATGGAGGTTTACCTTCCAACAAGAAAATGACCCAAATCCTACTGCTAAAGCAACACTCGAGTGGTTTAACCCCTTTCTGACATCAGACATAATAATCTGTCTATATGTCCTGGGCCTATTTGACCAGGAATGGATTATTACATCTGAGCAATTGTCCGCACACGCAAGAGGTGTGCGGGTGATTGCCTTCGGGTATGAGCTGATTCTGAAAGTTGATGCCCGGCACTAAGTGCCAGTAGTGGTCACAGACTGCTACCAGCAATTTAAACCTCGAACACAATCGCAGCATTCCAGAAGCCAGCACAGGGCTGACAGCCCATCTGCCTTTGGATCAGAGACCCCAATGCGTGACGCAGGGGCCCAATCGTTGCCATGGTGACCCGATGTCGCCATTATGACATGTGGGTCACCAGACCTAGCAAACTTGCTGATCCTGATGACCAAGTTTGTCTGTCAGTGCAGAGCTGACAATTTCTGCAGCATGGGGATGCTGCTTCATCTCCATGCTGTAGAAGCGATCAGTATGCAAAAAATGATTGTCCCATAGTGGACAAAGTAAAAAAGTTAGAAAATAATTATAAAAATATTTAAAAAAAATAAAAATAATAATAAAAAAATCAAAAGATATTGTATCTCTAAATAAATATCTGAATGAAAAAAATAAACTATAAAAGTACACATATTTCACATTGCCATGTTCCTAATGCCCCCTCCTATTTAACTGTCCCACTAGTTGACCCCTTTAGGCAAAAAACAATGCTTTATCATAATACCACCAAAAAAAGTGGAATAAGATGCGATCAAAAAGGCGGATATAAATAAACATTTTATCATTTTGTCCTGCAAGAACCAAGCTGTCCTACAGCACCATCAGCGGAGAAATAACAAAGTGATAGCTCTCAGAATAAAGAGATGCAACAATAATAATTTTTTCTATAGAATAGTTTTTATTGTATAAAAGCGCCAAAACTTAAAAAAAAACCTAAATTGCTAGTTTTTGTTTGTTCTGCCTCACAAAAATCAGAATAGAAAGCGATCAAAAAATGTCATGTTCCCGAAAAAAGTATCAATAAAATTGTCACCTTGTCCTGCAAAATACAAGACCTCACATGACTCTGTGGCCTGAAATATGGAAAATTTATAGCTCCCAAAATGTATTGATGAAAACCTAATTTTTGCATTAAAAAGCGTCTTTTAGTGTGTGACAGCAGCCATATATAAATCTGGTATTGCTGTAATCACATCGACCTGAAGAATAAAGTTGTCTAATCACTTATACTGCACGAGGAGCGGTGTAAAAAATAAATAAAACCAATTCTTCACATGCTGTTGATTTTTTTTATTCTGCCTCCCAAAGATCACAGTAAGGCTCAGCGCACGTTTATCCTGCGCTCTTTGCTGAATGCTTGCATCAGGGTTTCCGTGTGAATCTTTGAAATACGTGATACAGACAGAACCTCTGGCGGAAGATTCCCTGTAATGAGGCAGATGGAGGCACTGTGGACACTGACTGGCCTGTGATCCGGCGGTGTCTTTTTAGGATCGCATAAAAGTGCCGTCGGTCACAGTTTTGTGCACTTCTGAAAAGAAGGACACCGCTGAACAGAGGCCAGTTGGAGTCCAGAGTAACTCTGCTGCCTCATTATAATGAATGGCTCCCTCAGGAGTTTCATCAGAATCACATCACTCGGAGATTTAGATGCAAACACCAATGCAAGTGGTCAAAAACATAATCTGGATCAGTGATCAAAAATATATATACTCGGGATGATAACAATTAGGCTGGAATCACACTTAACGTATAAAAATACGGACCGTATTGTACGGTCGTAATACGCAGAAATGTTCCCTGAACAGTGATCCGTATGTCATCCGTTGTCAAGGTGTGGCCATGTAGACGATATCTTCTGCCTTTGGCTCGGAGGCTTCAATAGTCTCTCCACATTTTTTAATAAGCTCAACAATGCCAGGCATGAACTTAAGTTCACACCCTCTCACAATACTGAAGCAATAACTTTTCTTGACAACAGAATCCACAAGGACCCCCAGGGTATACTTACCACCAACATTTACACTAAACCCACTGGTTGAAAAAATATCCTCCTGTATGATAGCTGTCATCCCAAGTCCACCAGTAACAGTCTCCCTTGGTCACAATTCTAGAGGGTGACTAGGATCATATCAGACTCTACAGTAAGGGGCTATAGATTACAAGAAATGTCCAACAGATTTAAATGTAGAAACTACCCATCTGCACTATTAATACAACAATTCTCCAAATCATAATTAGTCAATGAATGATGGCATAAATACCACCTTTTTTACAGATTGCATTGAAGCAGCGACTCATAAACATATGCATAAAAACAGAGAAAATCGAGTCTGTGCTATTTTACAAAAATACAAAATATTTTATTTGTCATTAAATATGACATAACATGTAAGTATATGCAAAAGACACCACATAGTAAATCAGTGAGCAGAAAAAGTGAATGAAAAGTAAGTACCACAATGAGGGCATGTGGGGCAAAAAATGCCACTATAAGGGTACCGTTACACCTAGCGATGCACCAGCGATCCCGACTAGCGATATGACGCGGTCAGGATCGCTGGTGCATCGCTAGGTGGTCGCTAGTGAGCTGCCACACAGGCAGATCTCACCAGCGACATCGCTGGGGACGGGGATCGCTGCTTACCTGTCAGACGCGGCGATCCTGCGTCCTCCCGCCCGGCTCCACGCGTCACTCGTCTCCACAGCAGGAAGCGCCGCAGGAAGTGGCAGACGAGGAATGATCCAGGAGCTTCTCGCACGATCAGCGATAACCATCGGGGGAGCCGGTCGGAGGTAAGTATCACATGCAGCGATATCGCTAGCAATATCACTGCAACGTCACAAAATCGGTGACTTTACAGCGATATTGCTAGCGATATCGCAGTGTGTAAGGGGGGCTTAAGTCATGCTAGTCTTCTCTGCACAGATTTGCTCCCAGCAATAAAAAGCATAGTGCAACCCCAATATTCAGAGCTCCCTAAGTATCTACAATAAAGTTTAGGTGCTTCATATCAGTAATATATAAGATAGAGAGTTTGGTAGAAACAAGGAAAGGACTGGATTCTGGGGGGCAGAGAAACTTTTGTGCAGAGGTACATATAAAACTAAAAATATACAGCAAGACAAACGCAGCAGTAAAATAAATGACTGCACACCAAAAACAGGTGATTACCTGTCATGCTTCAGATCATGGGAGCAGGAAACGCGGACCCCGACGTACGTTTCGGTGTAAGTATCCTTCTTAAGAGGGCATGGCTTTAACAATCCCATGTTCCCATTTAAATACCCAGGTTTATTAATTAATTAAGGCCTGTTTCACACTTCAGTTTTTTTGTGTCAGTTAAAATCCGCCAAAATGGCGGAAAGCGGATCCGTTGCTAACTGATGTGAACGGATGCCACCGGACCGTTTTTTTGATGGATCCGATGAATGAAGAATTTTAAAGGAACCGCAGCCCGGGGAGGAGAGAGAGAGAGAATTTTTTTTTTTCTTCCAGGTGCCAGAACAGACTTTAGGGTTAAATTTCAGGCTGAGTGAAGTCTTTCGGGCATGCACAGTGTGAAGAGCGGATCCTGCCACCCGAAAAAACGTTACATGCTTCGTTCGGGCATGTCAGCAGACGGCAAAATTTAGACGGATCCGCAAAAAGACGGATCCAACGGATGGCCGTCCGTCAAGATCCGCCGATAATGCAACTCAATGGGGAAAAAAACGGATCCGCCAAACAAAATAGCGGATCCATTTTTTTTGCAAAACGGCGGATCTTGACTGATGGACAAAAACTGAAGTGTAAAACAGGCCTAACCAATAGAGTCGCCGTTTCCAAATGGCGCAACTAAGCGCCAGAGTATCCCATGTAAGGGTGTCATTTCCGCCCAAAACAGATAGTCACGTTGTACAATACTATAGGGCGGGTAAGTTGTCCCTACCAAGGGATACTCTGGCGCTTAGTTGCGCCATTTGGAAACGGCGACTCTATTGATTAATAAATAAACCTGCTGCGCTTGTCTTGCTGTATATTTTAAGTTTTATATGTACCTCTGCACAGAAAGCTTCTCTGCCCCCCAGAATCCAGTCCTTTTCTGGTTTCTACCAAACTCTCTATCTTATATATTACTGATATGAAGCACCTAAACTTTATGGTAGATACTTAGGGAGCTCTGAATATTGGGGTTGCACTATGCTTTTTATTACTGAGAGCAAATCTGTGCAGAGAAAACTAGCATGAATTATAGCTGCATTTTTTTGCCCCACATGCCCTCATTGTGGTAACAGGATACCTATGCTATGATCTAGGGTATTTAGGTCACTGAATGTAATGTGTTTACTTTTCGTTCACTTTTTCTGCTCATTGATTTACTATGTGATGTCTGTTGCATATACTTACATGTTATGTCATATTTAATGACAGATAAAATATTTTGTATTTTTGTAAAATAGCACAGACTCGATTTTCTCTGTTTTTATGCATATGTTTATGAGTCGCTGCTTCAATGCAATCTGTAAAAAGGGTGGTATGAATGCCATAATTTATTGACTAATTATGATTTGGAGAATTGTTGTATTATCTGTATTTTCTGTGTTTTTCACAGCTCTTACCTCCAAAAACTCAATGGATTATAAAGCACGTGAGCAGACGTGGCTAACACGTATAAATGAGGTTTTTAGTGACCAACCCAATGTATTGGTAGCAAGTGGTGGTAAGGAAACACAGGAGCTGACTAAAAGGCTTAAAAGCCTGCTAACTAAACGAACAAGAATTTGGTGGAATCGAGCATTTTTGAATAAATATATAGAAAGAGGTCTGGTGTCGAGAGGTCTACGAGTCCAGGTGTTTTCCTTCTTTGAGGTGGAAGACCTAGTGTTTCACCACAAATGGGAGGATCTGGCAAACAATTGTTCCAAGGGATTTATGGAGCTTTTGGTGATGCAGAATAATGAGTCAATAGATGCTTTGGATTTGGAGATAGCAGGTATACAAAAGAAATTAAAACAGGAATTATCTGATGGTGAATTACAGGCAATTCACCTGGAGATTGACAATGAATTTCAGAAGTGGGAAAAGGAAATCTGTGCTAATAAAACCATGAAATTCCAAAGGGACACTAGTGATAAGCAGTCTAATACAATGTATAGGTGGAATCGGAGATTGCGTCGCTCTAAAAATCCTTCCCAAAAGAGATCCACTTCTTTTACATCATGCGCCTCTAGTGAGGAATCCTCCAGATCTAGACCAACCAAAAATATGCAAACTACTAATCTGCCTCCCAACAGAGATACACAGGCAGTAAAATGGAAATTTACACTTCCAAACAATCAGGACAAGAGAGATAGGAAGAACAATCTGGATGTAATTAACTTATCCAAACATGTCCTCACTACCGCCCTACTTGAGGTGTTGTCCAAGGGCCTCACTTTTTCCCCCACTAACACCTATGATTCTTTCACAGCCATAAAAGATCTATATCTATTCTGAAGAAAATTGATTCTCAAGAAACTATATTCAAAAAGAGGCAGTGAACAACAACAATTTGATCATATTGAGGAGGAGGCATTGTGGGCCCTAGAAGAATTACTTAGTGAACAAGATATGGTGCCTAAAGGTATGTTCCCACGGTCACTTTATCCACGCTCTACTATGTTTCCCCCCTTGTCGCTTTGACCCGCAGTGGACATTTTTACCAGAATGGTTGTGGAAGACTTCAAACAAATCTCCCACAAACGAAGAAAGGGCAACCTCATGGCTTCACAACGTACAGCCTTGAGAGAATTACAGTCTCTTGAGGACGTAGTCATCCAGCCAGCAGACAAGGGGGGAAACATAGTCATTTGGCCACAGGACATGTATGAAAAGGAGGCATTCAGGCAGTTGAGAGACAAAAAGACCTCTCTCAGGTTAGACCATAACCCTGTGAGAGCCTTCTCAGCAGAATTGGAGATGATTTTAAATCAAGCATTTGAAAAAGGGATAATCCCCAAGAAGATTCTTGATGGATTATTAACTAAATTTCCAAAAATACCAACAATATATTTCGTGCCTAAAATTCACAAAAATGCTGTGGAACCACCAGGGCGTCCAATTGTGTCGGTCACTTTGTGAGCCAGTGTGCAAATTTGTAGATTATTATCTTAAACCTTTAGTTGAGGCCCTACCCTCCTATGCTCGCGACACAATGGACGTCCTGGCTAGAATTGATGGCATGACCCTTGACCATGACATATTTTTGGTGACTGTAGATATCGAATCTTTGTATACGTGCATCCGTCATCAGGATGGTCTCGATGCATGCCGTTTCTTCTTGGATAACAGCAACTGGGATGGCCCCCTCTGTGACCTCGTTCTAGAACTTTTGGATTATATTTTGACCCACAACTTTTTTGTGTTCAGAGAATGTTTTTACTTGCAACAGTGCGGCACTGCGATGGGTGCGGCCTGTGCGCCCTCCTTCGCCAACCTCTTCCTGGGGTATTGGGAGAGGGAGGTCTTTGGGAGGGAGGGAGCCCAGGCCACAGACCATGTGCAGTGCTGGCTACGGTACATAGATGATGTGCTCATCATCTGGCAGGGTACTGAACAACAGTTACATGGATTTATGGAAAGGTTAAATCAAAATTCTTTCAATATCAGAATATCATACACTTTCAGTAAGACCGAGGTGGACTTTCTAGATATTAAGATTCTGGTGGATGAACATCTTCAGTTACAGACAGACACACGAGTATATCGTAAGCCCATCTCGGTAAATTCATTATTGCATGCTAGCTCCTGTCATCCAGAGGCCACTGTTAGGGCCATCCCAGTGGGACAATTTCTTAGACTGAGAAGGGTATGTTCATCGGATCTTAGGTTCGAGGCTCAGGCTATGGATCTCAAAAATAGATTCAGGATGCGAGGATACAGTAAGGGTACTGTCACACTTAGCGATGTACCAGCGATCCCGACCAGCGATATGACGCGGTCAGGATCACTGGTGCATCGCTAAGTGGTCGCTAGTGAGCTGCCACACAGGCAGATCTCACTAGCGACATCGCTGGGGAAAGGGGTCGCTACTTACCTGTCACACTAGGCGATCCTGCGTCCTCCCGCCCGGCTCCACGCTCGTCGCTCGTCTCTCCACAGGAAGCGCCGCAGGAAGCTGACGACGAGAAACAGTCCTGGACGGTCTCGCGCGATCAGCGATAACCAGCGGGGGAGCGGGTCGTAGGTAAGTATCAGACACAGCGATATCGTCACTAGTTATAGCGATATTGCTAGCGATATCTCTTAGTGTGACATGCCCTTTACAGAAGTGTAAAGCATGGATATGTGAGGGCAAAGAAGAGTCAGCGTACGTCCCTTTTACATTCTAAGAAGAGGACAAACAAACAAGATGATGATCAAGTTAGATTCATCTCCAAATACAATGGAGAATAGTCAGCCATGAGGGAATGCCTACAGCGGCACTGGAACATTTTAAAAACTAATCCATCCCTTTCAACTCTCCTGCCTGAAAGACCCCTTATGACAGCACGAAGAGGCAACAATCTATCCGATGCCCCTGTACATAGTCACTATGTTCCACGGGTTAAAAATCCCTTTAATTCAAGAGGTCCACCACAAGGCTGTTTTCTATGTGGAAGTTGTGTGGCCTGTGAAAACATTATGCGGACTAAGCCCTTCACTTCAGCCGATGGGCTCCAACAACTCTAAATTAGACAATATATCACCTGTACTACAACGCAGGTGATATATTATGCTACTTGTGGCTGTCAAAAGATTTATATAGGTTTAACCTCACGTCAGCTCCGCACTCGTATGAGGGAGCATGTACGTGACATCATGACAGCTGCTGCTGTCACTGACCTCTCGACCCTAAAGACCATACCTAAACATTATAAACAATTCCAACAATGTAACCCCAAATCTTTCATGGTTAGAGGTATCCAGCATGTTCACAGTGGAATATGAGGTGGAGATATACAATGCCTATTAGCACAAAAAGAGTGCAGGTAGATTACCACCTTAGGGACAATGTCCCCACAGGGCTTAAATGAATCACAAGGGTTCGCCTCTTTCCTGTGAATTGCTTGGACTAACCTCTCTTGTTCGTTGTAAATTTAATAGGACTTATATAACCCTTGTGTCTATTGATCTTATTCCTCCTTATTTCCACCACTATTTTAAATGGCTTTTAACATTTGTTGGTTTTCATTTTGTTGTTTATTGTTCGTATTGTGATTTTCTCTAGTGACCAACAGTATTTGCTCCAATCAGGAGATCCCATTGATGTTTCCTCAGTATGATTATGCACAGCTCCAATTGGTCTATTTACATCAAGATTTGTGGATGGGTTGCCAAGATCCGTTGATTGGGAAATATTTTCATCTGAATTTCATCTGTACCATGAAGTAAAGGTCCGGATTGATTGCAACATGGACTAACTCAAATTAAGTGATGGACTGACACACTGCCATACTTTTATATGGTATTATTTTGTAGCCTCTTTGGAATCAAGTCATGGCAATTACACATATACGTTTTGTGATCACATTTAGGCCGGTTTCACATTAGCGCATTTTCAGCGCGCGCACGGCCGGGGGTAGCTCCGCCCCCGAGCCGGCTCTCTGCCCGGCGTGCCCGCCCCTTGCTTGTAGTGCCGCCTACTAGCGGACAGCGGCGCCTGCGATCGGCGCACCCTATCTTTAGCATAGGGTGCGCAGATCGTGCGCAGGCCGTGCGCTAGTTGCGCTTTGACCTGTGCTGCGCACTTTTGACGGTGCGCCGTGCGTGCCAAAATCAAACTTTTCGGATTTTGGCGCGCACGGCGCACCATCAAAAGTGCGCAGCGCAGGTCAAAGCGCAACTAGCGCACGGCCTGCGCACGATCTGCGCACCCTATGCTAAAGATAGGGTGCGCCGATCGCAGGCGCCGCTGTCCACTAGTAGGCGGCGCTACAAGCAAGGGGCGGGCACGCCGGGCAGAGAGCCGGCTCGGGGGCGGAGCTACCCCCGGCCGTGCGCGCGCTGAAAATGCGCTAATGTGAAACCAGCCTAATATATTTATTTAGGATGGCCATTATATATATATATGTATTATTACTACGTTAATATATTTCCTAAGGTGAGCCCAATAATACATCTATACTATATGTGTCCATATGGAGTTATTTTTATCCTGCTAAATCTTTCTGTATACCCTGGCTTCTTCGTTTACTATGTTTAAATATTTAGCACACGTGTCCCTCCCTTTGCCGGCTATTCCCTCTGCGTCCTCCTGGCTCTTCCGGCTTTGCTGGGTCGCTTGGTGACTGCTTGGCGCCGGCCACTCCACGTGACCTAGCATTCCGGGCGGCAGTGACGTGCGGGTTCAATACTGGCAGGGGAGCAACATCCGCTCCATAGTGCTGCCCTACGTTACTCCCCCCTTTGGGCGGAAATGACGCCACTGTATAGTCCTGGCAGGGGAGACACTTTTTGCTTCCTGCTTCACAGCCTCATAGGCGGCGGTGACGTACGAGCCTCCCATTGGTAGGGATGACTTACCAGCCCTATAGTATTGTACAACATGACTATCTGTTTTGGGCTGAAATGACGCCCTTACATGGGATACTCTGGCGCTTAGTTGCGCATTTTGGAAACGGCGACTCTATTGGTTAATTAATAAAAAAACCTGGGTATTTAAATGGGAACATGGGATTGTAAAAGCCACACTCCCTGAAGAAGGATACTTACACCGAAACGTACGTCGGGGTCCGCGTTTCCTGCTCCCACGATCTGAAGCATGACAGGTAATCACCTGTTTTTGGTGTGCAGTCACTTATTTTACTGCTGCGTTTGTCTTGCTGTATATTTTTAGTTTTATATGTACCCCTGCACAGAAAGCTTCTCTGCCCCCCGGAATCCAGTCCTTTCCTGGTTTCTACCAAACTCTCTATCTTATATATTACTGATATGAAGCACCTACATTTTATGGTAGATACTTAGGGAGCTCTGAATATTGGGGTTGCACTATGCTTTTTATTGCTGGGAGCAAATCTGTGCAGAGAAGACTAGCATGACTTATAGCGGCATTTTTTTGCCCCACATGCCCTCATTGTGGTAACAGGATACCTATGCTATGATCTAGGGTATTTAGGTCACTGAATGTAATGTGTTTACTTTTCGTTCACTTTTTCTGCTCACTGATTTACAATGTGGTGTTTTTTGCATATACTTACATGTTATGTCATATTTAATGACAAATAAAATATTTTGTATTTTTCTAAAATAGCACAGACTCGATTTTCTCTGTTTTTATCCATCTGCACTATTGGCTACTGAGATGACCAGAGCACTAGCTGACCCTAACTGTACTACCATAACTTCACAAAAACCACCCAGACTTCCTTTTGTCCATGGCCACCATCCTTCTATGCAAAGAGTCCATAACCTTATTCACAAACACTGGCCTCTGTTATCCAAAGCCTATCCTAACATTGCCATGTTCAAAAATCCACCACTGATGTGTTTAAGAAGGTCCCAAAGCATCAAAGCAAATTGATTAGGGCAGATATGAGGCACTGCAATCAGACCTCCACACGAACCTTGACGGGACTTAGAAGAACGGGCACCTTCCGTGCCTCAATTGCAAGAGCTGCTCTAACATCATCAAAGGTAATGGGGTCATCCATCCACGTACAGGCAAATCTTACCCCATTAAGGACTTTTTCACATGCAAAACTAATTTTGTGGTGTATATCATCAAATGTCCTTGCAGGTTACTGTACGTGGGGGAGACCACTCAAGCCACAGCCACAAGTCTACTATTAGAAGCGAAAAGACATGGCTACCATTACCTGCACATTTTAAAGAGGCCAAACATAATGTATCCCAATTAAGGTTTCAAATAATTGAAAAAGTGCCTAGGCCTAAAAGAGGTGGCAACCACATCCGTTTACTTAACGTGAAACCTACTGGATATACACCCTGGATGCTTTACATCCCAGAGATCTCAACCGAGAAATAGATTGGCTAACATGATGTATTTCTTTCCTTAGACCCACTGAACATTTGCCCTTATCAGTCTGTATGCACACCTTTCCTGGCGGTAAGACCATCATTTATTTTTTTATTATTTTTACTTTTTATTTTTTTATATTTTTATTTTTACTTTCTATTTCATATTTTTCACATTTTTTCAATTTTATTAATTTCATTATATTCTTTTCATTCATTTTTCATTCATTTATTTTATTTCATTTCCTCCATTATTTTCATTTCATTTCCTTTAAAAAAATGTTTTTCCTTTTTTTCCCTTTTTCCCTTTATTTTTTTCCCCCTCCTTCTTTTCCCCTTCAGTTTGGACTCCTACTGGGTTTTTTTTATGTCAACAATGTTATTTTAACATGATAATTACTATTATATACTCTGCTGCAATTGTCACACTCATTAAATTGACATCCTGTATCTACTATGATATTATATTATATTGCGCTTAATGTTTTATTTATTATTATCTATATGTCTAGCAATTGTATGGTAAATTCATGGATATGTCATTGTTCTTCATCGGATCGCATTATATGTCTGTATCACTCTTCCCCATGCATTCCTTCTTCAAGCCCAGCCCCCATCCACAATTACATGCTGCTTTCTTGTACGGCACCCTACACACAGTTTTCCACACAGTGGCAGTGTCTGCGCATGCGTGGGCGTCCCTGGATACAGTTCACTACACTGTGGCGTTGCCTCTACTGTCTGCGTATGTGCGGGAATCCCATGCCACTTCTGGTCATGTGACCGGCCAGCGCTCTGTTATGAGCGTCACCCTGCTCACAGCGCTCACTCACTGCTCAGACACAGAGGTCTCTGCATCCTACACTGCGTCACCAATGACCGTAAGTATATTCCCCATGTTAGCACCCTCTTATCTCCTGGAGGAGAGCACACTCACCCCGATTATTTTGTCTTACTCAGCTTAGGCAAACTATCAGGACAACGGCTCCCTGGGAACTTGGTATACAAACTGGACTGCCAGCTAAACTAGTAATTAAAGCCACTAACAAAGTATAACAACATTATCCTCTATCTATGATCAGCCTTTTGTGGTTTTTAGCACAGTATGCACTAATTTTCATTACTCAACAATCCTGCCAGTTTTACAACTGACACACCTTACTCATGTTTTCCTTTATTTGTGTGGATTTATTCTTTACATATTTATTCTTTTATAGTTAACCAGCCTCTATATTTCTACTGCCCAGAATTATATTTAGTCATTATTTCTACTGCCCAGAATCCTACCTAACTATGCCTTCCTTTATCCTGACATATTGCGCTTTATGAAACATTGCATAGCAATAACATTACTTACCCGGTGAGTCTTCATACTTCACTTAAAGGGGTATGCTATTGTCTGATTACCATAAATACCTCTCTTATGTTTTCTTCATGTCTGCCGCCTGCAACTTGTTTTCTTGTCTATGATGCCTCTAGGAATTCACTGGATCTTATGGTATCAGTACATATTGAATTGCACAAGCATCTTTGGATATGCCTTTTGTAAATATGTGTAAATATCCTGTACATATTTGGTCCTTATTGTATACTAGATTATGGCCCGATGCTATCGCATCGGGAGGATGCGATAGCATCACACCTCTTGCCATGTTAACCCTCAACACACACACTCCTCAACACACACTCCTCTCACCTTTCACCATCTCCACTCACTCTTTCACTCCACATACGACCCCTTTTCTCACTCCGTCTCTCATACTCACGCCGTCATCGCCGCTGCTCCACGATCCCCGACATCTTCTTCCGCAGGCGCCATCCTGGATCCAGACGTTGTCCACGCCGGCGACATGTTCTTGCGGCGACGCCATCTTGAGTATCGTGAAATCCCGTGATAGTCAAGATAGTGTCGCCGGAAGGACATGTCGCCGGCGTGGACGACGTCGGGATCCAAAATGGCGTCGGCGAAATCTCGCGAGTTTTCGCCGACGCCATTTTGGATCCCGACGTCGTCCTCGCCGGCGACATGTTCTTGCGGCGACGCCATCTTGACTATCGCGGGATTTCGCCGATCCAAAATGGCGTCGCCGCAAGAACATGTGGACGACATCGGGATCCAAAATGGCGTCGGCGTAATCTCGCGAGATTTCGCCGACGCCATCTTTTTGGATCCCGAGTCGTCCACGCCAGCGACATGTTCTTGCGGCGACGCCATCTTGAATCTCGCGGGATTTCACGAAATCCAAGATGGCGTCGCCGCAAGAACATGTCGGCGGCCTGGAGAACGTCTGGATCCAGGATCGCGGCGGCGGAGGAAGATGTCGGGGCAGCGACGATGACGGTGTGAGTATGAGAAACGGAGTGAGAGAAAGGAACGTATGTGGAGTGAAAGAGTGAGTGGACGTGAGTGGAGGTGAAAGGTGAGAGGAGTGTGTGTTGAGGCGGTGTGGTGTGTTGAGGGTTAACATGTGCGTGTGTGTGGTGACGTCACCGATTACAACTGGACGGAAGTTGTTACAACCGGAAGCTGCTTAGGGCATTTATTATTATAGATGATGAGGAAGAAGCCGTCTGTTGTTGGCGTGATGGCGTGTAGAGGCTTCTTCAGCCAATGTAATAGATTTAGAGCTAGGGGATTCGTGTGTGAGACGACGGCGTTTATAAGACTTAATCTTGTCAAGTCGATGCTGTTTTTCCTCAGGAGTCTCATTAGCACGGCGTTGTTTTTGTTGTAGTGCTAAAGCTGCTTTCCTTTCACTGGCATTGGCATACTGTGCATCGGTATTGAATGGTGGTATTGATAGGGCAGAAACAGATTGCTGATTAGTTATGTCAGTGAACGGCATATGGGATGAAGTGTAGCAGTAAATTGTTCCACATGCTGATGTGGAAGCATCCTGTTGTGAGTCTAATAATAATGATGAGGAAGAGGCCGTCTGTTGTCGGCGGTGACGGCGTGCAGAGGCTTCTTCAGCCAATCTTATGGATTTAGAGTTAGGGGATTCGTGTGTGAGGCGACGGCGTTTATAAGCCTTAATCTTCTCAAGGCAATGGTGTTTTTCCTCAGGAGTCTCATTAGCACGGCGTTGTTTTTGTCGTAGTGCTAAAGCTGCTTTCCTTTCACTGGCATTGGCATACTTTTTGTTATGACTCATGTTGGCACAGGTAAAGGAGTCTATTTGGCAGTTATCTGGCAGTGAAGAAGGCGTCCTGGAGTATTGTAGAGTAAACAGATACTAATTGACCCTGTAATTGCCCAGCAGTAGTTATGAAGTGGTAGTGGCAAATTGGCCCTGTAGTTAGACACCGGCAGAGGAGCAAGGCAGCAGTAGTTATGGCGGTAGAGGCAAATTGGCCCTGTAATTAGACACCGGCAGAGGAGCAAGGCAGCAGTAGTTATGGCGGTAGAGGCAAATTGGCCCTGTAATTAGACACCGGCAGAGGAGCAAGGCAGCAGTAGTTATGGCGGTAGAGGCAAATTGGCCCTGTAATTAGACACAGGCAGTGAACAGTCAGAGGAGCAAGGCAGCAGTACTTATGGCGGTAGAGGCAAATTGGCCCTGTAATTAGACACCGGCAGAGGAGCAAGGCAGCAGTAGTTATGGCGGTATAGGCAAATTGGCCCTGTAATTAGACACCAGCAGAGGAGCAATGCAGCAGTAGTTATGGCGGTAGAGGCAAATTGATCCTGTAATTAGACACCGGCAGAGGAGCAAGGCAGCAGTAGTTATGGCGGTAGAGGCAAATTGATCCTGTAATTAGACACCAGCAGAGGAGCAAGGCAGCAGTAGTTATGGCGGTATTGGCAAATTGGCCCTGTAATTAGACACCAGCAGAGGAGCAATGCAGCAGTAGTTATGGCGGTAGAGGCAAATTGATCCTGTAATTAGACACCGGCAGAGGAGCAAGGCAGCAGTAGTTATGGCGGTAGAGGCAAATTAGCCCTGTAATTAGACACTGGCAGAGGAGCAAGGCAGCAGTAGTTATGGCGGTAGAGGCAAATTGATCCTGTAATTAGACACCGGCAGAGGAGCAATGCAGCAGTAGTTATGGCGGTAGAGGCAAATTAGCCCTGTAATTAGACACCGGCAGAGGAGCAATGCAGCAGTAGTTATGGCGGTATAGGCAAATTGGCCCTGTAATTAGACACCGGCAGAGGAGCAATGCAGCAGTAGTTATGGCGGTAGAGGCAAATTAGCCCTGTAATTAGACACCGGCAGAGGAGCAATGCAGCAGTAGTTATGGCGGTATAGGCAAATTGGCCCTGTAATTAGACACCGGCAGAGGAGCAAGGCAGCAGTAGTTATGGCGGTAGAGGCAAATTAGCCCTGTAATTAGACACCGGCAGAGGAGCAAGGCAGCAGTAGTTATGGCGGTATAGGCAAATTAGCCCTGTAATTAGACACCGGCAGAGGAGCAATGCAGCAGTAGTTATGGTGGTATAGGCAAATTGGCCCTGTAATTAGACACCGGCAGAGGAGCAATGCAGCAGTAGTTATGGCGGTATAGGCAAATTGGCCCTGTAATTAGACACCGGCAGAGGAGCAAGGCAGCAGTAGTTATGGTGGTAGAGGCAAATTAGCCCTGTAATTAGACACCGGCAGAGTAGCAAGGTAGCAATAGTTATGGCAGTATAGACAAATTGGCCCTGTAATTAGACACCGGCAGTAAACAGGCATAGGACCAAGGCAGCAGTAGTTATGGTGGTACAGGCAATGCCAAGCGTCCGCACAGCAAGTCGGCGTGAGGTAAATGACGCAATTTCACGAATGCAAGATGGCGTCGGTGAAATCTCGCTAGATTTCGCCGACGTCGTTAAGGCTGTGTGCACACGCTGCGGATTAGGTGCGGATTCATCCGCGCGGATTTTGTAAAATCCGCAGGTGAAACCGCAGGTCAAAAGACCTGCGGTTTTACCTGCGGATTGCTCTGCGGTTTTGCCCTGCGGTTTTTCATCTCCTCAATAGAGGAGATGGCAAACCGCAGGAGAATCCGCAGAAAGAATTGACATGTCAATTCTTTCTGCGGATTGAAAACCGCAGATAATCCGTGCGGAAAATTCCGCACCGTCTGCACTGCGGTTTTTGATTCCCATAGGGAATCATGGTACTGTACACCGCAGCAAAAACTGCTGCGGGTCCGCAGCGGCCAAAACCGCTGCGGAACCGCAGCAAAATCCGCAGCGTGTGCACACAGCCTCACACCTCTTGCCATGTTAACCCTCAACACACCACACCGTCTCAACACACACTCCTCTCACCTTTCACCTCCACTCATGTCCACTCACTCTTTCACTCCACATACGTTCCTTTCTCTCACTCCGTTTCTCATACTCACACCGTCATCGTCGCTGCCCCGACATCTTCCTCCGCCGCCGCAATCCAGGATCCAGACGTTCTCCAGGCTGCCGACATGTTCTTGCGGGACGCCATCTTGGATTTCGTGAAGTCCCGCGATATTCAAGATGGCGTCGCCGCAACAACATGTCGCTGGCATGGGCGACATCGGGATCCAAAATGGCGTCGGCGAAATCTCGCGAGATGTCGCCGACGCCATCTTTTTGGATCCCGATGTCGGCGGCCTGGAGAACGTCTGGATCCTGGATCGCGGCGGCGGAGGAAGATGTCAGGGCAGCGACGATGACGGTGTGAGTATGAGAAACGGAGTGAGAGAAAGGAACGTATGTGGAGTGAAAGAGTGAGTGGACATGAGTGGAGGTGAAAGGTGAGAGGAGTGTGTGTTGAGGCGGTGTGGTGTGTTGAGGGTTAACGTGCGTGTGTGTGTGGTGACGTCACCGGTTACAACTGGACGGAAGTTGTTACAACCAGAAGCTGGTTAGGGAATTTATTATTATAGATATTTTATATTTTTCAGCGACTATGTGATAAAGACCATTTTCTGGCCGAAAAGTCTCTAGCTGTCGCTTCACTTATCACCATTAATAAATATTCACCTGAAGCATACTTCTTCCATTGTACGTGTGCAGTGATTCTATATTGAACTTGTAACAAAGTAAGTGGTCAGTGTAGAGTGCCAGATAAATGTTATCCCAAATCTTATGTAAAATGTTCCCAATAAAAGCAAGCCCTCACTCAGGTCTGTCATCTGTTATCGGAAATATATGGGGCTTCTACGTTACTGGTAGCACAAAGGCTCTGGAAAAGCGAAATGGCTCCTCACTCCCCAAAAGAAAGAGGCCTCCTAATGGGTGCATGCCTCCAGAATATGGGCTGGGCATAATGTACTGGTGACTGCAACGTATTGGTTACTACAGCATACTGGTCACTACAATGGCAGTTTGCAATTTTCACTCGGCAACATTCATTGTTGCTTATTTCTGGAAAATACCCATGGAGTCAAAATCGTCACTACACCTGTAGATAAATTCCCCAAGGGGTATAGTTTCCCAAATGGGCTCACTTGAGTGGGGATTCTGCTCTTCTAGCAATTAGTGGTTCTGTATATGGAGTCCGCAAACTGTTCTCTCTCCGCTCCAGGAGGCAAATAGCGCTTCATTCCTCCTGAGTCTCTCCAAATGGCTAAGTAGTACTGTACAGCTACATATGGGGTTTTGCCACGTTCAGTAGAAATCGGGCAAATTTTGGTATTATTTCTACCCACTCCTTGTGTGTAAAATCTGGGAATAGAACAAAATTTTGGTGGTAAAATGTAGTTATTTCACTCCCCAATGGTATAAAATTCTGTGACACACCCATGGTGTCAATATGATCGCTGCACACCTAGATGAATTTATTGAGAGATGTAGTTTGTAAAATGGGGTCACAAATGGGGGGTTCTGCTGCTCTGCTACCTCATGAGCTCTCCCAGTGGGTCATGGCACCTGCAAACCATAACAGTAAAATCTGGCGCTCCCTTCCTTCTAAGCTTTGCATTGTGCCTGAAAAATATTTACCAATTACATGTAGGGTATTGGCACACTCAGGAAAAATGGACCTCCGCTTGTTGTTAAAGAAAATGTCCTGTTAGCCCTTACAAAAATTAAAAACGTGGGTTTAAAATAATAATTTTAATGGTAAAAATATAATTTATTATTTCTTCACCGCTCACTGGTATAAAACTGTGAGGCACATTTGGTGTCAATATGATCACTGCACCCCTAGATTAATTAATTGGGGAGTGTAGTTTGCAAAACGAGTTCACATACAGGGGGTTTGTGTTGTTCTTACACCTCAGGGGCTCGGCCAATGTGACATGGCACCCTCAAACCATTTCAGCAAATTCTGAACTCCAATATGGCGCCTCTTCCCTTTTGAGCTGTGCACTGTGCCTCAAAATTAGTATTCCCCCACATATGGGGTATCAGCGTACTCAGGAGAAATTGCACTACAAATTGTATGGTGCAATTTCCACTGTTACCCTTATGAAAATGCAATATTTTGTGCTTAAAACATATTTGAGGTGAAAATTTGATTTTTTTATTTTTACGGCTCAACGTTATAAACTTCTGTGAAGCACCTGAGGGTTCACTGTCCTCACCACACATCTAGATCAGTTCCCTGAGGGGTGTAGTTTCCAAAATGGTGTCACTTGTGTGGGATTTTTTTAGGCACATCAAAGACTGTCCAAATGCGGCACGGCGTTCACCAATTGTTCCAGCAAATTTTGCATTCAAAAAGTCAAATGGCGTTCCTTCACTTCCGAGCTCTGCCGTGTGCCCAAGCAGTGGTTTTCTCTTTCATATGGGGTATCAGCATGCTCAGGAGAAATTGCAAAACAAATTTTGGGGTCCATTTTTTTCCTGTTACTCTTGTCAAAATCAAACAATTGAAACTGAAGTAAATTTTTTGAGAAAAAAGTTAAATGTTCTTTTTTTTTTTACACATTCCAAAAATTCCTGTGAAGCACTTGAAGGGTTAATAAACTTCTTGGTGTGGTTTTGAGCAACTTGAGGGGTGAAGTTTTTAGAATCGTGTCACTTTTGGGTATTTTCTATAGACCCCTCAAAATGACTTCAAGTGTGATGTGGTCCCTAAAAAAATGGTGCTTTAAAAATGATAAATCACTGGTCAAATTTTAACCCTTATAACTTACTAACAAAAAAAATTGGTTCAAAAATTGTGCTGATGTAAAGTAGACATGTGGGAAATGTTACGTTTTAAGTATTTTGTGTGACATATCACTGTTATTTAAGGGCATGAATGAAAATCCAAATTTGAAAAATTGCGAAATTATCTACATTTTCACCAAATTCCCATTTTTTTAACAAACGCAATTCATATCAAAGAAATTTCACAAATATCATGAAGTACTATATATAATGAAAAAACATTCTCAGAATCACCAGGATCCATGGAAGCGATCCAGAGTTATTACCTCATAAAGAACCAGTGGTCAAAATTGTAAAAATTGGCATGGTCATTAACATGCAAATCACCCTCGAGGGTGAAGGCGTTAAGGGGAAACTTGTAAGGGCACATACCCATTTGCGAGAAAAAAAGGTCCAATTTCCAGACTGAAAAAACGGACGAGTGCTATGCGAGTGTCATGCGTTTTCCTTTGCTATTTTTCCACGGAACATCCATATGACATGCATATTAACATAAGCTTTTACATACAGCAGTTCTCGCTATGTAAAAACTCATGTTAAAGTAGCATTGTAAAACCCAACTGTCCACGTCGTTTAAAAAACAAATAATCCTCAAAACATATATATATCTATATACATATAGATATATACTGTATGTACCTGGCAGGCCCAAGTCTTTCGAAGAGCTCATCAACGCGTGGCATGGGATATGCGTCGAACTTGGAGACCTCATTTAACTTCTGATTGTCATTGCAGAGTCTCCATTCACCATCAGGTTTTGGGGCCAGGACAATCGGGCTCGAACAACCGCTCTTGGATACCTCAGTGACCCCAAGCTTAAACATACGCTGCACCTCCTTGGAGATTGCTTCTCGAAGGGCCTCAGGAATTCGAAAAGGCTTCACGTTTACCCACATATGTAGCCCTGTCAGAACTTCGAGCTCAACGACCTTCATGTGTTAGAATCTGTTCAATTTGTCACTATCTGCCATTTTCTTGTAGTATTCTGGCTGCTGGCCTTTTTCCTCTGGTGCTCGGTTTGTCTTGGGTCAGGTGATTGTATCACCCTTTATTAACCTGCAGCTTTCTCCCATTCCTTGCTGGACAACAGTGTTAATTCGCTTGAATTCTGGCTTGGAACTCTGCTTTGCCTTCTGTGTGTTTAATTGGTGCAGTGCTGGGACCTCTGGTTCAGCTCGTCTTAGTTTCTGTTTTCAGTTTGTTTCTGCAGCCTTCTCTTTGTTTTCTGCTAGGAGGTGACCTGTTTTTGTACCCAGTCCCTAGATCTTTCAGGGACCCCCTTTCCCCTATCTATAGGTCTTTGCTTGAGATTAACCTAGGATCGTCAGTGGGTCTATTCGCAGGAATGGGTCGCCCACTCCATCGTAGGGTATCAGCCTAGTTGTAGTGCAGGGTCAGTTTTCCCCCCTCCTATCCTATTCCTGTGCTGCAGAACCGTAACATCATGCACCCCGCAACTCTGAAAACAGGTCCCTGTTCTTCTGGAGCAACTCCCGGCACTGCTGTTTCTGGGCCTTCGATAGCGTCTCCACTATAGTAACTGCTCCAATCTCACCTTCTAGGTTGCCCAGCAAACACGGAGTTACCGCTGGCTCTCTTTCTTGCCATGGCTAGATGAGGTTGACATGGTAGACCTGGTTTGGTTTCCGTCTTCCTGGTTGGTGAATTTTATAATTTACCTCACCGTGTATCTCCACCACCTCATACGGCCCTTGCCATTTGGCCAAGAACTTGCTCTCCACCATCGGAATTAGCACAAGAATTTGGTCTCCTGGATTGAACTGCCTCCCTCTTGCTGACCAGTTGTAGACCCTGGCCTGAGCCTCTTGTGCCTGGTGGAGGTGTTCTTTCACGATGGACATCACTTTCACAATCCTCTGCTGCATCAGTGCCACATGCTTAATGACGCTTCTGTGGGGTGTGACTTCAGCTTCCCAGGTTTCCTTGGCTATATCCAGGAGACCTTGCGGATGTCGGCCATACAGAAGCTCAAAGGGTGAGAACCCCATGGAGGCCTGTGGAACTTCACGGATGGAAAACAGCAGATATGGTAAGAGACAATCCCAGTCTCTACCATCTTTCTCTATGGCTTTTCTTAGCATATTCTTCAGTGTCTTGTTAAATCTCTCAACCAGGCCATCTGACTGAGGATGGTACACTGAAATCCTCAACTGGGAGATGTGCAGGACCCTGCACAACTTCCTCATCACCTTGTTCATAAAAGGTGTCCCCTGGTCAGTCAGGATCTCCTTCGGCAAAACTGTCCGGGAAAACACATGGACCAACTCGCGGGCTATACTATTCGAGGAGAAATTTCTCAGGGGAATTGCCTCAGGATAGCGTGTGGCATAGTCCAGGATGACTAATATATACTGATGGCCCCGGGCTGATTTAACTAGGGGTCCGACCAAGTCCATGGCAATTCTCTCAAATGGTACCTCAATAATGGGCAATGTTACAAGGGGGCTCCAGAAATGAGAGGTGGGTGCAGTTAACTGAAATGTAGGGCAGGACCTGCAATAGTTTACTATTTCCTGGTGACACCCAGGCCAATACAACCTCTGCAAAACCCGTTCCTGCATTTTTTCCACCCCCAGGTGTCCCCCCAAGATGTGTGAATGGGCCGTGTCCAACACTTTCCATATATAAGGAACTTGGCACTATCAATTGTTCTATCAACTCCTCCTTTATTTTCGTGACCCAGTATAACAACTCCCGACTCATCATAAAATAGGGAAATCTTGTGTCAGCCCCCTGCTCCTGTGCAACCCCTGACGGTGACATTGTTGAAGGCTTCCCTCAGAGTTGGGTCCCTATGTTGGGCAGTCCCAAAATTCACACTGGCCACCCCTAACTCCAGAATGTCAGATACAGGGGGCACTTCCTCCTCTTCATCTACAAGGACACAAAAAGTCTGCCTCTGGTTGTGGCGATACCTTATTAGGGTTCATTGGTTCCCTACTCTTGTTAGTTGCCTCAGAAGCCTTTCCCCACAGATCCCAAAACAAACAGAAATCCCAGCCTATAATTATAGGATGAAACAAGTCCCGAACAATGCCGACTTCATGGGACTCCATGCCATGCGCCGTTTCATTGTCCAGTCTGGCCATAAGGTAGTCCTTTGCATCACCATGTATGTACCAAACTCCGACCTTCTTCCCTGGGAGTAGGTTGAGAGGAAAAGTGGTCCTCACAAGGGTCACCAAGCTCCCAGAGTCTAGCAGCACCATTACTGCTCAACCGTTCACCTTCACAGCTTGAGGCCCCTTGTTAGGTGGAGAGTGCACACTGCAGGCTGGATATGCATAGTATGAACTACGGCATCCCATGCTGCAGTCCTTTTGCTCGGTGGTCTGGGGACAATGGGCAGCTATATTTCCTGGCCCGTGGCACCTCCAGCAAATAACATCACCCGTGGGGACCTTGGGCACCAACTCCCCTGCCCCTTTTGACCTTGGATGCTCCACCCCTTTTGGGAATCCACCCCCTGCTGGGACCCCCAATACGGAATGTGCTGCCTCCCCAAGGAGCCTTCCATCCCCTGGTATCTCTTGATCAGTCCTATCAGTTCATTGGCATTCTGGGGATCACCCTGGGCAACCCAAGTCTATAGGGGCCTAGGCAGGGAATGCACAAACCGATCAATCACCACTCGTTCTACCATCTGCGCAGGCATAGAAGACTCTGGCTGCAGCCATTTCTGGACCAGGTGCAACAGGTCGAACATTTGGGAGTGAGGCGGTTTGTCCCGGTGATAGGCCCAGCAGTGAACTCTCTGTGCCCTGACAGTCATTGTCACCCCCAAATGTGCGAGAATCTCAGCTTTTAGTTTGGGATACTCCTTGGCGTCTTGCAAAGTCAAGTCATAGTAAGCCTTCTGGGGCTCCCCTGTCAGGTATGGTGCCAGTACCTCTGCCCACTGCTCTGGCTGAAGTTTTTCCCTCTCAGCCACCGTCTCAAACACCGTCAGGAAGGCCTCAACATTATCCTCAGTGGTCATTTTCTGCAATGCGTGTCTTACTGCCTTCCTGACATGGGTGTCATCAGCCAGACCTGGGGTTGGGGCACTTGTCCTGCCCAGGATGGCGGTTGCCAGAAGCTGCATCTGCTGCCGTTGCTCCTGCTGGCTCTGTTTTATCTGTTGCAACAACAGCCTGTTTGTCTCTTGTTGCTGCGTCTTTGACTGGACCAAGTGTTTCAGTAGGTCCTCCATTTTTCCTGGCAATGCTTGCTGGCTTGCTACAGACTTCACCCAGGACATGCAGCAACAGTCTCACGTCTCTGCTGGGAATGCTGCCCACATTCTCCACCAATTGTAGGGATTGTACTCGCTCAGGTGCAACGGGTGGCAATCAGGAGGCACGTTCCTTTTAAAATTCATGGGGGTTTATTGGTTCACAAACCCACAAGCAAAAGAGAACAAAAGAAATAGCCTTTAACTCAGGAAAAGCAACGTACAAATGTCCAGTACTTTAGGCTCAATCCTGGAGCTGGAACACACACACACAAACCCACCACCTGACTAGTCACGTGACTGTGACATCACCTCAGGTCCTTAAACACATATAGAAGTACGGTGACGTCCCTTAGTGCTTATGTGCACTAAAGAAAATACTCTGGGCTACATCACAGAGACAAGCCATCTCTGAGACACATACCTCCCATCGACTATACGACCCTTAGCCACGCCACAATATGTCAATGACACACACACACACACACACACATATACTGTATACAGATAGATAGATATACAGTTTATATATATATATATATATCTTTATATTTTATAGAGAGATACTGTTCTGTTATGTATTTCCACTCAAGGATCACACTCCTTGGATATCTCCAGGCTTGTTTATTACATGAGACTTGTGATACATTCCTCCATTACAAGATGTCTGCTAACAACAACAACCAACAATTTCTTACACTCTATAGTAAACACATCAAAGTAGTGAGACCCCTAGAGGCCACATCAACATATAACATATTGCTACATCCTTTCTCTTTTAACTGAAAGAACAATAAAATTAATAAACAATGTATACCATGACCAAGTTAGAGCTATAACATAATATGTCCAGTTAGATATAATCCTTGAGGTGCGCCGGCTTTCTGATAATTCTGCCAGCTCTAGTAACATAAGATGTGTCACTGCCTACATCTGGTAGTTCTTCTGATTCTGGTAATATGCCTTCTGATATTACCTGTCTCTGGCCAGAATCCTCACCCTGATGGTCAGCTGTCACTGTTGGTACTTGACTTGTACTTGCTGCTTCGTTGTCTTGGGTGTCAGGATACTGCTCAAAAGACCATGAAAATGAATTATCTCTTTCTTGTGATTTCCTCAGGTATCTCCGATTTCTCTTCCTTCCTCTGTTAGCATTTCATAGGACCGAGGTCCTAGTTTCTGGACAACTTTTGCCTTTTGCCAGTGTTTCTCAAACGAGCTGCTTGGCTGCAGCTGAATGTTGTCATTTCTCTGGAGCTCAGGCAGATCCTTTGCAGATTTATTGTAATAGAAAGCTTGCCTATCTTGATTCTTCTGTAATTTAGCTTTGATGTTTCCCAGCAACTTTGGCTTTAACAGATGACTAGCAGTTTGTAAGAGTGTCTTTTTACACCTACTCATGAGCCTATGTGCCGGACTGCTGTCTAGGCCTTGAGTGGGTGTGTTTCTATGATCCAGTATAGACAGATATACATCAGTACCTGCTTGTTTTGCTTTCTGCATGAGTCTTTTGGCTGTTTTTACTGCTGACTCTGCTTTCCCATTACTCTGAGGATATCTGGGAGAGGACGTCTGGTGTTCAAATTCCCATTTCTTGCAGAAGGTTTTGAACGCTTCCGAAGTAAACTGTGCTGCATTGTCCGAGAAAACAACATCTGGAATGCCATACCTGGCAAAATGGGCCTTGAGTTTTTTAATCACTGTTCCTGCCCTTGTGTCCTGCAACAAATCAACCTCCCAGAAATTAGAAAAATAGTCCACTGTAATCAGGTATTCTTTGTCATTCCATGTGAACAAGTCCGTTCCTATTTTTGACCATGGCCTATGTGGAATTTCATGTGGTTGCAATGTCTCCTTTGGTTGTTTATCACTGCAGGATGCACATATTTCACATTGTGCTATATAATTTTTAATGTGGTCATTCATACCTGGCCAATAAACAGATTCTCGCACTCGACGTAGACATCCTTCCATGCCTAAGTGGGAAGAGTGCAATGTTTTCAGTATGTCTCTTCTGAGAACTTCTGGTATAACCGCCCTGTCTCCTTTAAGGCTATGTGCCCACGTAGCGTTTTAAAACGCACAGTGAAAACCGGACTCCTTCCCAGAAATCGCACGTTTTTTCCGCGCGATTTCACCGCGATTTTACTGCGATTCTGTTCGCGATTTTGCCACGATTTTCTCAAGCACTTTCCAAGCGATTTGAAGCATCGCTTGGAAAGTGATTGACAGGTTGGTCACACTCGTCAAACATAGTGTTTGACAAGTGTGAGCAGCTTTTTACTATTGAGGCCGCCTATGCGGCATCAATAGTAAAAGATAAAATGTTAAAAATGATAAAAAAAATAAAAAATTGGGGTATATTTACCTTCCGACGTCCCGCGCTGCATTCCCGGGCCTCAGCGTTCCCAGCGATGCCTTGCGAGACCTGTGATGACGTTGGTCTCGTGTTACGATAGCGATCTCGCGAGACCGCTAGAGTCACGCGAGACTACGTCATCACAGGACCTTGCCGCAAGGCATTACTGGGAACGCTGTGGCCAGGGAATGCAGCGCGGGACGTCGGAAGGTAAATATACCCCGATTTTTTACTTTTTATTCTTTTTTTTACAGGGGTATGGTACCCAGGGCCTGGAGGACAGTCTCCTCTCCTCCACACCGTGGGTACCAACCGCACATGAGACACTTAACTTCCCGCATGGTGGGCATAGCCACATGCGGGAAGTAAGCGATTCTCATGCATTCCTATGGGTGCGGAATCGCGGCAATTCTTTGCGATTCCGCACAAAAGAATGATCATGCTGCGATTTTTTTCCGCGATGCAATTCCGCCGCGGGAAAAAGCGCAGCATTAGCACAGCATGTGCGGAATGCCATAGGAATGCATGGGGTGCGTCCTGTACATGATTTTTAAACGTTTTCGCAGCGTTTTCGGGCCGAAAATCGCGGCAAAAGCGCTTAAAAATTGCATCGTGGGCACACAGCCTAAAGATGATTCCTTGCTGCACTGACAATTCATCTCTTATGTGGAAGAATGGTGAAACTTCCCTTGGAGCATGTTGCTTGTATTTTGGCCAGCCCTGCAAGATGACAGTCTTTAAACTCTGGAGACTTTTATCCTTCTCTGTGAAAGTCTGGATTTTCTTCAACTTTTCTTTTGACACTGCAAGATAGTTACACATATTGATGGTTTCAATGTCTTTCTCCTCATCATTTGTGATGAGAAGGTAAGCTCTGCTTAGCGTATCTGCAATCAGTAAGGCTACTTTCACACATCAGTTTTTTGCCGTCAGGCAGGATCCGGCTATTTTTAGAAAAAACGGATCCGGCATAAATTTTGGAGAACTGTAGAAACGGATCCGTTTTTTTGCTGGATCCGTCTAGCAGGTTATATCTGTTCCTGGGGGCTGGCCAATTGGATCTGAGCATGCGCAGACTTAAAAAAACCGGATCCGGTGGCTGGATCCGTCTTTTTCTGGATCCGGCGCATTCCGGCGCCCATAGACTTTCATTGTAGCAAAAAGCCGGAAGCGTCGGATCCGGCGCTTCCGGCTTTTTCGCCGGAGACAAAAAACGTTGCAGTAGCCGTTTTTTCCAGACGCCGGAATGAGACAAGTTGCCGGATCCGGCAAAAAACGGATGAAACGCAATGCCATCCGGCACGATCCGGCGCTAATGCAAGTCAATGGGGAAAAACTGGATCCGGCATTGCATTTTGCCGGATCCGGTTTTACAAAAAAAAGCCGGATCGCGCCTGAAGGCAAAAAACTGATGTGTGAAAGAGGCCTTAAGTCTTTTCCTGGACAGTACCCAATGTCAAAATCATATTTCTGAAGTCGTAACAGCATGCGCTGTAGTCTCTTTGGAGCATTCAGTAGTGGTTTCTTTGTAGTGCTCTCCAAAGATTTGTGATCCGACTGTACTCTTACCCGTCGACCATAGGTGTATTGGTGAAACTTCTCCAACCCAAAAACCACAGCCAGTAGTTCCTTCTCAATCTGAGCATATCCCTGCTCTGTTGTTGTAAGGGCTCTGCTTGCAAATGTGAGTGGCTGTTTGTTCTGCATTAATGTAGCTCCAAGGCCTTTTTCTGAAGCATCACATTGTACCACTACTTCTTGATCTGGATTGAAATACTTTAGGGTTGCTGCATCTGCAATAGCTTTCTTTACTGATTGGAAAGCAGTCTCCTGGCTTTCCGTCCATTCCCAGAGCACATCTTTGTGGGTTAGCTGTCTCAGTGGCTCACACGTCTGACAGATGACTGCAAAATTTGGAGAGATAATTTACCATGCCCAAAAATCGTTGTACTCCACAAACATCAGTAGGGGTAGGCAATTCTTGTATTGCTCTCACCTTTTCAGGATCCACTTTTACACCGTTTGAAGTCAGACGATGTCCAATATAGGCCACTTCTGTCATTTTCAGTTTGAATTTGTCCAAGTTCAGCTTTATGTGTTTTGCTCTGCATCTGTCCAAAAATTGTATCAACTTCTGGTCGCGATCCTTGATTGCAGATTCCATATCTTCACCTTCTCCCACTATTAGTATATCATCTGCTATTGTCTTCACTCCAGGAAGTCCTTCCAAAGCCTGCATTAATGTCTGCTGGAACACCTCTGGAGCAGGTTTTAGTCCCATGGGCATTCTCAGCCATTTAAAACGTCCAAATGGTGAAGAAAATGTTGTCAATAAACTTGATTCTTCAGTCAGTGCCACATGCCAAAATCCATTTTTCACATCACATACAGAAAATATTTTAGCTTTTGATAGATCTGGTAGAACATCATCTAATGTCGGCATGGGGTACTGATTTCTTTTCAGCGCCTTTTTGAATGGCTTAGGATCAATGCATATTCTTACCTTGCCCAATGGTTTCTGCACTATGACCAAACTGCTGATCCAATCTGTGCTCTTATGGACTGGTGCTATCATGCCTCTTCTCTGTAAATCTTGCAGTTCTACTTTCAGCGGTTGCATTAAAGCTACAGGCACTCTCCTTGTAGGTAATCTGGTAGGCTGCACGGTGTTGCCAATTTCTAGCCTATATTTACCTTCAAAGCACCCATCACCTTCAAATAAATCAGCATACTTCGCTTTTATTTTCTGAATATCCAAGTTGTGCTCTGCATTTAGTTCGGGATTTGGTATATCCTGGGAAACTTCAACAGACATAATATTCTGTGACTGTACTTTTATTAAGTCCATTGCCTGAACAGCTTTTACTCCCAATAATGGTACATGGTTACCACCACACAACATAGTAAATTCAACTCTATAACTCTTTCTGTTACATGGGTTCTGTATTTTGAGCTTACATGTCCCCAGTGGTTTCAGAACACTTCTGTTGTACATCACCAGTACCTTGTCAGTTGGCTCAATAGAAACTTGTTTGTTCAGCAGAGCAGATGGAATTACATTGCAGCTTGCTCCACAATCCAGCTAAAATCTAATGGGCTTCTCATCCAACAAGAATGTTGCATAAAGCTGCTTGGCATCCTTGCCTACTGACTGCCTGACTACATTGACTTTCTCTGCTGCAGGCTGCAGTTGTAGCCATGTAATGTCCTCTGCACTGTCAGTGTCTGGTGTCACAGTATGGAACTGTCTGTACTGTTTGCCTGTTCCTTGCCTGCAGACAGCTGAGAAATGATTCTTCTTTCCACACAATCTGCAGGTTTCACCATATGCTGAACACTTGGTTTTGTCTCTCTCATGTCTTTTCCCACAATACTTGCAGTGGACAGTGCTTATAGGGGAGCTTGGTCTTGTCTTTCCTTTCATAGATACTGCATGTACCTTATCATCATCATTATCACTGGTGCCTGCCATCATCTTCAGGCTGTGTTTTGTCAGTTCAGGAGCCCAGCAGATTTGTATGCATTTCTCTAAAGTCATGTCTTCCTCTCTCAGTAATCTTTCCTTGAGATGACTGTCTCTTATGCCACACACCATTCTGACTTTGATTAGACTGTCCCTGATCTCTCCAAAACCACAAGTTGTTGCCAGCCTCCTCAGCTCTGTCAGATATCTGTTCACATTTTCACCATCCTCCTGATGTCTTGTGAAAAAGTTATATCTTTCCACTGTCTCATTCTTCTTTGGGTCAGTGTTTATCAAATGCCTGCACAATATCTGCTAGAAGGAGGTTGTCTGTGTGTGGGAGTAAGGTGTGGGCTAATTCTCTGCCATTTTCCCCAATAAGGTAATAAAACAGCTTCTCCTTTCATTTGTCATCAGTGGGGGCCACTGTGAGATCCACATACAGTGTAAACTCTTCCTTCCAATGTCTCCAAATCTGGGACAAATTACATGAAGTCACATCAAGTCCCTGAGGGGGCTTCGGACCAGTCTCCATTTTGCAGTAGTGTCAGGGAGTCTGTACTTACAGGTGCTGTGATTCTCTGTGATCCTCTGTACAGTCCCAGCCTCACACAAGCTCTGAGGATTTGCAGGTTCAGAGTCAGCATGGGTTTGTAACTAATAAGTCATGTCAGACTAACTTAATTTCCTTCTATGACGGAATCACTGATTGGGTGGATCAAGGAAATGCTGTAGATATAGTATATCTTGACTTCAGCAAAGCATTTGACAAAGTATCTCATACAATCCTTATTGAAAAAATGACTAAGCATGGAATGGACAAGGCAACTGTTAGGTGCATTCATAACTGGCTTAGTGATCGGACCCAAAGAGTGGTTGTAAATGGCTGCACATCCAGTTGGAAGAATGTCTCAAGTGGGGTACCACAGGGCTCTGTCCTGGGCCCTGTATTGTTCAACATCTTTATCAATGATTTAGATGAAGGAATTGAGGGTAAACTGATTAAATTTGCTGATGACACAATGCTAGGAGGGATAGCTAATACTAGAGAAGAGAGAGAGAGGATTCAAAAAGATATAAATAAACTGAAGAAGTGGGCAGCAACTAACAGAATGGTTTTTAACAGGGAAAAATGCAAAGTACTACATCTGGGCAATAAAAATGAAAAAAGCATATACAGAATGGGAGGAATAGGGCTAAGCAACAGCACATGTGAAAAAGACTTGGGTATACTAATAGATCATAGACTGAATATGAGTCAACAGTGTGATGCAGCAGCAAAAAAGGCAAATGCAATTCTAGGATGTATTAACAGAAGCATACAGTCTAGATCACGTGAAGTCATTATTTCCCTCTACTCCTCTTTGGTCAGACCTCATCTGGAATATTGTGTCCAGTTTTGGGCACCACATTTTAAAAAAGACAGCAACAAACTGGAGCAAGTTCAGAAAAGAGCGACCAGAATGGTGACCGGTCTGCAAACCCTGTCTTATGAGGAAAGGTTGCAGGATTTGGGAATGTTTAGTTTGCAAAAGAGAAGACTGAGAGGAGACTTAATAGCTGTCTACAAATATCTAAAGGGCTGTCACATTGTAGAAGGATCAACTTTATTCTCATTTGCACAAGGAAAGACTAGAAGCAATGGGATGAAACTGAATGGGAGGAGACACAGATTAGATATTAGAAAAAACATTTTGACAGTTAGAGTGATCAATGAGTGGAACAGGCTGCCACGAGAAGTGGTGAGTTCTCCTTCAATGGAAGTCTTCAAACAGAGGCTGGACAGACATCTGACTGGGATGATTTAGCGAATCCTGCTTTGAGCAGGGGGTTGGACCAGATGGCCCAGGAGGTCCCTTCCAACTCTACGATTCTATGATTCTATGATTCTAGGTTCTGTGCCCAGCTGCCACCATGTTCTGTTATGTATTTCCGGTTAAGGATCACACTCCTTGGATATCTCCAGGCTTGTTTATTACATGAGACTTGTGATACATTCCTCCATTACAAGATGTCTGCTAACAACAACAACTAACAAGTTCTTACACTCTATAGTACAAACATCAAAGTAGTGAGACCCCTAGGGGCCACATCAACATATAACATATTTCTACAGATACATAGTAGAGTAGCCGGTAATTCATTTGTTGGCTTTTGTAAAATCATTGCAGTACCCGACAGGATAGGAGACATGGTTTACATACAGTAAACCATTGCATATAAGTGAGATTTATATATGTCCCTAACAAATGTTACTAGTGTGTGTGCATAAAATATTGGAGCTGAGTTAGTGTGAGAAAACAGAGGTTGTGAGATCTGTAGCTGCAGTTAGGAGTATGTCAAGGGAAGGAGCAGAACAGATATAGCAGTATTTGTAACTGGATTAGGTGACAAACCAACACAGATGGAGCACCCTGGACCCTGTGTGATGAAGTAGTTTAGAGTACAAAAAGAGAGCTAATTTGCAGTGGACACGGCCAGTAGTTTAAAGGAGGTACAGCTGTGGGTTAACAGGTAATCCTGAGACAGCACAGGAGAAGAGGGACTGAAGAGAAGACAACTTGCAGGCCAGACCTGGAAGTCATAGTAAAGACTGGACTTGCCAAGCTGGGTGTAGGGTATTACTGGAGATGAAGGACAGACAAAAGGAATGGAGTATACAAATCTGGCAAGCCTTATTGCTGAAATACCATATACAAGTGAAGTGCCGTCACGCATAACCAAAATGTCTGTGTTTGTGTAAAACAGATGAAGATGTGAATAATAATCATTGTGCCTGCTATCTTTTGCACAAAGGTTTCACCAGTTTGATTGGTAATGATTGTTTTATTTCTATAAATTGAACTGCTTCCTTCTTTGTGATTGTAACGCACTGCGGGTCCTGTACATCTGAGGGTATGCAGTCTGAATGCAGAACATCTGCATGTACTAACTACACGCATACTCAGAGGAAGTATGCAATCTGAAAATGTCATATGACCTGAAAGTCCTTTGGTCTCTACATTGACCAAATGGTGTGGCAGAGATTTGACAACTACCTGCTCCACCATTGTGTTCAGTTATATCTGTGAGCTAAGAACACATATTCAGTTGAAGTCAGGGCATACCCCTGACCTCCCGAGACAGTGGGACAGCGTCAGTAATTCAGGACTGTCCCTCTCAATCTTGGATAGGGAGGTATGCATCAGATGTGTGAGAAAATGTGCAACAGTTTAGTATGGGACATTGCAGTTGGGATGTGAGTGAAAAATTATAATATGGAAGTCAAAAGTAGCAATAATTAAAAACAAGGGTTATGCTGTGTCTTTGAATGAGCTTGTAAAGGGGATGATGAGACAGCAGGTACCTACGTGATGGGTCCGGAACTAGAGAGGCTGCATCCACTGTTCCCGGGGGGAAGCATTAGTAAGGTGGACCTTCCCCTGCTGCCTGAGGGAAGCACTAGTGAGGTGCACCTTCCTGCTGACCGAGGGGGGCGGAGAAAGTGGAAAAAGAATTGCGCACAGCAGAGCAATTTGGCGCGAACGGAGGGCAGCGTGCAGTCAGGTAAGCGGTGCGCTCAGCTCCCTGTCCCTACACAGAGTAACAGCACTGCAACAGGTCATGCTGCAGCAGACCAGAAGGACAGGGATTGCTGCGTGGAGGGAAGCAGTGTGCCCAGCAGCAATCAAGAGATAGGGACCGCTGCAGAGTGTGCAGAGCCAGGTGTGCGCAGCAGCAGTCAGGAAGAGAAGTGCTCCGTCCCGGGTGCATCAGCATTACACAGGTCTGCACCCGTACAGCAGCCCATCCGCCAGCAGTGGGGACCAGAGAGCGAGCGGGTCGTGCAGTGTTTGCCTGGTGGCTATTCAAGAGAAAGGCGCCTCATGCTAAGTGTCCATGAGTACTGCACACACGCCACATAAGAGGAACCGCATACGAGATTGACACTTGCACCCTAACTTTGATAGCGAATATTTGCCAAGACACTTGTGACCTGACTTCACCTGGAATATAGATGCAGAGCCTCGTTGGGCTCATACCATTGTTAGCCACTGCAGCATATGGACTAAGGGCAGTGGATGGTATCGGAGACTGACCACTGTCACCAGAAGACGGGGTATTGTTGTTTACCAGGACCCCATCGAAAAGGACATTGTGCCAGTCGTTGTCGGCGCTATCCACTTCATGGACTTTGGAACCAGTGACTTTCATCGGGGCCGCCATGATTTGTACCGTTGTGCTTCAACTCACCATATCCTTTTGTCATTTAAACTTTTTAATCCTTTGTTTAACCCTTGACCTCCCTGCGCGGTGTATTCCTCTGTTATTAAACTAGTTAACCCTTGCTCTGCCTTCTGTTTGTCACTGCATCCAGCGTTCCGGCGATTTCTACAAGTTAATGCACTGAATTTGCAGATGATATGGCTGAGGGGGTCAGCATGCAGTCAACATTTGCAGAGATGCCATGTTAACGGGTGTGTACAAAGTGCATAAAAAGTTCTTGTTGCCTGCTAGTAGAGGTCAGACAAATGCAGTCACTGTAAACATGCTAAAGGAGAAGGAAGCCAAAGTGAATAGCACTCACCATCAAGATGCACTGCCCCATGGCATTAAAGAGGTTCTCATACAGAACTCCAGTCTGAGCCGCCTGATGCCAGGTGTGAAGTGAATTGTCATGAATATGTGAGGGGCTAATATATGATAATTGAAAGAGTAGGATGAAACTGTGCATGACCTGGAGATAACCACATAACTGCAAGCTGACAACTTGGATGACTTATTTAGAAAATGGTCTAAAATGCTTTAGATAAAACAAACAGTATAAGTATCCTTATAAATAATTTAAATAAAATGCTGTTATACGATGGGTAAATGGGAAGTTCCAAGTAGATAGCAGGTGAAGAGACAAAGCCTAAGCACCCACAGCATCATATACATGCAGAAGCAACCAACAGTTCCTTAGTGGAGGGCTGTGGACACAGCTAAACCGATTGTCCCTCATATTGCAAAACCCTTGCAGGCATATGAAAGAAGCACAAACAGAAACCAAATAGAGACATGTTTTATATTACCATATTAGAATACCTCCCATCTTTTGAAGAAAGAAAAGAGGGACAGATAATGCGGCAATGCCCATTTACCATTTCTTTCTCCCTTGGCAGGAGGAGATGACAGAAGGGCGCTAGCAGTGAGGGAAATTCAGCAGACGCCTGAGATAGCAGAGCGTAGACCCAAATCCGGGACTGTCCGCTGTATCCATGACAGTTGGGACTAGAGATCAGCAGATCAATTTATGGAACTCTGGTCCAGCGTCCAGGTCAGTTGTATCGGGCGGCTTGATGGGAGGCCCCAAATCTCTATCCTTCCTACGTTCCCATCCTGGCTTTTGATTAGCCCGAGCTGGTGCAACGTCATTTGTGCGTTCTGCTCATCTCTTGTTGGGACCTGTGGATTTATTTTTTGCAGTTTTGGTGCATTTTTTCTCAAAAGGCTTCTTCTGAAAAGAAGCCATGAAGAAAAAAACGCATGAAGAAAAAAACGCTATTGTATTTTTAAGTGCAGAAACGAAGCTTTTCTGTGCTATTAAAAAAAAGCGTTAAAAAATCTGCTTAATTTCTGCCCCCAAATCACATGAAATAAGCAGGAAAATGCATAAAAGAAACGCAGCAAACATGCAATAATCACATAAGATTGTTATTGCGTTGTGTGATACGGACACCTGCAGAAACAATGCAGCACTTATGCCACATGTGAACACGGCCTCAGCATTACAGTTTTATGGAAAACTGTAGCTGATGTGGCCACTCTGAATCTTTCCCAAGGATCAATGGTGTATAGCATAGGATACCATAAAACTTAACTTTTAATGTATAAGGAGTAAAACGTCAAGCACTAATAAACCAAATATATGACATAGACATTCAAAAAAGTGCACACGACGAAAACAGTGCAGTAATAAAAAGATTGGGTAGATCTCACCCGTTTCAATGGAGATCACCCTCAGAAGGAGGCATAGAAGAATGGGGATCAGTGATATAGCTCAGTACCTAATATCCCCTGTCATGCCCCAAATGCAGGACTCCTGCCCTAATAGGGCAGTACCCAAGTATAGCACTGAAGAAGTGAACCCCACCCATTTCTTACACATTTCAGCCTTTTTTCATAGGCCTCATCAGGGGAAATTATATTAGCTGAGTGACTATATATTAAAGATGGTTTAAGGTGCCTTGAGCAGTGCAATGTCACAAGAAACTCAGACAAGAGCATGTCAAAATTGATATTGCCTAAAATATTTCTATCTTCCAGGGCATGTGTTTTGCCTTGTTTTTAATGGCCCCTCTATAAAGGTCTGGCTTCTGATGTAAGTACCTATCAGCTGTCCCAAAGAAGGCATACCCAAGTGGCTGAAGACCATTCATTACAAGATTTAAAAAGAGGCCTAAGTGACCAGTGCTCCCATTTGTCACTTACTGGACCAACCGCACTTTGCAGATGGAGTGATCTACCGGCCACCATCCAAAGGGCAGGTTCTGGATCAATGTGAAGCAGAGCGTGCCATCAATGAATGATGTAAAAAGTGTCATCGAGAGGCGCGTCGCTGAATCACATGATGCAATGCGTGTCATTGAGGCTTGACACAATATGCATGATTGGAACCGAGATAACATAAACTGAGTTGTTAATGTATTTACATGGCCTTAAATCGTGCTCTACATTGTGCTTTACTGCAGCTCTCTTCCTCTCCTCTTATTTGAGAGACAATGTCCTCCTGGAAAGAACCGTCCCAAAGTTTAAAAAGTGTCACTTATAAAAAAAAAAAAGGAACACCAACATACAATAAATTCTGTGGCCCAGATTAATCATTGCCTTTACACCTGTTTTATATCTAATAACCTTCTCAAACAAATATGAATAAACCAAAATAAAGTCCAAGTTAACAAAGACTTAAACTTTTTTTATTTAATTCCACAATAAAAGGAAAACCAAACAATTGGACATAATACAATACCATAATATGTCATAGTATAAGGAGATAATTACATAGTGAACACATGGGCCATGAGTAAATTCTGTGATCATAAAAAATCCATAGGCAATGTAAAGTGCATATAGTGAACAGACCTAAAGTCTGAAAACTCAAATAAAGTGCATAGGAAATGTAATAGGATCATAAATACCCATGATCAGTGGCTCAATGAGTCTCCTTATCTCCTTATACTAGGACATATTATGGTATTGTATTATGTCCAATTGTTTGGTTTTCCTTTTATTGTGAAATTATATAAAAAAAATTTAAGTCTTTATTAACTTGGACTTTATTTTGATTTATTCATATTTGTTTGAGAAGGTTATTATTGTCTTTTATGAATATCCATATATGCCATATGAATATTAAGTGAGTGATTCTCACAAGGTAGTTGGTCTGTTTTATATCTAGTTTTGTGTGTTTTACTCCTTTTCTGTTTGCACCCAATTCATTATTCTCTTTGCGCCTTTTTTAAAGTATATTTTATGAGTACTATTTCATTGATTTTCCGCTTAGTGGGCATGTTTAGCGATTCCTGATGTTTTTGCCTGATACATCAACTTTTTAAAAAGTTGCAAAATATGGCACAACTCCAATCCTCACCTGGTGTATTTTTGAGCACAATTCTAAACAAGAAAAATGAACATTTATGACTGCACTAAATTCATGAATTGTGTTCGCTATTTTGAAGAATTTGGCACCAAAATGCCACAATATATACAAGGAAAGTGAAAAAAAAAGCAAATGAAGGGCCATAAACTTTCTCTTTAGCCTATACACCATTTTGTGCACTCACTCAGTAGCTGAGTTCTTCTGCCTGATGAGCTGGGCTCTTTGAGAGGTCGGTGGGGTCTCAAGACCAGGACCCTGACAGATATGCTAGAAAATGTTAGGTAGTACCTTTAAATGTTCTCCATACTGACTCCATGTTTGGATTCTTACTGTTTTCCAAGATTCTGTTCTTACTCCACTAATCATCCTGATTTTAATTGATCTAATTTGACTTTAACTTAATATTTGGTTCCAACCCATCTCTTGGTAAAATTTTGGTATATATTCTGGCTATAATATGCAATATAATAATTAATAGTAAAGTTAGTAATCATGGTGCAGATATTTGACCCCACAATATGCCTAATTTAACCTTGTACATCTTTTTCCACTAATATTAGCAAATATTACATTCATTAATGAACGTCTAGATTTAGTTTCTTGATTGCCTCCACTCTTCTGTTATATCTTTAATACATTAATCATTGCTACAAGGCAATCAATGTCAATAACAATGGCTAGTGAAGTTATTGTGTAGGGAGGAGGGCCCCCGCAGAGTGTCCGGGCCGGAACCAAGGGGACCGCCATCTAGGTTCCTAAGGGAACTGTACCCGGGGAACGGAGAAGGAGAGTGGACTGCTGGGAGTGACAGGACAGCAAGGGGAGGGGCGAGTATAAAAGGGACAGGGAGCGCGCAGGGGAGTCAGTTGGCGGAACGGCTGACACGAAGCAAGAGACTGTGGGACTTTGAGAGAGCCAGAGTGACAGACGGTGACCAGAGAGGAGACCAGTGGCAGAGGGGAGACTTACAGTGGCCTGCGGAGAGTAAGCGCCGAACTTACCAACAAGATACTGGCGCTTCACTCCAATCCGGGGTCACTACCTGCCCACGGTCTTCCACAGCTGTTACCACTGTGCTCCAGCCTGTTGCGGCCTGTCCGCTGCCTCTCGCAGCCGCTTCACTCCAGCCCGCGGCTGTGGCCTGCTTGCTACCACCCCACTTCAGCCCGCAGTTGACGTCACCCCGCTGCAGTCGGCAGTTGGGGCCTACTCCTTGCCTAGAGATAAACTCTTTGCCTAGGCCCAGGCCATGCACGTGGCCTGCCAACCGCCACTCCTGGTAACTGCGACACAACCCTGCTTGCGGACTGGAGTCTCATTGAACTCAATTACGAGCCAAACCCCGCTGTTTCTACAGGGGGTTACCTCATCAAAGGACTCCCTCAGGGCCTGTTGTGCCCCAGCTCCTCCTGGGCACTGGGGCACCCGAAGACTACGACAGATCTTCAGCAGCTGGGCCCAGCGGCTGCGACACCAAAGCAGCCTCATCAGAGACGCCGAAGGACGTCAGGACGGATAAGTGACACTATAGGAAATAAGGACCCGTAGTCGGCCATATCGCGGCCCTATAGCAACCGGCCTTTGCTGGGTTAGTTGTGTTCTCTTTGAAAGTCTTTGTTTGTGCAGAGTCCCTGCGAGGACAATAGCTGCTATTGTGTTTTGGTTGCTTAGCATAGCCCTAGCGGCTTAAATTTATAAAAGTTTTCTTCCCAAAGTTCAGCTCAGTCTCGTGTCTTGTCACTGCATCCTGCGTACCTGTTATTATTATTATTATTATTATTATTATTATTTATTGTTATAGCGCCATTTATTCCATGGCGCTTTACATGTAGGGAGGGGTATACATAAAAACAAGTACAATAATGTTGAACAATACAAGTCATAACTGGTACAGGAGGAGAGAGGACCTTGCCCGCGAAGGCTCACAATCTACTAGGGATGGGTGAAAATACAGTAGGCGAGGGTAGAGCTGGTCATGCAGCGGTTTGGTCGATCGGTGGTTACTGCAGGTTATAGGCTTGTCGGAAGAGGTGGGTCTTCAGGCTCTTTTTGAAGGTTTCGATGGTAGGTGAGAGTCTGATATGTTGTGGTAGAGAGTTCCAGAGTAGGGGTGATGCGCGAGAGAAATCTTGTATGCGATTGTGGGAAGAGGAGATAAGAGGGGAGTAGAGAAGGAGATATTGTGAGGATCGGAGGTTGTGTGCAGGAAAGTATCGGGAGACAAGGTCACAGATGTATGGAGGAGACAGGTTGTGGATGGCTTTGTATGTCATGGTTAGGGTTTTGTACTGGAGTCTCTGAGCAATGGGGAGCCAGTGAAGGGATTGACAGAGAGGAGAAGCTGGGGAATAGCGGGGGGACAGGTGTATTAGTCGGGCAGCGGAGTTTAGAATAGATTGGAGGGGTGCGAGAGTGTTCGAGGGGAGGCCACTGAGCAGGAGGTTGCAGTAGTCAAGGCGAGAGATAATGAGGGCATGGACTAGGGTTTTTGCAGATTCTTGGTTGAGGAATGAACCGATTCGTGAAATATATTTGAGTTGAAGTCGGCAGGAAGTGGAAAGGGCTTGGATATGTGGTTTGAAGGAGAGATCAGCATCAAGGATTACCCCGAGGCAGCGAGCTTGTGGGACTGGGGAGAGTGGGCAGTCATTTACTGTAATAGATAGGTTCGTTGTGGGGGTCACGTGAGATGGGGGAAAGATGATGAATTCTGTTTTGTCCATGTTAAGTTTCAGAAATCTTGTAGAGAAGAAGGATGAACTAGTGGACAGACATTGAGGGATTCTGGTTAGCAGGGAGGTGATATCTGGTCCAGAGATGTAGATCTGTGTGTCATCAGCATAGAGATGATACTGAAAGCCAAGAGATTCTATAAGCTGTCCCAGGCCAAAGGTGTAAATGGAGAAGAGCAGGGGTCCTAGGACTGAACCTTGTGGGACTCCGACAGATAGAGGGTGAGGTGAGGAGGTGGTGTGTGAGTGGGAGACGCTGAATGTCCGGTCTGTTAGGTATGATGAGATCCAGGACAAGGCCAAGTCTGTGATGCCAAGGCATGAGAGGGTCTGTAATAGTAGGGAATGGTCCACTGTGTCAAAGGCAGCCGACAGGTCCATGAGGAGGAGGACAGAGTAGTGTCGCTTGCTCTTGGCGGTTAAGAGGTCATTGGTGACCTTAGTAAGGGCAGTTTCGGTGGAGTGGTGTGACCGGAAGCCAGATTGTAAGCGGTCGAAGAGGGAGCAAGAAGAGAGATGGGAGGACAGTTCAAGGTAGACGTGTTGTTCCAGTAGCTTGGAGGCATAGGGGAGAAGTGATATAGGGCGATAGCTAGATACAGAGGATGGGTCAAGAGAGGGCTTTTTGAGGATAGGTGTGATTGAGGCATGTTTAAAGCTTGAGGGGAAAACACCAGTTGTTAGTGATAGGTTGAAGAGATGGGTTAGGGTTGGGATGAAGACTGTGGTGAGGTTTGGGATGAAGTGGGAAGGGATCGGGTCAAGTGCACAAATGGTGAGATGTGATCTTGAGAGTAGAGTGGAGAGTCGATCTTCTGTAATGGTGGAGAAGTTGGTTTTGGAGGTGGAGGGCTGGGAAGTCGGGAGAAGACGCTCTGGGGGTTGTTGACCAAAACTGTCTCTGATGTTATCAATCTTCTGCTTGAAAAATGAGGCAAAGTCTTCAGCTGAGATGAGTGGGGAGGGAGGAGGTGCTGGGGGACGGAGGAGAGAATTGAAGGTGTTGAATAACTGTTTAGGGTTGTGAGACAGGGCGGATATGAGCGATGAGAAGTAGGTTTGTTTAGCTGTGGCAAGTGTGGTCTTGAAAGTAGTGAGAGACTGTTTGAATGCGATGAAGTGCTCGTTGGAGTGGGATCTTTTCCATCTGCGCTCAGCAGCCCTGGAAGCTCGCCTCAGTTCTTTGGTCAGGCTGGTGTGCCAGGGCTGTCTGTTGATTTTGCGAGCTTTGGTATGTGTAAGTGGGGCAGCAGATTCCAAAGCTACAGCTATTGTGGTGTTATATAGAGCAGTAGCGTCATCCGCATTGTGTAAGGAACTTATATCTGTGAGAGGGAGGAGGGATTCAGAGAATGAGTGTAGGTCAAGGTGTTTAAGATTTCTGCGAGGGTGTGAAAGTTTGTGTGGTGGGGATTGTAGACATGGAGTGGAAAGGGAAGAGAATGTGAGAAGGTTGTGGTCAGAGAGAGGAAGAGGTGAGTTAGAGAGGTTAGATAGGGAGCAGAGGCGGGTGAAGATGAGGTCCAGTGTGTGGCCATCTTTGTGGGTGGCTGTGGAAGACCATTGAGTGAGGCCGAAGGAGGAAGTGAGAGATAGAAGTTTAGTGGAAGCTGAGAGGGAAGTGTCAATGGGGATGTTGAAGTCGCCCATGATGATAGTAGGGATGTCCGCGGAAAGGAAATGAAGTAGCCAGGTGGTGAAGTGGTCAAAGAAGGTGGTGGCAGGCCCTGGGGGCCGGTAGATGACAGCCAGTTGGAGGTTGGAGGGGGAGTAGATGCGCACAGAGTGCACCTCAAAGGGAGGGAGGGTAACAGAGGGTGGCAGTGGGATTGGAGTGAAGGAGCAGGTATCTGACAGGAGAAGACCAACTCCTCCGCCATGTTTGCTGGTGGGGCGGGGGGTGTGAGAAAGGTGGAAGCCACCATATGAAAGTGCAGCAGGAGAGGCTGTGTCAGAAGGGGTGAGCCAGGTTTCGGTGATGGCGAGGAAGGAAAGTTTGGTAGTAACAAAAAGATCATGGATGTAGGAAAGCTTGTTGCAGACAGAGCGAGCGTTCCACAGAGCTCCTGTTAGTGGGACTGGGGAAGCGGGGGCTGGGTGAATGGGTATAAGGTTGGAGTGGTTACGGAAGGTTGTGATAGAGCGTGGATGGGAGGTAGAAATGACTGTGGGAATGTGGTGAGGAGGACCAGGATTTGGAGAGATATCACCAGCAGTGAGAAGGAGCAGAGAAAGTGTTAACAGGTGGGAGCAGGAGAGGGCATGAGGGGGCTGTCTGTGTTTGGAGACAGAGGATTGTATGTTAGGGAACAGTTTTGAGGAGGAGGCGAGGTGGATGGGGAGGATGGAAGAAGAGATGAACAGTTCCTTACTAGGAGTAGGGATTAGGGGAATTAGCAGAAAGTGAAGGATTATTGGGGTGAAAGTGAAAACAAACAGAAACATTGTTTACAGTGACTGTACAGGTACCTTCAGTTCCCTTCTGGTTCAATTCTGGTTTTAATTCTAAAATTTATCTTCACACTTCTAGGACACACTTATAGGAATCACTGCAGACTGACGTCTATGCAGACTTGAGCTATGCAATATATGTACAACTAAGTGCAGTCAGGTGTGAAGCAGAGAGGAGTGGTCTCTGCTCATCTTGGTCGCACCATTAAGAGTGGACCAGATGCATATGATCAAGCCAGAGTAAACAAGGTCATAAATACCACTGGGGTAAGCTGGGGTTAGCTGAAAGGCATACCATGTGAATGCTAGGTGCAGAGGCAAGTCTATGTGCAAAGCTGGGTGATGGACTATGTGCTCTTCATAGACAGACAGCAGGAGAGCTGGGTGGATGAACATACCATGTGAATGCTAGGTGCAGAGGCAAGTCTATGTGCAAAGCTGGGTGATGGACTATGTGCTCTTCATAGACAGACAGCAGGAGAGCTGGGTGGATGAACATACCATGCTGTTACCTATATTTGGCGTAGTCGGCAGGATGCAGTCTCCGAGCACGGACAACAACGCCCCAAACCAGAGCAGGGCCATGAGCTCGACAGATAGCGAGGGCCCCTGCTCCAGCATTTCGCTGGGGGCAGTAGCATAGCTACCGGGGGGGCAGAGGGGCGGTCACCCCGGGCCCTGCGCTCTGAAGGGGCCTACCGGAGCTACACTAATGTAACTGTATCGGCGTGCACAGCGTGCCCATACAGTTACATTTTGCGGCAGAGCAGGGAGAATCGATCTCCCTACTCTGCCACCCGGCCGCTATGGGCCCCTGAGAAGGCGGTGGGGGGCCCCAGTGCCAGCAGTGGGCTCACAGCCAGCAATGTCATCCTGAGATAATCTGTAGGCACAGGACCTGTGATGAGGTCACAGGAGGGGCAGAGTCAGGGGGTCACATGATCAGGGGCTTCAGTGGCTAGCTGCAGGACTCTGCTGTGCTGGTTGTCATGCATTGGTGCTGGATAAGGTGAAGTTTATGTGTGGTGTCGGGAGGGGTTTACAACCAGGTGGATGTAGCAGAGCTGTGTGTGTATGAGGTGTACAGAGCGGAGCCGCGTATGTATGGGGTGAGCGGAGCCGTTTGTGTACAAGTGTACGGAGTGGAGCTGTTTGTGTACAAGGTGTATGGAGCGGAAAGTGTGTGTACGGGGTGTACGGAGTGGAGCTGTGTGTGTACAAGTTGTATGGAGCGGATGGCTGGGTGCTGCCTTATACTACAGTCTGCCTATGGGGGGAGTGCTGCATTATATTACAGGTTGCCTATAGGGGGTGGGGGGTGCTGCCTTACATTACAGTCTGCTTATGGGGGCTGCAATATACTATTGAGTCTGCCCATGGGGGCTGCATTATACTATATTAAGGACTATCTGGTGTATTATACTATATGGAGGCTATCTAGGGGGCCATCATACAATGTGGAGATTATTGAGGGGGCCATCATACAATGTGGAGATTATTGAGGGGGCCATCATACAGTGTTGGAGCCATCATTGGGGGATACTAAGGGGTCAGTATGTATACAGTGAGGGGGCATTATACTGTGTATAGGGGAGCTGTACGGGGGGGACTCAGGACATTAATAAATGTAAAGTGGGCACTTATTGTTATAGGGGAACTCAGGTTACAGTGACTGTCAAATGGGGCACACAGAGGGCAATATTACATTCTAGGGGCCAAAATGTGGGCACTGTTTTCTAGGGCAATTGCACCCGGCATTACTATATTATAGAGGGATGCTTTAGAATTTAGAGGTCACACAGAACCACACAGTAGGTGCAGTAATAGGGACACATACAGCAGCAGCGGCTCAGTATTGGGGTATCAGGTGCAGTAATAGGGACACATACGGCAGCAGCGGCTCAGTATTGGGGTATCAGGGGCAGTAATAGGGACATATACGGCAGCAGCGGCTCAGTATTGGGGTATCAGGTGCAGTAATAGGGACACATACAGCAGCAGCGGCTCAGTATTGGGTTATCAGGTGCAGTAATAGGGCCATATATGGCAGCAGCAGCTCAGCATTGGGGTGTCAGGTGCAGTAATAGGGAAACATACGGCAGCAGCGGCTCAGCGTTGGGGTATCTGGTGCATTAATAGGGACACATACGGCAGCAGCGGCTCAGCATTGGGGTATCAGCAGGATGAGGGGTTTGTGCAGGTTGGAGATACATGATAATGGGGCTGGAATATGAGAAGTGAAATGTGTCTTTGTTGTATTCTCTGTAGCAGAGTCGTGGCTGGAGGAGCTGTCATGTCGGTCTGGGCCAGATGGAAACGACGGGAAAAGTGAACGATTCCATCAGAAAGAACGTCAGCGGTAAGACACTATCTGTAACTGTGCAGTAATCACTTGTATGTTTTGTAAGACTGGTATTTACCACTGACCATGTAATAACCATGTTGGTCTTTATATAGGATTATTTTCAGTAACAGCACAGTCATCTCCTACATCCACTATTAGGGTGCATCACCGAGTTGTAAGCAAAGTTACCTAGTTAGGGGCCCACTCAGAAGTTTCGCCCCCCCTAAAGCAAAACCCTAGCTATGCCTCTGGTTGGGGACTATGCTGAGCAACCTGCCTAGGTGTTCCGGCTCTAATACCATGCTATTGAGTTGGACAGAACGGATGCGGGGGCTCTTTCGGATGCACCCGATGACTCCTGACCTGGAAGCCGAAGTAGCTCTCTTAGCGTTAGACGGGGAGGCTCGGAATTCAGTAATGTTGAGGCACCCGGGACACAGCAACACCTTTGATAAAGTTTTACAGATTTTAGAACAGACCCATGGGGACCCAACCAATGTGGGAGAGTTAAGGACCTGGTTGTTCAGTCGGATGCAGGGAGAGGGGGAGACCATCACCCAGTATATGAATATCCTCCAAGAGTTGCATACGGCCATCGAAAGGAAGGACGGCGTAGGGGTAGGACTTATTGACATTACACTAAGCGACCTGTTGGTGACTGGACTGTGGGACCCGTTAATAAAGCAGGCATTACGGGAGCAGGTCAGAATGAATCCCCGTATGGACTTTTCAGAGGTGGGAAGTCAAGCATGCGCTCGAGAGCAGGAGCAGGGGATGGCGGTCCCCGTGGGGAAGGTCTGGAGTGTGGAGGCTTCCGTGAACGCAGTTGAGGAGCCTCAATGGGTGGAGGAGATGAAACAAGAATTGAAGAACATCAAGGGCGAGTTGGCCGAGGTGAAGAGAAGGACTGAGTCCGGGACTGGACGGCGTAGCTTCAATCCCGACCCCTGGGGACCCCGCTCCATCCGGGGCAGTCGGTCTTCGCAGACCCAGTGCTATGAGTGCGGGGAGCCAGGCCACTTTGCCCGAGAGTGTCCGTGGCATGGGAGATACCCACCCCCGGCGGCCATTAAACTAGAGGGCTCTGGGCTGGGGGGACGCTGCTCGGAGCCAGAAACCACGATTAGGGGTGGTGGAAGTCCCGAAGATTTGGTCGCAAAATGTCCGGTGGTATGGGCAGAAGTAGAGGGCCGTGCCGTCTGGTGCCTAGTAGACACGGGGTCACAAGTGCCAACTATGCCTGCAACTTATTTCCGGCAGAATTTCCCCGAGGCAACGAGACTCCAGTGGGGACCCATGATTAAACTAGTAGCCGCCAATCAACTACCGGTCCCTATTGCCGGGGTGGTGTGGGTACAGGTGACGCTATGCGGTAAATCCCTCGGCCACAGAGGAATGGTTCTGACTAGAGTTGAGCGATACCGTCCGATACTTCAAAATATCGGATCGGAATGGATCGGCCGATCTTTAAAAAAAGTATCGGTATCGCCGATGCCGATACCGGAAGTCCCATTCAAGTCTATGAGACGTCAGGTATCGGAATTGGAAAAACCCTTTCCTGCCCTTGTACAGCCTCTCGGGGGTCTGTACGGGCCTTCCGGGGGTCTCTGCCGGCCTGCCGGGGGTCTGTGCCGGCCTGCCGGTGGGCTATGCGGACTGCCCGGGGTCTGTGCACCCTGTGGGGGTCTGTATCGGCCTGCCGGGGGGCTGTGCCGGCCTGCCGGGGGGCTGTGCTGATGTCCGGGGGTCTGTGCACCCTGTGGGGGTCTGTACCGGCCTGCCGGGGGGGGCTGTGCCGGCCTGCCGGTGGTCTGTGCACCCTGTGGGGGTCTGTGCCGGCCTGCCGGGGGGCTGTGCTGATGTCCGGGGGTCTGTGCAGGCATCGTCCGATGGGACTACAAGTCCCATCGGGCGATGCCTGCTACCATGACAGTGATTGACACATTAGCCAATGATGGGACAGTAGTAGTCCCATCATCCGGCTAATGTGTTAAATGTAAAAAAAAAAAAAAAAAAAAAAAAATACTACATACATACATACTACATGCATGCTACATACATACTACATGCTACATACATAGTACATATATACTACATATATACTACATGCATGCTACATACATGCTACATACATACTACATATATACTACATACATGCTACATACATGCTACATACATACTACATATATGCATCATACATACTACATACTACATATATACTACATGCATGCTACATACATACTGCATGCATGCTACATACATACTACATGCATGCTACATACATACTACATACTACATGCTACATACATACTACATACATACTACATGCATGCTACATACATACTACATGCTACATACATACTACATATATACTACATGCATGCTACATACATACTACATGCTACATACATACTACATGCATGCTACATACATACTACATGCTACATACATACCACATATATACTACATGCATGCTACATACATGCTACATGCTACATACATATTACATACATACTACATGCATGCTACATACATACTACATGCTACATACATACCACATATATACTACATGCATGCTACATACATGCTACATGCTACATACATATTACATACATACTACATGCATGCTACATACATACTACATGCTACATACATACCACATATATACTACATACATACTACATACATGCTACATACATACTACATGCATGCTACATACATACTACATGCTACATACATACTACATACATACTACATGCATGCTACATACATACTACATGCTACATACATACTACATATATACTACATGCATGCTACATACATACTACATGCTACATACATACTACATACATACTACATACATACTACATGCATGCTACATACATACTACATGCTACATACATACCACATATATACTACATGCATGCTACATACATGCTACATGCTACATACATACTACATACATACTACATGCATGCTACATACATACTACATGCTACATACATACCACATATATACTACATACATACTACATACATGCTACATGCATGCTACATACAATACATTCATACAATACATACATAGACATACAGTACATATAACATAGAGTAACATACTTACCAATACTTGTCACATTGTTCCCCGAAGCCATTGTCGTCTACGGAATAAATATTAACATAACAAACCACAAAAATACTCACCCATGATCCGGAGCAGTCCACGAGTGTGTCCCACGACGATCTTGGGTAGAGAACTGCAGCATCAGCTGATGCTGCCGCTCTCTACGGGCTGCAGGAATCCAATGACGGAAGGTAGGTATCCTTCCGCACTGTATTCCTCCGCCACTTAAAAAAAAAAAAGTCCCTAGTCTCACTTTATGGTAAAAGCTGTGTGGGAATTTTTTTTTTTTTTACATTTAACACATTAGCCGGATGATGGGACTACTACTGTCCCATCATTGGCTAATGTGTCAATCACTGTCATGGTAGCAGGCATCGCCCGATGGGACTTGTAGTCCCATCGGACGATGCCTGCACAGACTCCCGGACATCAGCACAGCCCCCCGGCAAGCCGGCACAGCCCCCCGGCAGGCCGGTACAGACCCCCACAGGGTGCACAGACCACCGGCAGGCCGGCACAGCCCCCCGGCAGGCCGGTACAGACCCCGGGCAGTCCACACAGCCCCCCGGCAGGCCGGCACAGCCCCCCGGCAGGCCGGCAGAGACCCCCGGAAGGCCCAAAATGACGGCGCATCATGATGCGCACACACCGCGCATCATGACGTCATTTCGGCTGTCAATCAACTTTGAACTTCCGATTCCGATTCCGGAATCCGATATGACAAAAGTATCGGAAGTCAGTATCGGAATTCCGATACCGCTAATATCGGCCGATATCCGATACTTGCGGTATCGGAATGCTCAACACTAGTTCTGACCCGAGGGGAAACCGATAAGCAGCATCCAGTCATTCTGGGCATGAACATACTACGGGAGTTTGGCAATCTGCTCCTCAATGATCCCACGCACAAGATCCTGAAACAGTGGGGTTCCCGCACGGCCCAAGGACAGGTATTCCAGCAGTTGGCGCGGGAAGCGCGAGTGCATCAGGACTGCTGGGAGGGCGAGGCTCTGGGCAAAGTCATCGTGCCAGCAGCTCCCCTGCTTGTACTGCCTCGTGGGCAGACGGTGATGGCCCTGCCAATTCGAGCCTCGATACCCTTGGAGGGCGTAGAGATGCAGGTGGAGCCATGCTACTCGGAGTGCTTGCCTCCTGACATACTGGTGGCCCGCTCCCTGACCACAGTGCAAAAGGGGACCGTCCTGGTGCATTGCGTCAACCTTGAAGACCAAGACATCGTCCTGAAGCCCCAAACCGAACTGGCCAAGCTAGTAAGGCCTTTGAAAGAAATTCTGCGGGCCCCTGTGGTTCAATTGAGAGTGCAATCCGAGGACCCTTGGGAAGTAACTATCCGGATTCTACAGGCTACCAAAATCTTGACTCAGGAGAAGGGTCGAAACACCCTGGAACAAATGCGGGCCGAGCTCTCCGGACTAACTGCAGCCCAGCTTTCCCAGATAGAAACACTGCTCGGACAGTACCAAGAGGTATTTGCTAATCATGAGGAAGATTTTGGATGTACCACCGCCATCACCCATAGAATTCCCACGGCAAGAGCGGCCCCCATCCGCGAACGATATCGACAGATTCCTCCACAGCTCTACCAAGAGGTGAAAACTTTGCTGGCCCAAATGCTACGGCAGGGAGTTATCCGAGAAAGCCAAAGCCCCTGGGCGGCTCCGATTGTGTTGGTCTGCAAAAAGGATGGCACCCTACGGTTCTGCGTGGACTATCGAAAGCTGAATGCTTCCACCATCAAAGACTCATGCCCACTGCCCCGTATAGAGGAATCCTTGTCCGCCTTGGGGAAGGCGACGTATTTTTTGACTTTGGACCTGGCCAGTGGGTACTGGCAGGTGCCCATGTCAGAAGAAGACAGGGCTAAGACGGCGTTCATACTTCGTATGGGACTATTTGAGTTCAATCGAATGCCATTCGGACTGGCCAACGTCCGGGGGACCTTTCAGCGGTTGATGGAGCAGTGTCTGGGAGATCTCAATTTCGAGGCCACGTTGATATACTGTACCTAGACGATATCATCATCTATGCTGCCACGTTTGAGGACCACCTGAAGCGGTTGGGGCAGGTTCTCGTCCAGCTGCAAAAGTATGGGTTGAAGGTAAAACCCCAAAAATGCCACCTATTTCGCACCCAGATCGAATATCTGGGCAATATCGCCTCGGCGGAGGGCATAAGGCCGTCCCAGGAAATGGTTGCTACCATTCAGGGATGGCCTACCCCCGAGACGATAAAAGACGTGCGGGCCTTCCTGGGGTTGGCCGGATACTATCGTCGTTTCGTAAAGAATTTTGCATGTCGAGCTCGAGCCCTGCACGACCTGCTGAAGGGGGCTCCCGCTGGGGCAAATGGATGAAAAATCCAGTGACTACAACCCCAAGAAGAGGCCTTCCAAGACCTTAAGGCTGCGCTCTCGGATGCCCCGGTGTTAACTTATGCGGATTTCTCGCAACCGTTCATCCTGCACACTGACCAGTTCATATGGCAACAAAAACTGACATCTCCGCAGACCAACCCAAGTATACTGAAGGCCTCGCCTGAGGACTGGCGAGCATACAGGATGGGGAGTGTAGGGAGGAGGGCCCCTGCAGAGTGTCCGGGCTGGAACCAAGGGGACCGCCATCTAGGTTCTTAAGGGAACTGTACCCGGGGAACGGAGAAGGAGAGTGGACTGCTGGGAGTGACAGGACGGCAAGGGGAGGGGCGAGTATAAAAGGGACAGGGAGTGTGCAGGGGAGTCAGTTGGCGGAACGGCTGACATGAAGCAAGAGACTGTGGGACTTTGAGAGAGCCAGAGTGACAGACGGTGACCAGAGAGGAGACCAGCGGCAGAGGGGAGACAAACAGTGACCCGCGGAGAGTAAGCGCCGAACTTACCAACAAGATACTGGCGTTTCACTCCAATCCGGAGTCACTACCTGCCCACAGTAGTCCGCAGCTGTTACCACTGTGCTCCAGCCTGTTGCGGCCTGTCCGCCGCCTCTCACAGCCACTGCCGCTTCACTCCAGCCCGTGGCTGCGGCCTGCTCGCTACCGCGCCGCTTCAGCCCGCGGCTGCGGCCTGTTCATCATCGCCCGCAGTTGATGTCACCCCGCTGCAATTGGCAGTTGGGGCCTACTTCTCGCCTACAGAACTCTTTGCCTAGGCCCAGGCCATGCACGTGGCCTGCCAACCGCCACTCCTGGTAACAACCCTGCTTGGGGACTGGATTGTCATTGAACTCGCTTACATTTCTACAAGGGGTTACCTCATCAAAGGACTCCCTCAGGGCCTGTTGTGCTGTAGTAGGGGCTGGCCGGGCTAGGGGGGGTGGACCACTGCTTACCAGACGAGGCAAAGACGAGACGGAGACAGTTTCCACTTGTAACAGTTCCGGATTTATTTGTCGTCCTCCTGACGACCACCAAACACGCACCGCAGCTTCTTTACACCACTGTATCGCCAGGCCCGGGTACCTATTCTTCAGCTCCAGTCGCAGTAACGCACCTCACGGATCTTTCACTGGGGGCTGTCCTAGACCAATCTACCCCCAGCGCTTCACCTGCCCGAGGTCGTCTTCCAATCGGTACCCCCGGGGCCTCGTCTGTCTTGCGGTACGTCGAGTCAGGGTCTCCCCCCTGGCTGCCTCTTCTCCTTGTCTCTCCTTGGTCCGTCCCCCTGGCCGAGTTCTTCTCACTTTCTCCGTCTTCTTCTGAGCTCCTCCCGGGACTAAACTCTCCTGGAGCCCCGCCTTCTTCTATTTATCCCCTCTCTCACAGGGGAATTTCCCACCCGGGCTCCTATCTCCCAGTCCCCCATAACTAAGCGGATTCCTAAGCCCTAAGCTGATGTTAAGTCCTGTACTACTCTCCCCTGCCATCTTGTGGTCATTTCACGGTACTGCACTCCCTTTTCTGTCTTTCCCTGCTGTTACCTTTCTAACCTGTCAATCTCTGTCCCTAGTGCACAAACCGTCCCCTCCTTCTACCAGTCACGTCTGTCCGTCAAGTCACCTTCCCCACAGTGCCCCAACTCCTCCTGGGTGCTGGGGCGCCCGAAGACTACAACAGATCTTTAGCAGCTGGGCCCAGCGGCTGCGACACCAAAGCAGCCTCATCAGAGACGCCGAGGGACGTCAGGACGGATAAGTGACACTATAGGAAATAAGGACCCGTAGTCGGCCATACCGCGGCCCTATAGTAACCGGCCTTTGCCGGTTTAGTCGACTCGTGTTCTCTTTGAAAGTGTTTGTTTGTGCAGAGTCCCTGTGAGGACAATAGCTGTTATTGTGTTTTGGTTGCTTAGCATAGCCCTAGCGGCTTAAATTTATAAAAGTTTTCTTCCCAAAGTTCAGCTCAGTCTCGCGTCTCGTCACTGCATCCTGCGTACCTGCTGTTACCTACAATTGCACTCGGTGTGGTATGGAATAGAAGCCTCCATCTGTTTTTAAGCTCTAGCTTTTAGACTTCAAAATCAAATGTATAGTTTATTACTCTTGCATTTAGTCTCCATGTCATTTATTTATTAAGCAATACACAGCAACGCTGCAATTGTATTTCTGAGCAGCTACTGGAAAGCTAAAGCCTTTAATTTTTGTGTGGGAGAGATTCGGGTGCAGCCCTTTCATCCTACCTCTGAGAAGCAATGTGTTTAATTAATCACAGCTGATTTCTGCCTGAGACTATCAAGCATTTTCCATTCTCTTTTCCTATCTGGAACTTCACAAGGTAGCCTCACACTTGGCTATGGTTCCAGTTCACATTTCATTTGTAGGTCTGGCTTTCATCTATCTGGTATGTAGATTTCACTGAGCTGTCTCAGTGATGCTTCCTGCTCAGATAATTCAGTGTCAAACAGATACACGTGGAGCATTATATAAGTGTTCCCTTTAAAGAACCAATAAATGCTAACAATATACACTCACTGGCCACTTTATTAGGTACACCATGCTAGTAAGGGGTTGGACCCCCTTTTGCCTTCAGAACTGCCTCAATTCTTCGTGGCAGAGATTCAACAAGGTGCTGGAAGCATTCCTCAGAGATTTTGGACCATATTGACATGATGGCATCACACAGTTGGCGCAGATTTGTCGGCTGCACATCCCTGATGCGAATCTCCCGTTCCACCACATCCCAAAGATGCTCTATTGGATTGAGATCTGGTGACTGAGGAGGCCATTTGAGTACAGTAAACTCATTGTCATGTTCAAGAAACCAATCTGAGATGATTCGAGCTTTATGACATGGCGCATTATCCTGCTGAAAGTAGCCATCAGATGTTGGGTACATTGTGGTCATAAAGGGATGGACATGGTCAGCAACAATACTCAGGTAGGCTGTGGCGTTGCAACGATGCTCAATTGGTACCAAGGGGCCCAAAGAGTGCCCAGAAAAAATTCCCCACACCATGACACCACCACCACCAGCCTGAACCGTTGATACAAGGCAGGATGGATCCATGCTTTCATGTTGTTTACGCCAAATTCTGACCCTACCATCCGAATGTCGCAGCAGAAATCGAGACTCATCAGACCAGGCAACGTTTTTCCAATCTTCTACTGTCCAATTTCGATGAGCTTGTGCAAATTTTAGCCTCAGTTTCCTGTTCTTAGCTGAGAGGAGTGGTACCCAGTGTGGTCTTCTGCTGCTGTAGCCCATCTGCCTCAAAGTTCGACGCACTGTGCGTTCAGAGATGCTCTTCTGCCTACCTTGGTTGTAACGGGTGGCAATTTGAGTCACTGTTGCCTTTCTATCAGCTCGAACCAGTCTGCCCATTCTCCTCTGACCTCTGGCATCAACATGGCATTTCCGGCCACAGAACTGCCGCTCACTGGATTTTTTTTCTTTTTCGGACCATTCTCTGTAAACCCTAGAGATGGTTGTGCGTGAAAATCCCAGTAGATCAGCAGTTTCTGAAATTCTCAGACCAGCCCTTCTGGCACCAACAATCATGCCACGTTCAAAGGCACTCAAATCACCTTTCTTCCCCATACTGATGCTCGGTTTGAACTGCAGGAGATTGTCTTGACCATGTCTACATGCCTAAATGCACTGAGTTGCCGCCATGTGATTGGCTGATTAGAAATTAAGTCTTAACACACAGTTGGACAGGTGTACCTAATAAAGTGGCCAGTGAGTGTATTTAGTAATTGCTTCATATTATACCTATTAGGCTACGGTCACACAATCAGTATTTGGTCAGTATTTCACATAAGTATTTGAAAGCCAAGACCAGGAGTGTAAGAAAAAAATCAGAAGTGTTGGATTTGATTCTACTATATTTTTTCTCTGATTGTTCCTCACCTAGTTTTGGCTTACAAATACTGATGTAAAATACTGACCAAATACTGATAGTGTGACCGTAGCCTTAAAACAATAGTACAGAGCTATTCGACTTTTATCCTAATGATGACGCGCCCTTATTTTACTAGTGCTACGGCTCTGACCATGTATCTGAACATATGCAGTCAATCCTCAGTCTCAGCAGTAGGAACATAGTGGCAATCCTCTGTGTGAGGCTCTATGCCAGGGCCAGGACAAGGCCTTAGGAAAATGAAGACAATGTTGCCCTTTCCTGATGAACTCTCAGCCTCCAATCAAAGGAATGGGTCAAAGACTAAGGTAACAGGACCCCTAACTCACTCCACCCTCCCCCTCCGATCAGTTAGGTCAGGGCTGCCACCAGGAATTTCAGGGCCCGATACTGGCAAAATTTTAGGACCCCCGTGAGACTCTGCCCAGACTCCATCCCAGCTCTGCCTCTACCCCTCAAACCTTCCACAGTCCCACGGCCCTCACCAATCACACATTAACAGTTCCCATCAAACACCAGATCACATACTTAGTCATCAGCTTTTGTTTTAGCAAAAAGATTTTTTTAAACCGCCACCACGACAAGATAGACTCTTTTGGCCGGGACCTACTCTAATCTAACCTATTAAACATTTCTTAAAATATCCAATACTCTTTTTAGGTATATAATAATTATTTTTCTTTAAGGGAATGAGTCACATGCATTTTTTAAACTGACCATTAATACCACATACAAGGGACAAATATCGTCACTCCATGACCAGATCACATATTAACACCCCATAGTGACAGCATATTACCATATACAAGACACAAATACCACCACACTATGACCACACCACACACTACCACCACATAGTGACTAAATAATACCAAATAAAAGGCACAAATACCGCCACACCTTGACCAGACCACATATTACCACCACATAGTGACTGAATAATACCACATACAGGGAAAAAGTACCACCACACCATGACCAGACCACATATTACCACCACATAGTGACTGAATAATCCTATATACAAGTATCAAATACCGTCACACAAGACTGGATCACATATTAACACCACATAGTGACCAAATAATACCACATACAAGAACAAAAAACAACTATCGCCACACCATGACCAGATTACATATTACCACCACAGAGTGACCGAATAATACCACATACAAGGAACAAATACTGTCACACCATTACCAGATCAATACTACAATACTGATCATTAATAAAAATCCAAAATACTAATATTGCCATACAGTAAGTGCCATTATACAAAGGAGCTCTGTACATAGTACACAGTGTATATTATCAGTGTTAAGATAATATAGTGATCACCAGTGACATTATACACAGGAGAGTTCTGTATATAGTGTCAGTGTACAGGTAATACAGGGATCACCAATGACATTATACACAGGAGCTCTGTACAAAGTATATAGTGTACAGTGTCAGTGTACAGGTAACACAGTGACTCACCAGTGACGTCACTGCTTGACGTCCTTCATCATCACTATTCTTCATCATCCAAAGCAAACGACCATTCACTTCTTCAAGTCAGAAATAACCAGACAACACATGACCATAGTCCAGTCAATAAAAAAATATATATATTTTATTAGATAATACCATAAAAACCAGGTTAATTCATAAATAGGCAAAGCATCAAGTATACATAATCATCTAGTTAGAAATTGAAGGGTCAACTAACCATAATCTTGAAAAGAGGTTACATATATGTGTAGGATCCCATACATCAAAAAATATTAAAAATAAATTATTTAATTGACATGACCACTAAAAATAGTGTACAGAATCATGATATGTTCATGAACCAATAGTGTTACATAAAAAAATATATATATATTAGTGTCATGAAAAAAAGTGTGTTACCACAACAACATAACAATAAGAACAAAAATAAAGTGCAATATGTGTGCAACCAAAAAACGATAAATATAATTAATAAAAAATAATAAATAAAGTGCAAGGTGCAGTAATGTCCAGCAGGGGTTGCTACACATAGATAAAATTATGATCTTGTGACCATGACCATATAACCCTTAACAAGTGAGAGCATATAAAGGCGTAGTTCGGAGATAAAGACACCACAGTTAATAATAGAGCAATCAGGAAACGAAAAGGTTGCTGCCAACAACCCAACTATACTATTAAATAATTATACCTGTGGATTATAAATGCTCCTACATGCCAGAGGTAGCTGCCCTTCCCCAACGCGCGTTTCGGCCAATTGCCTGACGAAGGCAATTGGCCGAAACGCGCGTTGGGGAAGGGCAGCTACCTCTGGCGTGTAGGAGCATTTATAATCCACAGGTATAATTATTTAATAGTATAGTTGGGTTGTTGGCAGCAACCTTTTCGTTTCCTGATTGCTCTATTATTAACTGTGGTGTCTTTATCTCCGAACTACGCCTTTATATGCTCTCACTTGTTAAGGGTTATATGGTCATGGTCACAAGATCATAATTTTATCTATGTGTAGCAACCCCTGCTGGACATTACTGCACCTTGCACTTTATTTATTATTTTTTATTAATTATATTTATCGTTTTTTGGTTGCACACATATTGCACTTTATTTTTGTTCTTATTGTTATGTTGTTGTGGTAACACACTTTTTTTCATGACACTAATATATATATATTTTTTTATGTAACACTATTGGTTCATGAACATATCATGATTCTGTACACTATTTTTAGTGGTCATGTCAATTAAATAATTTATTTTTAATATTTTTTGATGTATGGGATCCTACACATATATGTAACCTCTTTTCAAGATTATGGTTAGTTGACCCTTCAATTTCTAACTAGATGATTATGTATACTTGATGCTTTGCCTATTTATGAATTAACCTTGTTTTTATGGTATTATCTAATAAAATATATATATTTTTTTATTGACTGGACTATGGTCATGTGTTGTCTGGTTATTTCCGATTAGGTTTATGACTGTCCTTTTTTGCTATAATATAGTCTGGGGTGGTGTATGTACCAACTATACAATTTTGATTGGTCTCCCACTATATCCCCTTTTATTTACTTCTTCAAGTCAGGACTAGTCTCTGCAGAAAATAACACACTGTTATCTAGGGCACCACTACCAGAGCACATTCCCCACTTTTTCTCGAACTTCTACACTACGTCAGATAAAGAAAAAAGTGACATAGTGCCGCCCTGTACAGTAGCAGGATCCCCATGAATTCATCATTTGCTCTCACCTTAAATACAGCATCATTTGCTGTCCCCCACCCTCAATACAGCATCATTTGCTCTCCCCCACCTCCAATTCATTATTTCCCCCACCTCTAATACATTATTATTTGCTCTACCCCCACCCTCAATTCATCATTATTTGCGCTCACTACCACACACCCTCAATACATCATTTGCTGTCCCCCATCCCCATGCTTTGTCACCATTATTGCAGGTTTCTCTGTTGCTACAGTAGCAAATATGTGACCTGGCATTATTGAGGACTGCCTCTATGCAATAAGTGGGTGGTGAGGTATGCATGAAAGCTTTTATTTGGAGAAAAATCAGGTACGTCCATTTATAAAAATTATGTCTTTTATTTCAGTTGAACAAAAACAATGTGCTGCAGCTCATCCAGATATCCGTGGCTGCCCTTAATCACAGAGATCTCTATGACTAAGAGCGGCCAGTAATGCCTGAAAAGTGTCATAAATGTCTGTATCAGCTGACAGAACTGTTTTCTATGGATCTAAAATAAAGCATACAATTTTTATAAGTGGAAGAACCTGCTTTTTCTCCTAAAGATTTCATGTATGTCGGGGAGTTCATTCCTTTTCATTTTGCATTCTCTTTGGAGGTTGTAAGTACTTGACATGACATACGATAGATGCACAGGTCAGTGGGCTTGGGGAGAAGGATACTTGTATTTTAAAGGGAATCTGTCACCCTCTGGATGTATATGACCTTTTAATATAGGCATACAGAAATATGCCCATATTAATAGAAATGTTACACTAGTCCTACCTGTATGCCTCATATTAATGGTCTTGTTGTTGAGAAATGTTAGATTCTGTCCTTATGCTAATGATTTCTTCCAGGCTCCGGGACGTGCAGTGCCTGGAAGAAATCCCTGCCTCCTGTCTTCATTATAATATTTACCCCCTCCCATCAGTGTCAGTTACGGCCCAGAATCCTGCACCTGTGCCCTGCACTCCCTCAGAAATACGTACCTCATCCTCTATTCTGTGGGCACTGCATTCAGGGAACTACTGCGCAAGGCGTCGGCGACTTTAGTTCCAGAGACCTCTGTCGCACGCAACAATAAGGTGTTCTCCCTGCATCCTCCCTACATTGTCATTGCTCTATACACATGGTTTCTAGCAATGATTATGTAGGGAGGAAGTGGAAAGAGCACTTTATCGGCACACACGACAAAAGTCACAGTGGCTTGCCTGCGCCGAAACGCAATATTCAAAATGCGCATCGGGGTGGGGAATAAGTGTATTCGAAACGTGCATCGGGGTGGGAAATGCCTGACATGCCCTTTACCACCTACACCCCCTGAAGAAGTGTATTCAAAATGAGCATTGGGGTGGGGAACGTTTGACATGCACTCAACCACCGCATCACATCAGGTAAAATCTATTGTCTCCCTCAGTACTGTCTCTAGCTCTTGGAGCTTTCAGGCAGCTATTTTGCACAGGCACTTTACACTGCAGCCACCTTTTTTCCAATCAGTCTAGTTTTTACATAATTTTACTTGCATGTTTGCAACTGGAGCATAATTGGTCAGAATTTACCTGTTTCCTTGTACCCATTCTTTTACTGTTCTTTTATGGGCTATATTGTCAGTCCTGCCCCTCGTTCTTGTCAGGCACTGTTGTTTTCTGTGATTTCTTATTGTATGGCCATTATACTAATTTCAATAAATTTAATTTTTGTTCTATACTTTTCTTAGTATTTTTTACTTACCTCCTATCGCTTTTATATGGATATGGTTTGCCTCTTTTGATTTGCTATCTATCTAGTGAACACTAGTATATGTGTTTTGGATCACATCTCATGATATAAAATTGTGAATGTATACTATATATATGTATATACAGCTTTAGCAAAAATTAAGAGACCACTTTGAAATGTTCAGTTTGTCTGATTTTCCTCTTTATAGCTATATTTTTGAGTAAAATGTAAATTGTTCTTTTAGTCTACAAACTTCTGACAACATGCCTCCGAATTTCCAAGCAATACATTTTGTATTTTTTGTCTGAAAAGGAAAAATGGTCAAAATTTAAAAAAAACAGTGCTTTCAGACCTCAAATAATGCAAAGAAAACATGTAAACATGTTCATAATCATTTAAAAACAACAATACTAATGTTTTAACTCAGGAAGAGTTCAGAAATCAATATTTTGTGGAATAACCATGACTTTTAATCACAGCTTTCATGTGTCTTGGCATGCTTGCCACTAGTCTTTCATACTGCATCTTGCCCAAAAATGTAAGCAGTTCTTCTTTGTTTGATGGCTTGTGACTATCCATCATCCTCTTGATTACATTCCAGAGGTTTTCAATGGGGTTCAGGTCTGGAGAATGGGCTGCCCATGACAGGGTTTTGATGTGGTGGTCTCTTAATTTTTGCCAGAGCTGTATAGCGCGTTTATGTTTACATTACATCTCAGGAAGGTAAATATATTCCTCAGCTATAAATCCTGATGAACGCAGTGTCTGGTGACCCCATCCTCTGCTGGGAAGGATAAGGCTGCTGTGCCCTATTTGCCCTCCACCCCCTCCCGACAGGACACAGCAGCTCCATTCTGAAGACTGAAATTTTTCAGAGCAGTTTAGAAGTGTAAATGACACCTGTGGGAATATTGAGAGGGGGGCTGCTGTGTCCTGTCAGGGGGCAGATTGGGCTCAGCAACCTTATCCTTCTCTGCAGGAGGTGAGGGGGAAGGGGGTCACCGCGTTCTGTTCTTAACAAGATCTATAGCTGACACAGACAGGGGTCAGGATATAATGGCATTCTCAGTGAACCAGCAGATACATATAGTATGGCTGATGCTGTCACTGAGCACACCAGCTGACTCATTGATGATGCATCTGCTGCACAGACTGGAGCCTGTTAGGACACCATCCATATATTTCACTAGCCCAGGCTCAGACACTCACTTAGTACTGCTGCACTGCTCCTGCTGCTGTGATGACTGAGGATAATACTGTAGGATCAGCATGGATTGGATGGTGGAGTCCCACCCTCCTGTGGCTCAATACTGGCTGCCTCTCTCAGCTGCCTGTCACAATGGCGCTCTTCCTACTGTTCCGTCCACACACCACTCCTGTGACGCCCCCCCCAGCTCACAGGCCCCATAGCCCAGTAAGGACAGTATTACCCTGATGGCAGCTCTGGGTCAGGTAACAATCTCTAATTACCACTTACACTAAAACTGTTACCTTTTTCCCCAAAAAATACTAAGAAAAGTAAAAAAAAAAGTGTCTGATATATTCTGATAGTGGTTCTGGTGATATTCATGTAGTGATGGTTGTACTGGTGCTGAATATGAAACCAAAATCATCATTAATATATAAACAAAACACAAGACACATCAATAGTAGATAAATAAGTCACCAGAACCATCATCACCATCATCAGTAAATAAATAGGTCACTAGAACCATTATCAATATATGAATACATAACCAGAACCACCATAAGTACATGAGTATGGCATCAGAGAGAGTGGTGAGTGGTGTCAGTGACTGACACTGCTCACTTGAGTGCCTACTCCCTGGGCATCACTGTGCTGAATGCCTGCGGCTGGGGGGAGGCAAAAAGCGGACTCTGGTATTCAGCACAGTGTGCCCCCCTTGGGGAGGCAGGAGCTAGCATCCTATGCCTGCCCTGGCCTACTCCTTATCCCAGCCCTGCTCTTTGCAAATTGAAATTAAGAAGTAGGACACACATGAGTCGGCTAAATAATTATCTGTGTGCACAAGTTTCAGGCCCTCATTGCGCATGTTTGGCTTTTCACTTGTCCTGCATATAGCAGGCTGGACAGAAGAACCTCTTTGTACTGTGTTGCTTGTGCATGATGAATGTTGCTGTAAAATTGCATAGCGTGGGTTGTCAAAACTACAGATATTTTGTGCCTCCCTAACACATAGACCATTAGCACTCCTGGATTCCCTTCCATAGTCCAATACTGAACCTCTTATCCTCCAAGCACATGTATTGTGTTTTAATAAAATACTAATATACTTTGGCGCTATCCTTTTCTGCTTTTTGCTGAAATCTGACATAATATTTAAAGCACCACTCCAGCATTTTCTTTTCAAATAATTTTATTGGTTTTCAGTCATTAAACAGGGTAAGGGAAGGAAGGTAGGAAGGGAGGAAAGGGAATGGGAAGTAAAGAACCTTGTACAGGTACGGAAAAAAATTAAAACTAGAGAACCCATAAATAGGCATTAAATAGTATATCGCAAATAACAACAAAAAAGGAAAAGAAAATCGACAATCCTTATTGTGGGGTAACATTCTTGGAAGGAGATACGACATCCCGGTACTACAACGGCCATGTTTAGGCCTCAAAATATAATACCCCTTAATAGGTGTATTTGATATGGAATTTGTTGTTCCAAGTCTTCCATTTTTTTTGTGTACTTGTGGATGTGACCACTCCAGCATTTTGACTTATTTTAGCTCAGGAGTGGTGTAACCAATATAAGCTCCCTGACCCTAGTATTATATTTACGAGCTACCGTTTTTAGCTCTTCCCGGCATCGCTCAGGTCTCATGCCGCCAACTTGTGACTGCATTTTCTGATTCAGCGAAAACCATAGATAACAATTGCATGTTCGCAATGTAAGTGCAACAAAAGGTATCATACCTGCAAAAAGTCACTCAACACAGTATCATTATAATCAATGGGCAACTCCCCATAAGATAGAACCTACAGAGAACCTAGAGTTTGAATGCCCCAAAAGAAAAGGGTCTATTTTGTACAGAAAGACAATCACTTTCTTATATATAAAATATTTATTTTATTGAGAATTACACAAAACACAATACAAAATTTATAAAAAAATGAGTGTATATCCCAGGTGGAGAAACACAAAAGGGACACATCAAGTCTGGATTTCATACATACAGTTGTGGCCAAAAGTATTGACACCCCTGCAATTTTGTCAGATAATACTCAGTTTCTTCCTGAAAATTATTGCAAACACAAATTCTTTGTTATTATTATCTTCATTTAATTTGTCTTAAATGAAAAAACTCAAAAAGAATTGTCCTAAAGCCAAATTGGATATAATTCCACACCAAACATAAAAAAGAGGGTGGACAAAAGTATTGGCACTGTTCGAAAAATCATGTGATGCTTCTCTAATTTGTGTAATTAACAGCACCTGCAACTTACCTGTGCCACCTAACAGGTGTTGGCAATAACTAAATCACACTTGCAGCCAGTTGACATGGATTAAAGTTGACTCAACCTCTGTCCTGTGTCCTTGTGTGTACCACATTGAGCATGGAGAAAAGAAAGAAGACCAAAGAACTGTCTGAGGACTTGAGAAACCAAATTGTGAGGAAGCATGAGCAATCTCAAGGCTACAAGTCCATCTCCAAAGACCTGAATGTTCCTGTATCTACCGTGCGCAGTGTCATCAAGAAGTTTAAAGCCCATGGCACTGTGGCTAACCTCCCTAGATGTGGACGGAAAAGAAAAATTGACCAGAGATTTCAGCGCAAGATTGTGCTGATGTTGGATAAATAACCTCGACTAACACCCAAACAAGTTCAAGCTGCCCTGCAGTCCGAGGGTACAACAGTGTCATCCCGTACTATCCGTCAGTGTCTGAATGAAAAGGGACTGTATGGTAGGGGACCCAGGAAGACCCCACTTCTTACCCCGAGACATTAAAAAGCCAGGCTGGAGTTTGCGAAAACTTACCTGAAAAAGCCTAAAACGTTTTGGAAGAATGTTCTCTGGTCAGATGAGACAAAAGTAGAGCTTTTTGGGCAAATGCATCAACATAGAGTTTACAGAAGAAAAAAAGAGGCATTCAAAGAAAAAAACACAGTCTCTACAGACAAACATGGCGGAGGTTCCCTGATGTTTTAGGGTTGCTTTGCTGCCTCTGGCACTGGACTGCTTGACCGTGTGCATGGCGTTATGAAGTCTGAAGACTACAAACAAATTTTGCAGCATAATCTAGGGCCCAGTGTGAGAAAGCTGGGTCTCCCTCAGAGGTCATGGGTCTTCCAGCAGGACAATGACCCAAAACACACTTCAAAAAGCACTAGAAAATGGTTTGAGAGAGCACTGGAGACTTCTAAGGTGGCCAGCAATGAGTCCAGACCTGAATCCCATAGAACACCTGTGGAGAGATCTAAAAATGGCAGTTTGGAGAAAGCACCCTTCTAATATCAGGGACCTGGAGCAGTTTGCCAAAGAAGAATGGTCTAAAATTTCAGCAGAGCATTGTAAGAAACTCATTGATGGTTACCGGAAGCGATTGGTCGCAGTTAATTTGGCTAAAGGTTGTGCAACCAAGTATTAGGCTGAGGGTGCCAATACTTTTGTCTGGCCCATTTTTGGAGTTTTGTGTGAAATGATCAATGTTCTGCTTTTTGCTTCATTCTCTTTTGTGTTTTTTCATTTAAGACAAATTAAATGAAGATAATAATACCAAAGAATTTGTGTTTGCAATCATTTTCAGGAAGAAACTGAGTATTATCTGACAGAATTGCAGGGGTGTCAATACTTTTGGCCACAACTGTATATAGCACACACCAATATATGGCAATTAGCTATGAACCCGTTCTACACCCGGGTGGCGAGCATTTTTATTGGTATATGGTCTCCTATCCTGCTATGTGCTGCCACCCTTCTATCCCGGTACGCATGGCACCCCTCATTCCTATCCTGTTATGCAAGGTACCCTCCCGCCCCAATCCTGGTATGCATGGCACCCCATTCTTCATCCTGGTATGCATGGTCCCCTCACCCCCCCATCCTGGTATGCATGGTACCCCTCATCCCCCAATCCTGGTATGCTTGGTACCTCTCATCCCCCAATCCTAGTATGCATGGTCCCCTCACCTCCCCTATCCTGGTATGCATGGTCTCCTCGCCCCCCTATCCTGGTATACATGGTCCCCTCACCCCCCCTATCATGGTATGCATGGTACCCCATTCTTCATCCTGGTATGCACGGTCCCCTCAACCCCCTATCCTGATATGCATGGTCTCCTCACCCCCCCTATCCTGGTATACATGGTACCCCTCACCCCCCAATCCTGGTATGCATGGTCCCCTCACCCCCCCTATCCTGGTATGCATGGTACCCCTCATCCCCCATTCCTGGTATGCATGGTCCCCTTCATCCCCCATTCCTGGTATGCATGGTCCCCCTCATGCCCCAATCCTGGTATGCATGGTACCCCTCATCCTGGTATGCATGGCCCCCTCACCCCCCTATCCTGGTATGCATGGTCCTCTCACCTCCCCTATCCTGGTATGCATGGTCCTCTCACCTCCCCTATCGTGGTTTGCATGGTCCCCTCACTCCTATTAAAAGTAAAAAAAACCATTTATACTCGCCCTTCTTTCCTGTACTCCAGCGCTGTTCTGCTGGAGGCCGGGGCAGGAGTGCAGCCGGAATCGCTCATGCCCTTAGCGCTATCCGGCGCCATATTGCTGCAAGTGTGTTTTCAATAAAATGGTGTCGGATCGAGCATGCGCAGCGCGATTCCGGCCGCACTCCAGCCCCGGTCTCTGGGCGAAGAGAAGCGCCGTGGCAATGCTCCTCCCGGACAGGTAAGTATGTATGTATGGCGTCGGACATGGCGGTATGCAGTGTGTATGGTACCGCCATCTCCGGCGCCATACACACTCCTCACTGCTGGCTGCCTCACTCTGTCTGGAGCCAGGCAGTCTATAGAGGCTTCAGACAGAGGGACGCTCCCCCGGTTATATTATAGATTTTTGTTACAGTTCCTTAAATGCATAGGAGGTTTTGGGAATACAAAGGGTTAAAAAAGGAAACCGTCATAGATACCCCTGATACCGATTGCTAGAAGTAGCATCTGTATAAGTAGCAAAAATCTATATGTAACCAAATTGTCAGGGGAATCCCTACCACAATTGTGGAAGGAAAAAGTATATTCTAACAGTATGTGTTCACGTCACCTATGCAAGTGCTTCCCCCCTAAACACCCACTAGCCACAAGATCAAATAAAGTGCCATTTATAGTACCATATTATGAATGTCCTCACCCATGTGGTGTCTTGATGCGCCTGTCTGATGCCTGACGCGTTTCGCCCAACAGGGCTTCCTCGCGTTTCGCCTCCGAGGAAGCCCTCCTTCCCATTTTTTTTGCATTTTTTGCATGTTTTTTATGCATTTTTTTCTGGAGGATCCCCAGTCTCATAGAATATAGTTAGAAATGCGGATTTTTCCGCGAAATTAATGAGCATGCTGCATTTTTTACCGCGATACTTTTTTTTGCGGAAAAAACGCATCAATATGCACAAAAAGTGCGGAATTCATTCAAATGAATGGGATGCTTCTTGTAAGCTTTTTTTAAGCGTTTTTGCCTGTAAAAACGCTTAAAAAACGCAAAAAAAACTGCTTACATGCGCACACACCCTAATTTTGGAATCTTCTGCAACTGTTCTGATGATAATACTGGTGTTAAAGCAGCAGGATCAGAATGTGAGAAGGCATTAAAACAACTCAGGTTTTGGAAAACCTAACACATTTGCTCTTGACAACTTTGCTGTGGAGCAAGATAGGTTACCTGAGCAATCTTAAGATCTAATAATAATGAGGATCTCCTGGATTGCTAAAGATTTGGAATTGGCCAAAACAGGAGAAGACACCAATACTCGACACCAAACTTGAATATGGTGAGAATATTCAGGCATGTTAAAGTTAGGGCAAGCTGAGTTCTTTTACAAGGATGTATTGGGAGAAAGTCAGTGCAGGCCTTCCAAAAATATACAGAATAACAAAGACTTTAGCACTGTTCCAGAAACTATAGAACTTTACTACTCTGTTACTAGTCATTTAGGGATGGACCAGTACCTAGCTGAGCATAGGCTGAGGAATCAGGACTTTGGCCAACACGCACCCTTTAAAGAACCGAGAGTCAGTGAATGTGAGAAAGAGACAGCACCAGAGGTTTTAGCAAGAGAGTTGGGGCAGCAATTGTGACGCTGAGCAGGGAGGTCTAGCAGTAGGGATTGGTAGGCAGAGGTAGAAGAGTGGCAGATTATGACAATCTATGTTTGGCTAATTTTACGTGAGCGTACAACGTACTTCCAATATATATGCACTGTGCTCACAAATCAGAAATATGTGCGGCATGCATCAGATGGGGGTAAAACACATCAGGGAACAGAGGGACAGAGGAGCCCATCTTAAGAGATCGCTCAGTGTCCACACTTGTGTCTAGCCCCAGCACTGCAAAACTGGTTAGAATGGCCTCTTTTAATACACTGAAATTACAATGGAAAATGTTAGTAATAATATAATGAAGTTTATAATTTTAAGGCAAATTCATGGATCTCATAAAGTTTTAAATGATCTAAAATGTATCATGTTTAAATTTTAACAATTTTTGGAAAATCTGTTCACATTTGAATAGAAATATTACATCACTTTTTAGAAGGGTAACAAAGACTAGAGGCTGAAAATGACTTACATTTTAATGTGATTTGGAATAGCAAGCGGTTTTGTCATTGCTAGACATAAAACGTGTCTGATTCTCCATGAGTACATAATTATATCATCTGTCAACAGCATGCCTGTGGAAAGTAAGTCATTTATCACATTGTGTATTCATGCTCTGTGGACATGCAGTGATTTAATCACCGTATACAGCCTCGTAATATTCCCGTAACATCTACCTCATGGGAATATTAAGGCTCCCCAGCAAAGAATGTGACTACAATACCGCTCTTTCTCATTTTAAAACCACGCAGAAGAAAATACCAAAATCAATCTAGACATTACAAAAAAAAGAAGAAAATATTGGTCATTGTTATCCATATTGGGTTGACTCTATATGGATATAAGGGATCAAATTTTAACTGTTTTTAAATCATTCCCAATTGACTTTTTTACCTGGTGAATTAAGGAAAAAAGCCCATAAAAAAAGGAATGGAAACTAAACAGAGCAAAGTCTAATGCCAACATGAATATGGCCTTAACGTGAAATACAAAAAGCAAACTTTGGAAAGACCATATTAATAAAATGTCCCAAATTGTTCAGTATTGTGCAAGTAAACAGAAATACCTTAATTGCTTACCCCTGAACTGCATGCCCACGGACCAACAGAAAAAAAATAGACAGCAGAGTCACAAAGTCTATGGTAGTGATCACTTGAATAATCGTGTTTTCACTTTCCCAGTTATGTGAACTTTTCTACAAGGCACTGAGGTCATTCAGCATATATGCAGATGCACAAGATTCTGATGCCAGTATCTGCACATGTGCTGAATGATTTTAGGTGCTTTTCAGAAAAGGAGAAAATGATGGAAGCAGTCATTTACTTACCCCAACAGAGCTCTACTATCTTGATTGCTCTGGAAACAGAGGCAACACCGTCCAATATTTACACCACTGATGTGCACAGGAGAACAATTTAATGCAACATAGGGGTAAGCACTAGAGGTCATTATAATTGCTTAGGATAGAACACACCAGTTTAGGGCAGGGATCCCCAACCTGTGGCTCAAGAACTACATATGGCTCACAGGCTCATGTTGTGTGGCTCACCGCTGTCAGCTAGCTTTGTTGCATTAGCACCAGGTCTAGAAAACAGCTCTGAAGAGAAGACCTCCAGATGGTGACTTTTCAGAGTTGGCCCACACACAAGAGCAGATCTAGATGCTTGCATACTGGGTGGATGGGTGGGGGCGGGGAATAAATATGGTAAACTGGAGATAGATGCGGCCAGAGAAGTGCGGGATGCAATAGTGTGGTAAGTATGCCTGATATACACTGATGAGCCAAAGGATAACAATATTTTGAACTTTTGATTTTCAGGCTCCATATCTCACCATCCATCCACTAGTGCTACAAATGTGAGACTATTATCATGTTAAATTTCTCAGTCTGTTAGCCCCATTTTCCCTTCTTTGATCCAGACCCATTTGCACCCATTGAAGGTCTAGTCTATTGACTTTCGGCTCCAAATCACCCATTTTTAATCTTGTACTGTCCACGTTTCGTACTTTTTACAAACTCGAACCGACGCTTCTTATAACAATATTGAAGTCGAGGCTTCTTCACTTTATTTGGGCCACCATTTCAGACTTGTGTAACACGCATTGTATGGTCCTTGCACAGATGTCTGTGGTCTCATTATTATGAAGAATACCAGCCACCTCCACTGCTGTGTTTGTCGCTCCAGAACTGATAGACCTTGTGATGAGCCGACTTGTTGACTCTGATATTTTACCTGGACATCCACCTTTTGGCTTTTGATTGGATGGACGGACTTCATTTTGTATTCTCCCAACTGTCATGGCACTCTCTTGATGCAGTTTGGCAATTTTCTTGGCCGAGAGACCGCTATCGATGAGCTCGATGATGCGGTTTCTGTTTTCTTGGGAAATCGTCCTCATGGCTGCTCCTCAATTACAACCAATGACCTTTCAGTTGGGAATCAATCTAATAATACACTGAGCTATTAGTGAATGTGAGAACAGGTTGTGTTTTGTAGTATACAGGAAGAAAAATATTTTTCCAACACCAGTAGCAAAATCATAACAATGCAGTGATATGACAAGAAACTGCATAACTAATCATATGCTAAATAGTTATAAGTCAAATTTATGTATGAGATAACCAGGATGATTGTCTTTAAAATAATAGCAGTCTCACGTTTGAAGCAGTAGTGGATGATGAGCTCTGGAGCCCGAAAGTCAAAACATTGCTGTTACCTTCTGCTCGTCAGCTTTTGTATCCTGTGTCACATCTCCACCAGAGTCAGCTCCTGTGACTTCTGCATCTGTTGCCAGGCGCCACCATATTCACTTACAGGCAGAACTGTGGATAGAAATGTCTGCAAACTCTGTCCAACCACTAAGGTTAGAGTTGTTGGGAGAGGTGGTGCCATTCAGACTGACAGTATGGGTGTATGCTTCCAGCTGAAGTTATCAGCTCCCTGCTCCATCCAGTTGGAGAGCACCACACCATATCACATCTTCGAGCTTGCTGCTTGAAGCTGTCATATATACCTTAGTGGCTAGGTGTGTGTCTTCTCCTTCTGGTTTGTTTAGTGTATTCCTGTTTTGACCCTAGCTTGTTTCTGACTTTTCTTATGGATGTGGACTTTCTCCTTGATGTGACTTCTCAGCTCTGACCCTGCTTGGTGACCATTCCTACCTCTGAATGGCAGCCCTTACATGTTTTTTATTATTATTGTGGTTTGTCCTAAGGAAGAAGCAGGTGTGCTTCGAAAAGTGTTGATAAAAAAAAAGCGCATTTACTTCTCCATGGAATCCTACAGCATCCTATACTTTTGGCAGTGCGCATTTACCTCCAAATATTTCTAGTTTAAATATGATATACCATTTTGTGGATCTGCAGCACTCAAATTTTTCAAGCTAACACAGGAGTCGTGACATTCACTACCTATTGGGCTCATTATCTTTCCAGTTTTTATTGCAATCAAATCTCTTCCATGGTAGCATTCCACTGGCTTCTATTGCAAAACCAGATCCCTGTACAGGGGTTAAAGGGTATTGGGATTTATCTGGAGTCTGCCAGATGGAGTGGCTTGTGCCAAGTCTTTCCGAGGCAGCCTTTTGAGCATTTGCCATTAGACAGACATTACATCCTGCCTATAAAGGAAGGGGCACAAGGTCACTGTGTACTTTTGTGGGGAAACTTTGGCTGTCTTAAGAGTGTCTCAGGCACAAACATGCCCTTTCTCTTCTCTGTAAAACTGATGTGCGTTTGTATATTGCAAATGTAGTTTATGTGAATAGAGTATCACGGGCACTACTGTGAATGTTGTAATATGAATAATTTTATAGAAAATTACTCAAATGTACTTTGATAAAGATGTAATGTATTAAGTATAGGGAAAGTATAATGATAGGAAATTAGAATAGAAGTATGGTAATACGATAAAACAATAGATGTACAAATAGATAAGGAAAGGGAAATTGCCATGGAGGGCACAGTAGTATCAGGAAATGGATAAGTATAGCATAGGAACAGTTAAATATTCAGGAAAAGCCCCAGTATGGGAGGGGCAGAGGTAGTTAAAATAGGAAGAATTTCCTGGTGTTAGTCAGATAGAGATGTAGATGAGAAGATTAGATATAAGGAGTGATTAGTGAAGTCCAAGACCATAAGGCTGAGAAGCACAACAAAGAATGAGCTTTTGGGGCAGTATGCGCACGCCACCACTAACTTTAGCGAACCTTCTGTGGACCTCCGGGGCCTGCAACCCAAATTAGGTTCAGCGGAGCGTGCTTTTACCACTTTCCAAGAGGGAAAGATGGACGTCGAACCATATCAGGAAGGTGGGTCTGAATCCATGAAAGTTATGGAGATGGAAAGAGTATCTCAGAGGCCAGGGATGCCAGACCAGGAAGGGATAACTCAGGCTGAAAAAAGACGTAAATGTTGTGTAAGAGGGTTACATTAGCCGTCCTGAACCCCCAAGCATGTCCCAGTTTGAAGTATGTATAAATGTATATAACGTTGCCCAGTACTGTTGTTAAGACGTATATTTAATGCTGCTGCATATATAGATATTGTACATATGTATTTTAATGTTCTTGTGGCTGTATTGTATGCATTATATACAGGGAGAGTGTAGCATACACATTAGGCCACTTGATGGAGATATAATAGTATACTTAATATAGGATAAGAGGCTTATAGAAAGTAAATATAGGAGGGGCCACTTAGGTTAGAGGAAGAGAGCTTCCTGAATAGAGTCAGAGGGGTGAATGCACCCATAGAGCTCGGGTTGGCTAATAGCCCGGGCAACTTAGATGCCCTGAAACATTGTGTTCAAGCAAGAGGCCAGACATCCAGAGCGAGTGGGACAGAATAGCCGCAGCTGCAGGAGCTACAAGTGTGTGAGCTACAGGAGAAGACACAACAGGACAGACAGCTGGGTCATTCACCATGTGGCAGGTGATAGCATGGGCTGATGCCCTCAGATCCGGGGCAAAACGGCTGAGGGAACACCCAGTAGCAGTGAGTCTGGACAGGGAGGACTCTGAGAAAACATACAAGATGGTATGACTTGATCTCGAGCCGCGTGACAGGGACATAAGTGAAGGGAAAGCTGAAGTGATGTGTATTGTGAAACCTGCTGTGGATGCTGTATTGAACCTGGCTGTGCTGTGAAGACTTGAGAGTAAAGTTATACATTTTGAGTTGCACCTGGACTGTGTCTCTGTTTATTCAGAAGCGGCAGGAGGTGACCTTAAAGAATAGATAAAAGACCGTGATGGTGCAGGGGACAGAGAAACAAGTAAGCTTACAGTGAAGCATGATTTATATGTATTGGGAGGCCAGGGCACACAAGACCAAATGAGCTCAGCTACAACTACGGTCCTGCAAAGCAGGATGTGGATTTTTGTCCGCACTGCCAAAATGATGAAATTCCAAAATGTTGTAGAAGTTTAACGGTGGATTATTCAACGCGTTTCAAGGTTAATACAGCCCCTTCTTCAGGAAATATCACGTACAAATTACATAGGTGTTGACTATACATTGCTTATATAAATCCAACATTCAAAAAAATGAGCGCCAAATAGTCAGATGACACATGACAAAGTTCAAAGTTACTAGGTAATTAGTATATCATTGCTTGCAAAGAATTCAAAGTAATTATTTAAAAATACCATTAAAATAATATGTCAATTTTAATTTACAGGTTATCAAACGAAAAATAAAGATAAAAAAAATCATTTATTTTTTTTCAACAACTACGGCTCTGGCTGACCTCTATAGTAGCATCGTGCTGTGCTGTGATGAAGAGGGAGTTTGAACTGTTCAGTAAACTTCATCTGTTTGGAAAGGATCAAGTGTCTCCTGTTCAATGTGCGACCATTCCTGGATCTGGAATTGAGGCGTCAGCGACAGCTTCCAGCCAAATCATGAGTGTTATAATGCACACACACCTCAAAAGGGTCTCTCGCATGAAAACCTGACACTGCCGCCGGCACTCGGACCGGAGCGTGTGACTGCATATATTTCTATCCTGCCGCACACTCCTGTCCGGGTGCCAGGTTTTCATGCGAGAGACACGCGCGAAAATTGTGCGAGTCTCTCACAAGTGAGTATGACCCCTTAAATAGAGTTATATCTAGTCACTGTACTGAACATCTCTGCTTTTTAATTTCTCATTTTTAGTTGTGCAATGTGGTTTTAGAACATAGAGAATAGTTGATGGTCCATATGATGAGTTATTCTGACTCATGTTCTTTCAGTTCTTCTTGGCAGACCCAGCTTTGGTTCAGTTTTATATCACTTATCAGTCATTGTTTCACACCACTAGTAAGTACTGTAAAAGTGTTATCTATATATATATATATAATTGCCTTAAATTGTCTGTCATCCACTTCCGCCTGCATGTCCCCGAATCCCACAATCCACCGCGCCGCAGCGGAAGTACGCCGATCGCCATATTGGAATACCCAAGTGATGGGTATTCCAATATGGCTCCCGCTGGTGGTACCAGGCCCTTCCACAGCACCACCAGCGGGACACCACCGGGACCCCACCACCACCGCCGGACCCGCTGCCGCTGCTGGACCCGCCGCCGCTGCTTGACCTGCCGCCGCTGCTGGACCCGCCACCACCGCCGTCGGACCCGCCACTGCCTGCCCACCCACCTCCGTTACAGCCGGCAGGAAAGACCGCAGCTTGCGGCCTGTGCTGGAGATGGGGTGCGGGCGCCCTCTGGTGGCGCCGCACCCCATCTCCAGCACAGGCCGCAAGCCGTGGTCTCTCCTGCCAGCTGGCCGCCACCAGGACCCCCCCGGCTGGACTCACCGCCGCTGATCCTCCCTACCGCCAATGGACCCGCCTCTAATGGCCACACCGCCGGACCCGCCGCTGCCTGCCCACCATGTGCATACACACACGTACATACGCACACATGTACACACACACATGTACACACATACATGTACACACACACACATGTACTCACACATGTACTCACATGCACACACACACACACACGTACTCACATATATACACACATACACACACATACTCACATACACACACACTTGCATACACACACTCTCACACTCACATACACGCACACGCACTCACATACACACATGTACTCAAATACTGTACACACACATGTACTCACACACACGTACTCACATACACATTCTCACATACACACACGTACTCACATACACACACACACGTACTCACATATACACACACACGTACTCACATATACACACACACACACGTACTCGCATACACTCAATCACATACACACACTCGCATACACACACACACACACACGTATTCACAAACACACACACGTATTCACATACTGTACACACACGTACTCACATACATACACACGTACTCACATACACACACACATACTCACATACACACACGTACTCACATATACACACACACGTACTCACACACACTCACACACACACACGTATTCCCATACACACACACACGTATTCACATACACACACACACACATATGTACTCACACACACACACATGTACACACACCCCACACACACTTCCCTCCCGATGTGATAGCATCGGGCACACCTCTAGTTACACAATAAAAAAATAACAATCCATCTTAGGCAGTTGTAAATGTATGTCAGATTTAGCAATGAGAGAACTGTTTTTTCTAACCAACAGTTTAGCCTCTGCATCATTCTTGTAACTGTTCATTTTTGCTCTACATGCTTGCTGAGTTGGAAGGCTGTTCAAGGTGTCATGTCACAGGAAAGCTAAGGCAGAAAATCGAAAAAACTCTATGGCTTTAATTCATCAGAACTTTTAAGTCACAATTATGGAGTTTAAAGCTTTGAAAAGTCACAGCATTTTTGGTACAGCACAAGGCTATGCTAAAATTTTGCAACTTCTGGTGTTTTCAGGCCATTTTTGCCCAGGTATGACAAATTAGACATATTTTTTGCCCAGCTCTGCCAAATCATGACAAGTAGCGATGTCCCAAATGCCACAGCTCTTACTCTAGTCCCCGACTAAAGTAAGATTTGTGACAAGAAGCACATAGAGGTGCATACCACTTGTTCAATGGTCCAGATTACTTTTGAGGTGTTAAGCTCTAAATGAATAAGGGGCATTAGATTCCAGCCCACCTCTTAATCTAGACCAGTGTGAACTACAGCAGTCTTGATAAATTATGGCCTACATGTTCACATGGGATGGATTTTTCATTTATCATTTATTTCTCTGGAAGAAATGCAAAGCTGAAATTCAGATTTTTGCTACAAATTGTCCAACAGGTCCGCACTCAGATTAATCCAATTGTAATTCTCAGATTTTTCCACAAGGACTCTGGAACAATGATAAATATACTGAGGATTGGAAACAATTTTTCTGCGCCTGTGTGTACTGTACAAAATACCACATTGGCATTCAATGCTGGAAAAATGTCTGAAGATTCTTTCAGGATTCAGGCCACGTTCAGCATTTGATCAGTATTAGATCAGTATTCGGAAGAAAATACCAGGAGTGGGTGAAAATAAACAAGTGGTGCACATATTTCTAGCAAGCCATGTTCACACATTCAGTATTTGGTCATTTTACATTTTACATGAGTATTTGGAAGCCAAAACCAGGAGTGGGTGATAAATACAGAAGTGGTGCATATGTTTCAGTGTAGAATCCATGCCTGATTCCTAAGGCTATGTGCACACAATGCGGATTTTTTGCATTTCTGCAGCGTTTTTTTTCCTGCCCGGAAATGCACCAAAAACCCAAAAGATTACTAAAGCAAGGTTAATCAATGAGAATTCAGAATTGTTGTGTACATAATGTGGAAAATTCCGTTAATAGGGCATATCAGGGCCAGGTTTAGGAGCAGTCAAAAAGATGGGTGGGAATGGCTGCTCAAAAGGAGACCAGACACCCAAGAACAAAGCAGTCAAAAATCCATAAAATGTAATATTTTATTGAATGTTATTTAAAACTGATATAAATATATCTCTCAAATATGGACATACAATGTATGGATAGGGAGGAACAAATTATGGACAAAAGTGGTCAAAGACCAACCATACTGCAGCCGCAGCAACAGGCAACAATAATAATGGCTATAAAAATAGACTAATAATGAATCAGAGACACTTGAAAAATGGTAATCCTATAGCAGAAAGTGTTTGAAAAAACATCACAATATAGCAAGTGCTGCTGCAATCATGAATAATATACAAAGAGTCACTGATAATTAAGCATATATTGTATTATAACCCAGGCGGTGCTCAAAGAGCAGCGCAATCAGAGTAGTAAATAGCTATATGCGTATACCTGGAGACAGCGGAGGCAGGGGGTCGGTCAAATCCCTGACGCGCGTTTCGGAGCCAAGGCAGACTCCTTCCTCAGGGGGCGCCTTATTGTTGCCTGTTGCTGCGGCTGCAGTATGGTTGGTCTTTGACCACTTTTGTCCATAATTTGTTCCTCCCTATCCATACATTGTATGTCCATATTTGAGAGATATATTTATATCAGTTTTAAATAACATTCAATAAAATATTACATTTTATGGATTTTTGACTGCTTTGTTCTTGGGTGTCTGTTATCATATGTGCAGTTTTCCTATACTGTCCAGTTTATTATGTGGATCATGATATACGATATATATTATTGATCATCTGTTCATGGCCACTCTAACCCTTGGTTATTTGGCCTCCACATAAATATGCCTACTACCTATTCATTCAAAAGGAGACCAGTTGTCTTATTCAGTGTCTGTATCTGGAGATTTGTAGACCTCCAGTATTGCTTGAGTTTGCTAAAGGACTCAAGAGCTGGACACTAACCCACACTACTTTATTGACTATTTACTTTCTGCTTTCACTCTGCACTGGGAAAGGCTGTCTTTTTGTTTGGTTATGCTGAGCGGTTTATGAAGTTTTAATAAACCAGTCTGGACATTTTACTGAAACAGCTTCCTGTGCCTACCACAACAGGAACTGAGTGAGTAGAAAGCCTCCAATTAGTGCTAGAAGCACAGGCACGAATACTGAGGGGCAGTGACTGCCACAGAGATACCGCATGTACGCCAAGTTGAAAACTGAAATCTTAGCGAGCTTAAGAGCGACTGACTGTCAATGAGAAACAGATGCACCACTGGGACTATTCCAGTGACAAACCTCCCCAGTCTCAGTTGTGCAACCTCTTACACCTGGTCCAAAAAAGGTTGCAACCTGAATCTTCCTCCATAGCATAGATAGTGGAGAGCGTCACCCATCAGACTCTCACCAACAACAGAAACCTTCAAGAAGAACCTGAAGACCCACCTGTTCTGACAAGCCTACAGCCTGCAATGATCCTCAGTCTACTGAACCACCGCATGACCCACTCTACCCTCTCCTAGTGTATCCCCTTGCGGGTAGGGTCCTCTCTCCTTCTGTACTTGTGTGTCCCTTGTCTTACACGTGTTTATTGTACTTGTCTATATTTTCCCCCTTTTCACATGTAAAACGCCATGGAATAAATGGTGCTATATAAATGCATAATAATAATGTATAGCTTCATACACTTCCTTCCAAGGCCATGCAATCTTGGGTTGACCAGGAATATCCATGGAATACCGATGACCTGGTGGGCCAGATATAAATGTACCAGGCAGTCAAGAGTTCCTTTGGGAAACAAGGGGTCTTAGCATCTCTAAGGTGGGATTCCCAAAGTGGGGGTTGACACCCAAAAGAGGGTAGCTAGAGCTACACCTGAGGGGCGTCCAAGAGCCCAGGAGGCATCTGAATTGTTGTCAAAGGCCCCATCTAATAATGTGATTTGTTGGAGGTGTTACACCAGAGGTCATATAGCTGCCCATTGCTCCATGACCACCAAGCCAATGGACTGCAGCAGCATAGAACACATATTTTTATACCCTGCCTGCACTGCTGTGACTCAACCAGGCGAGGAGCTGCAGACATGTCCCATCAGTGAAAGGAGGGCAAATGACTGGTCTATTGAACTCAGAAAGTTTGGTCACCTTAGACATTACCACAGTTCCTCATCGGCTGATTCCTGGGAAGATGGTGGCGCCTGCTGTATCTATGTCGCCTGAATGGTCATAGAAACAAACTGTGGCATTGAGTCCCATGAGATTGGCATAGGCAAGGACCTATTACAGCCTGTTATAATAGGGTGGAACTTTTCCTTGTTCTGGGACTTGTGGGGGAAAGTGGGTTTACCTGGTTGCTCAGACGACAAACAGGTTGCTCCTAAAAAAACCTTATAGCAGGCCGCAGCTGATGGTTTTCCTTTTTGTGTGCTTGTTGGCGAAGAGGTAACATCCCAGGATGCTAACATACCTGACCTGGAGATGTCCGGGGGAAACTTTGAAAATGCTCAGCTCAGAGATATAACTCTAAAAAGGAGCATTTAATAATATAACTGTACTTAATGGCGTTGCCCAAGAGTCGGGGTCTGACACTTAATATCCATATTTTGCCATTAATGAGTTGCTATATTGGGTCACCAAGCAGAGTGGTGAAGTAATCAAGCAGTTACTGGTGCCAGGGCCGTACAGACGCAAGGTGTTAGACATGCCTATATACATGTGTTAGGTGGTCATCTGGGGGTATAAAAATTCCAGGAACGAATCCGTCAGAGGTTCTACTGGCCCAGTTGTTACCGAGAAATCCTGAATTATTGTAGGTCTTGTCCCACCTGCCAGCTGACATCTCCGGTGATTCACTTCTGTAGCGCCTTAAAGCCGTTGCCCATCATTGAGGTTCTGTTTGATGGCATAGCCTTGGATCTTGTGGGACCCCTGATCAAGTCAACCAGAGAGCATCAGTATATCCTACTAGTCCTGGACTATGCTACATGGTATCCGGAGACAGTACCATTATGAAACTCCTCTGTCAAGTGTATAGCTCGGGAGTTGGTCCATATCATTTCCAGAACAGGGATTTCCAAGAAGATCCTAATGGACCAAGGAACTCCATACATGGCAAAGATCATAGAATGGTAGAGTTGGAAGGGACCTCCTGGGCCATCTGGTCCAACCCCCTGCTCAAGTAAGGATTCACTAAATCATCCCAGACAGATGTCTGTCCACCCTCGTTTGAAGACTTTTATTGAAGGAGAACTCACCACCTCTTGTTGCAGCCTGTTCCACTCATTGATCACTCTAACTGTCAAAGTTTTTTCTAATATTTAATCTGTGTCACCTCCCATTCAGGTTCATCCAATTGCTTCTAGTCTTTCCTTGTGCAAATGAGAATAAAGATGATCCTTCTACAATGTGACAGCCTTTGAGATATTTGTAGACAGCTATTAAGTCTCCTCTCAATTTTCTCTTTTGCAAGTGAAACATTATCAAATCCTGCAAAAGTTCCACATAGGACATAGTTTGCAGACCGGTCACCATTCTGGTCGCTCTTCTCTGAACTTGCTCTAGTTTGTTGATGTCTTTTTTAAAATGTGGTGCCCAAAACTGGACACAGTATTCCAGATGAGGTCTAACCAAAGAGGAGTAGAGGGCAATGATGACTTCATGTGAACTAGACTGTATGTTTCTGTTAATACATCCTAATATTGTATTTGCCTTTTTTACTGCTGCATCACACTGTTGACTCATGTTCAATCTGTGATCTATAAGTATACCCAAGTCTTTTTCACATGTGATGTTGCTTAGCCCTATCCTCCCATTCTGTATATGATTTTTTCATTTTTATTGCCCAGATTTGGTACTTTGTATTTTTCCCTGTTATTTACTGACCACTGCACCAGTTTATTTATATCTTTTTGAATCATCTCTCTCTTTCCTAGTATTAACTATCCCTCATAGCTTTGTGTCATCAGCAAATTTAATCAGTTTACCCTCAATTCCTTCATCTAAATCATTGATAAAGATGTTGAACAATACAGGGCCCTGTAGTACTCCACTTGAGACATTCTTCCAACTGGATGTGCAGCCATTTACGAACACTCTTTGGGTCTGATCACTAAGCCAGTTATGAATCCACCTAACAGTTGCCTTGTCCATTCCATACTTAGTCATTTTTTCAATAAGGATTGTGTGAGATACTTTGTCAAATGCTTTACTGAAGTCAAGATATACTATATCTACAACATTTCCCTGATCCACCCAGTCAGGGATTCTGTCATAGAAGGAAATTAAGTTAGTCTGGCATAACTTATTAGTTACAAACCCATGCTGACTTTGTTTAATCATTTCATTCTTATCCAGGTACTTACATACATGTTGCTTAATAATTTGTTCAAAGATCTTTCCTGGTATAGGAGTCAGACTCACCGGCCTATAGTTCCCTAGGTCCACCTTCTTCCCCTTTTTGAAGATAGGAACAACATTTGCTCTTCTCCAGTCTTCTGGGACTTCTGTTCTCCAAGAATTTTCAAAGATTACGGAGAGTGGTTCAAAAATTTCTTCTGCAATCTCCTCTGGGGTGTAATTCATCTGGACCTGGAGACTTGAATTAATGTAGGTTAGCGAAGTGTTTCCTCACTGTCTTGCTGTTTATAGATATCCTGGATTCTTCTATTCCCTTAATAGAACAGTGAAGATCAGTTGATGTTACATTTCCTTTCTGAGAGAAAACAGATGCAAAATAGGAATTTAAAAGTTTGGCCTTCTCAATATCCTGTTTTACCATTTCATCATTTTCATCCTGTAAAAATCCTATAGCATCTATGACTTTTATTTTACTTTTGACATATCCCCAAAATCCTTCTTTATTTCTTTTGATGTCTCTTGCAAGCCTTAATTCATTGTCCGTTTCAGATAATCTGTTTCGTGCCCTGCAGGTTCTGCAGACAGCATTATATTCTTCTTTAGATATGCCTCCCTCTTTCCATTTGATAAACATTTCTTTCTTCTTTTTTAACATGTGTGTAAGTCCTGTGTTCATCCATCCTGGCAAAGGTGATGAGAGTTGTGCAAAACTCTGCAAATCACCCAACTCAAGACCTCTGTCTACCATGCAAAGATGGATGGTTTGGTGGACCCCGAAGGTCATGTAGAAGAAGGATGCAGAGAAGAATGGCCAAGAATGGAACTGCCATACCTTTTGTTTTCTATCACAGAAGTCACAAAGGCCTCTACTGGCTTCTCCCTTTTTGAACTGTTGTATGGCCCACACCCCCGTAGACTCCTGGATGTGGTGAAGGAGATCTGGGAGGCAGAGTCTATGCCCTACAGGAGTGTAATTGAAAAAGTGGCCCAGATGCAGGAGAGAATTGTTGATGTGATGCTCATTGTGAAACAACACCTCTTGAAAGCACAAGAGGCACAGTCAAGGGTGTATGATAGATTGGCGAAGGTGAGACACTTCATCCCTGGGGATCAGGTACAGGTACTGGTATCTAAGGTGGAGAGCAAATTTCTGGTAATGCAGGTCCCCTATGAAGTGGTTGAAAAGGTTAACAATGTCATCTATAAACTCATCCAATGAGTGAGAAGGAATCCCTACTAGGTGTACCATAGAAGAACGATGTTTGGTGGCTAAGGCCGGGGTCACACTTGCGAGTGTGTAGAAATCGCAGGATGCCACCATGGACAGGAGACAGATCAAGAGTTAACAGGATTTTATTGATAACAAATACACTCCACGCAGGGAGTAATGGGGCACGGAGGAGTATGATAGAACAAAGGATGGGAAAGTGAGTTTCAATGGGAAGAGACAAGGACGAACGACAGTTCAGAAAAAAAAGAGAAAACTTATCAGACTGTAGTCTTCTGTTGTGCAGCATCTCAGGGTTCCAACGGTGGCACCGGTAACAGCGGCATGTGAGGTCAAGAAGAAGTCTGCGACAGACGGGGGTCCAACGGTGGCACCAACAACAGCAGCATGTGACGTCTCGACGAAGTCTCTGAGAAGTGGGTAGATTTCCCGTACTTAACGGTGTCTGGCACAGTACCAACGTGAGGTACCGCCGTAATGAGCTCTCGCTCCACGGTGTGTGCAAGTCCTTGTACAATAGGTCCTGGCCTAGCTGGGAGTCCCTCACTGCGGTCTGTGGCGTCGGCCCTGAGTCACCTCCTGGTGAGGAGAGTGGCGGGAATCTGTCAATTGGGCGCCTACCAGCAATCGACCTCTCTGCAGGGGGTCTGCAGGGGCGGCCTGCGCAAACGAGATGCTCTGCCTTCACAGCAGCCACAGTATCTGTCCGGCCACTCAGCTTTCCTGCGCGAGCTCTGCTCTTTTTCCCTCGCGCAGCACTATATAGTCCCACCTTGCCTACCCCAGTCACATGACCCAATTCGTCCAGCACTCTAGATCTTGCCCCCTGCAACATGGGTGACAGCCCCAGCAGTTCCGGAACCAGCGTGTAAAAGGTATCCCTGCTCTGGTACTCTTCCTTACAAGTGCAATGCAAGAAACTCACGCCTCAGTACCCGGCACTGCCGCGAGGCAGTTTGGACCGGAGCGTTCAGCTGCATTGAAAGACATGCAACCGCACTCTCCAATCCCGAGTACCGGCGGAAGTGCCGGGTATTGAGGTGAGAGACTAGCATGAGTTTTTCACATTGCACTCACAATTGTGATCCCAGCCTAAGTCTGAAGCCGACATGAAAGAGGTCAAGGTGGAGACTCACTGTCACATGTCCAAAAGCAGAAGTGTCAAGAGTTGCTACATTGGAACAGAGACCTATACTCAGAATTGCCGAGTTGTACTCAGGTCATAGAGCATGAGGTTCTCACGGAGCCTCAGGTTCATAAACTTGAAGCAATATCAGATTCCTGAAGCCAGCTGAGAGGTGATCTCAAAAGAGGTGAAGCATGGGAGTCATTGAAAAGTCCAAAATTGAATGGTCCAGTCCCATAGCCTTAGTGCCAAAACCAGATGGAGAATGGTGGTTTTGCGGTGACTATAGGAAACTGAATGAGGTCTCTAAGTTTGATACGTATCCAATGCCCCGTGTCGATGAACTGATTGAAAGTCTAGGGCCAGCCAGGTAAATTACCATCCTTGACCTCACAAAAGGGTATTATGGCTAATTCGTTTCCAGGAGCTGAAGCAAGCCCTGTGTAAACAACCAGCATTGGTGGCACCGGACTTCTCTAAGGAGTTTGAGGTCCAGTCAGAGCCGTCAGATGTCGGGCTAGGTGCTGTCTTATCACAAGAAGTGAATGGGGAAGAGCATCCCATAATGTATCTAAGTCAAGAGCTGTCATCTTGCAAGAAGAATTGCTTCATACTGGAGAAAGAATGTTTTGCCATCAAGTGGGTGATGGACACTCTCAGTTACTACCTCATTGGAAGGAAATTCAGGCTAGTGTCAGACCACTCCCTACAGAGGTAGATGCGGGAGAAAAAGGGGAATGCCTGAGTGACCAGGTGGTTACTAACACTTCAGGATTTTAGCTTCCATGATCATAGGCCCGGGAAACTGCATGACAATGCTGACAATCTGTTGAGGGTCCACTTGTCAGGAACACCACACTGCACTTGCTCACTGAGCCAGTGCGCATGTCCTGAGTACAAACCTGTGCCCAAAGATACCTGTGGAGCAGGGCAGCAGTGGTGATGATGCGTGCTCCAGGCTCACAGGACCTGTGTCACTGAAGGTAGAAAGCAGTGAAGGACCTACGATCATGTGACTGCAGGGGGCGGTGGCTTAGTGTCCTGCTGCAAAATATAAGTGCAGGATTCTACTACAGGGATCCTCAAATCAGACAAACGGGGGTCATACACAGAGAGAGCAGCGCGGTACCAGAGGGACAAGCAGAGAGTAGTCAGAACGTAAGCAATGAGTCATACACGGAGATAGCAGCAAAGTACAAGAGTGGCAATCAGAGACTAGTCAGGACATAGGTAATGAGTCAGAAACCAGAGAAGCAGATAAACAGTACAGAATCAAGAGACAAACTAACAACAGGGGCAGAACTGGGTCAGAACCATATAAGCAAACTAGAAGACAATCAGAAGGCACAGGCACACAGGGGTCACCACACTCGGCCAAAGGCAAAAGTATAACTGACAAAGATTGGAGTCTCTCAGGGCTATAAGAAGCCCTCCTTGAGCCAAAGAGAGGCTGCAATAATTAACCCCCGGAGTGCAGGTCAAGCCTGCACTGAGCCCAAGACATTAACCCCTGACGTGCAGGTCAAAACCTGCACTGGGATCATGACCGTACCCCCCCTCTCAACGGGGGGCCTTTGGACCCCCAGACTTCCCCGGGTATTTGGCATGGAAAGCCCGAACCAGGCGATCTGCATGTACAGAGTGAGCAGGAACCCACGAGCGATCCTCCGGTCCATATCCCTTCCAGTGGACCAGGTACTGCAAGGAGCGGTGCACCCGCCAAGAGTCCACAATATGTCCGACCTCATACTCCAAGTGACCCTCCACCAACACTGGAGGAACATCAAGCTTGGAGTCCTCCTTGACAGACCCCACGAGTTTCAACAGCGATTTATGGAACACATTGGATATTTTGAAGGAGGCAGGTAGACGCAGCCTATATGCCACTGGGTTGACTATTTCCACAATCTCATATGGACCAATGAACTTTGGTCCCAATTTAGCTGATGGTACCTTCAAGTTGATATCACGTGTGGAAAGCCATCCTTCTGAAACAGGTGTCCCGGGGCTCTCTTTTTGTCAGCAAAATATTTACACCTCCCCTGGGCCCGAGAGATATTACGCCGAACTTCAGCCCAGAGGTTTTTTAACCGTTGAACGGATCCCTCCGCCTCTGGACAACCGGAATCCACCTGTGAAAACTCCCCAAAATGAGGATTAAACCCATAATTGACCAGGAATGGAAACATGTTGGTGGATTGATTCACTCGGTTGTTAAAAGCAAACTATGCCAACGGTAACGCATCACACCAATCCTCCTGTCTGGTGGAGGTCAGACACCTGAGAATCTGTTCCAGGGATTGATTGGTGCGTTCCATCTGACCATTACTCTCTGGGTGATACGCTGAGGAGGAGAGTGAGATGTCCAATTTCTTACAGAATGCCCTCCAAAATTTGGCCACAAACTGCACATCTCTGTCAGACACAACATTCAGGGGTACCCCATGCAATCGGACCACATGCAGCACAAACAACCTTGACAATGTTGCTGCTGAGGGTAATGCTGCCAAGGGAATGAAATGGGCTTGTTTCGAAAACCTGTCCACCACCACCCAGATCACGGTATTGCCCCTGGATGGTGGAAGACCGGTAATAAAGTCCATGGAGAGATGAGTCCATGGCCTATCAGGAACCGGTAAAGGTATGAGTTCCCCAGCCAGCCGGTTATGCGAGCTTTTGGAACGGGCACAAACTTCACAAGCAGAAATGAATTTCTTGACATCGGACCCAAGTGAAGGCCACCAAAAAACTCTGGCTACTGCCTCTCTAGTGGCCGTGATACCGGGATGAGCACTCAGCCTAGACTCATGAGACTCCTGCAGAAGTCTAGGCCGCTGTCATGATCCATGCTGGATCATGACAGATAAAATGCACTAGTAATCTTTTTTTATTCTCTGAAGCTGTGGTGCTTAAAGATAGTTTTGCCCCCGATGGCCATTAGGGTCATTGCACTGTGGTGGTTTCAGTTCTAGTTTCCCCTCGGTGGCCATTAGGGTCATTGCACTCTGGTTTCTTTAGTTTAGTGCATGTGATTATAAAGCAGGTGTGATTGCTCTGGCTCTGCTATAAAAGAGTGTCAGGTGTTGCAATCACTGTTGGTGATAGTGATCATTTCAACCATCCTTGGTGGAGGAGCTAGAGAGAGTTCCTGGCAGATCAGTCAGAGTCCTGGTGTGGAAGGAGCTAGAGAGAGTTCCTTGCAGCTCTGACAAAGCTTGGTGAAGTAGTAGCGATTCTGGAGGAAAGCTGCATTCTGGTGGTGGACTCTGTTGCTGGGAGCAAGAGCAACAGAGCAAAGCTAAGTTGTGTTATCCCTGTTTGTGAAATCCCTTATGTGTGTTTCAGTGCAGTGGTGGGATTAGTTTCTGCACCATCCATTTCACTAGAGAGGGCTAGGTGCAGGGCGAGCTAGGGTTCTTAGGTTCCAGCTCGGCGACAGGTGCGGAGCCTGTATAGGGACTGTTAGGAGTGTAGAGACTGACTCAGGGTAGTGCAGGAGGTATCCACGTCCCCATTCCCTATCGCAGGGCCCTCCATTGTATCAGTTTCCCTGGTGTTTCCCCTTATTATTTAAATTCGCCCTGCTGGAGGCGTTGTATCCAGTTACACGTGTAATTCTGAAATTCGCCTGCTGGAGGTGGTGTATCCGGCTGCACATTATATTATTTAAATTCGCCCTACTGGAGGCGGTGTATGCAGGGTCACGTGTGTCAGAGAAATTCACCCTGCTGGAGGCGGTGTGTCCTCACACGTAACCATCACATTATCACCAATCGTAACATTTTTCTCAGTTGAGCCATGGGCCAAGTGCAGACCGATGAGCAGTTGCTGCTGGCCCTCACTGAGGTTAGTGAGGAGCTGAATGAGGTGTTTCAGCAGCTCCTGCAGCGGAATTATGGGTCTGAGGCCTATCCTCTGCCTCAACTAGAGGGTCCATATACGGCTTTTGCGAGGATGTGCCATGGAGTCCCTGCTGGGGAGCAGGACTTGCTTATACAGGCGGACGTACCCAGGCAGGTGGGTGGAGTCGGTGTCCCCATGGTGCTGCCTGATGTTCCCCAAGGTGAAGGGGTATGTCCCTGTAGTGAGCAGACTAATGATTTAGTCCTTGGCACTGATGCCAAAATTTCTGTACTATCAGAGAAGCCGTGCCCCCCTGGTCGTGTGGAGGAAGACGACCTGGGAGTCTATATTTCCTCCTCGCCCTCAGAAGGTACTATGTCAGCAGAGGTGATGGTTGGCGAGGTACCTGAGGGCATACCGGTGCTTGTTAACAGTGGAGCAGAAGTCAGTCTGGTGGATGCTCAGTTTGTCCAGACTCATGGTCTGAGTGGTGAGACGCCGGACAAACCCATAAGCGTCCAGACTAGAGTTGAGCGACTTTTGCTTTTTTAGGGTCGCGTTTCGTTTCGTGAAACCCGACTTTTCCAAAAGTCGGGTCGAGCAAGATCGTCCGATTATAGGGAAAAGTCGGGGTCGTCCCGAAACACGAAACCCAATGTAAGCCAATGGGGAATAAAAGTCGGCAGTGAGAGGAGGACAGGAAACACACCTACAGTGTCCATTTGAATGCCAAAAGCATCAATTCTTCTTACTTAAGCTTGTCAACCTTAATTAACTTCATAATACAAGTTACGCACTGAAAAATGGGGGTTATTTGGCTAAAGTTGTGGGGGGGGGGCTGGCTGCAGGTTTTCATGTGCCCTGGGCGAAAGAGCGCCCCTTTAACACATACCACAACTCATCATGCTCCGATACGGCAGAGAAATAGCGGTATAGTACAATGAAAAATACCTCACTTTTTACATCTCATGACGAGGCCCATCTATTTCACCATACAAAATCATTGGTCCCATATAATGTTTGAAACAGTATATGATGAGCTCCACATAATGCTACAGTATATGTTGGTCCCCATGGATGAAGCTCCACTGTCTTATGGGCCCAAATAATGCTCCAAACATAATGGGCCCCATTTCTAATGCTCTAGTGTATAATGGGCCCTGTAAATGCTGCTCCAGTGTCTGATGTCCACCTTTGGAATGTTCCAGTGTATGGTGGGCCCCATCTATCATTCTCCAGAGTATAGTGCTCCCCAAAAATTGCTGTCCCAACATAGAAAACAATCAAATAAGTCTCCTCGCTAGGGAATTCCTGTACTTGTCTGGACAGGTGCTGTAGCTTGCTTAACTGCTCGCCAGCCGTTCTCACGCCCAGTATGGATTGCACGTGATTGCACAAAGGTTAGAAAGGGTACCGTATCCCTGGATAACATGTATGGATAGCGTACACATTCAAAATATATGTCTATACAGCATGAGGCAGGCTCAGACGGTGTTAGGCCCAGTATGGATTGAACGTCATTGCACAAAGGTTAGAAAGGGTACCGTATCCCCGGATAACATGTATGGATAGCGTACATATTCAAAATATATGTCTATACAGCATGAGGCAGGCTCAGACGGTGTTAGGCCCAGTATGGATTGCACGTCATTGCACAAAGGTTAGAAGGGGTACCGTATCCCCGGATAACATGTATGGATAGCGTACACATTCAAAATATATGTCTATACAGCATGAGGCAGGCTCAGACGGTGTTAGGCCCAGTATGGATTGCACGTCATTGCACAAAGGTTAGAAGGGGTACCGTATCCCCGGATAACATGTATGGAAAACGTACACATTCAAAATATATGTCTATACAGCATGAGGCAGGCTCAGACGGTGTTAGGCCCAGTATGGATTGCACGTCATTGCACAAAGGTTAGAAGGGGTACCGTATCCCCGGATAACATGTATGGATAGCGTACACATTCAAAATATATGTCTATACAGCATGAGGCAGGCTCAGACGGTGTTAGGCCCAGTATGGATTGCACGTCATTGCACAAAGGTTAGAAAGGGTACCGCATCCCCGGATAACATGTATGGATAGCGTACACATTCAAAATATATGTCTATACAGCATGAGGCAGGCTCAGACGGTGTTAGGCCCAGTATGGATTGCACGTCATTGCACAAAGGTTAGAAGGGGTACCGTATCCCCGGATAACATGTATGGATAGCGTACACATTCAAAATATATGTCTATACAGCATGAGGCAGGCTCAGACGGTGTTAGGCCCAGTATGGATTGCACGTCATTGCACAAAGGTTAGAAGGGGTACCGTATCCCCCCCGGATAACATGTATGGATAGCGTACACATTCAAAATATATGTCTATACATCAGGAGGCAGGCTCAGACGGTGTCAGGCACAGTATGGATTTGACGGCCCAGATTACACAGCGGAGGAGCAGGGAGAGGTAAAGATTGCAAATGCTGGGGCCCTGGCCAAGCAAGGGGGGCACACTCGTGGGCGTCGGTACTGGCACTGGGCCCCTCATAGTACAGCGGTGTGTCTGACGGCAGGTGTGCACCACCGCCGTCAGAGACACTTGATTGCACTATGAGGGACCCTGTGCCAGTGCCCGCGCCCAAGAGTCGGCCTACCCACCTGTCCAGGGCAACGGCACTCGCACGGTGTCGTGCGCTAGGTGGTGACCCCGGCCATGGGGGGGGGAGGCAGCACAGTTAGGGAGTTTTAGAAAGTGGCATATGTTGATGTTGGACATTCAACTGATGCAAAAGGCGAAATAGGTGAAGTACCAGGAAGAGGTGGACCAAAGCAAGCCATTTTTCTGTCACCCTATGTGTCATCAGGGGAAGGTGGGACAAAATCCTTGGAAACCCATGCGTGGTTCATTTTAATGAAGGTTAGATCATCCACATTTTGGGTTGACAGACGGGTCCTTTTTTCTGTCAGGATTGATCCAGCTGCACTGAAGACTCTTTCCGATAGCACACTTGCAGCTGGGCAAGCGAGCTCCTGTAAGGCATATTGTGCCAATTCAGGCCAGGTGTCCAGTTTAGCGGCCCAATAGTCAAAGGGGAATGACCTGTGTGGGAGAACATCGATATGGGAGGAAAAGTAGTTTGTAACCATAGTTGACAACTGCTGTCTCCTGTCACTTTCCATCGATGCAGTATTACCAGTTGTGTGAGCGGTATTTGAAAAATCAGTCCACAACATTGTCATGAAACCCCTGTCTCCAACGCCACTTCTGCTGTGTGCACCACGAACACCTCTGCCAAGCTGCCCCCGGCCCGTATGGCTCGTGTGAGAACCATCACCGCTGCTGTGTGCTGGGAATGCCTCAAGCAACCGATTTACCAGAGTTGCTTGTTTATTAGCCAATATTAGGTCAAGGTTCTCCTGTGGCATGATGTTTTGTAGTTTGCCTTTATAGCGTGGATCCAGGATGCTGGCCAACCAGTAGTCGTCATCGTTCATCATTTTGGCAATGCGGGGGTCCCTTTTTAGGATCCGCAAGGCATAATCTGACATGTGGGCCAATGTTCCCGGTGTCAATGATGCACTGCGAGTGCTGGGTGGAGGAGCACTTTCTGGCAAATCCACATCCCTCCAGTCACGCACAAACCCTGTACCAGACCTTGCCACGCCAACATTTTCACTTGCCCCACGAGATGCATCCTCCTCCCCTAAGTAATCATCCCCATCATCCTCCTCCTCCTCCTCCTCTTCTTCCTCCACCTCGTCCAGGAGAGGTCCCTGAGCATACAATGGCTGAATGTCATCAAGGATTCCCTCCTCTTCCTCCTCATCAACATTGGCTGCAGACGCCTGCTCCTTAAGGTGCGTCAAAGTTTGCATGAGCAGACGCATAAGTGGGATGCTCATGCTTAGGATGGCGTCGTCTGTGCTTACCAGCCGTGTGCATTCCTCAAAACACTGAAGGACTTTACAAAGGTCTTTCAGCTTCGACCACTGCACGCCTGTCAACTCCATGTCTGCTCTCAAAGTGCCTGGCCGTGTATCCTCCCACAAATGCATTATGGCCTGCCTCTGCTCGCACAGCCGCTCCACCATGTGCAGGGTGGAGTTCCACCTTGTTGCAATGTCGATAATGAGGCGGTGGTTGGGAAGGTGGAGCAATCGCTGCAGCTTCTGCATACGAACGGAGTGTACAGGCGACCGGCGGATGTGCGCGCACAGTCTTCGCACCTTCTGGAGCAGGGCTGTTAACTCCGGATAATTTTTGAGGAAGCACTGCACCACCAGGTTCAAGGTGTGAGCCAAGCAAGGTATGTGGCTGAGTTTTGAAAGGGCTATGGCTGCCACAAAATTACGGCCGTTATCACTAACTACCTTGCCTGCCTCAAGATGTACACTGCCCAGCCATGACTCAGTTTGTCGCTTCAAGTACTCGGCCAGCACCTCGGCGGTGTGTCTGTCGCCCAAACACATCATCTGCAACACAGCCTGCTGACGCTTTCCACTAGCTGCTCGATAGGGGGACACATCGTGTGCAACAGTGGCAGCTGCAGATGGAGTGCTCGTACGACTGCGCTCTGTGGACGAGCTGTCGCTTCTGGAGGAGGAGGAGGAGGAGGAGGGTCGGACGCCTACAGCCAACTGTTTCCTAGACCGTGGGCTAGGCAGCACTGTCCCACCACCGCTGTCCCCTGTGGACCCTGCATCCACCACATTAACCCAGTGCGCAGTGATGGACACGTAACGGCCCTGGCCATGCCGACTGGACCATGCATCAGTTGTGAGGTGCACCTTTCCGCTCACTGACTGCTTGAGTGCATGGACAATGCGGTCTTTCACATGATGGTGGAGGGCTGGGATGGCTTTGCGAGAGAAGAAGTGGCGACTGGGTAGGTCATAGCGTGGTACTGCATAGGCCATGAGTTCGCGGAAAGCTGTGCTTTCCACCAACCGAAAGGGCATCATCTCAAACGAGATTAGTTTGGCAATGTGGGCGTTCAAACCCAGTGTACGCGGATGAGAGACTGAGTACTTTCTTGACCTACTCATAGTGTCTGGGAGGGTGAGCTGGACTTGAGAGCTGCATATGGTGGAAGTAGCGGTGGACAGGGCGGACTGAGAGAGGGTTGATGATGGTGATGGAGTTGGTGTTCTTTCTGATGGCCTAGAATCAGTCTTTCTTTGATATAACAGTGGGATTCCCTGACTGCTGTGGCCTTGCAACGACACCTCAACATTTGCTGCTGTGCTAACCGGTGTGCTTACAGTGGGGGAAACAATGTAGCGTTGCTGACTACCTTCATTGTGATCAGTTGCACATGTGGCACTTGAGGTTTGGTGTTGTGTCCACGCTTGCAAGTGCATGCTGGTTAAATGTCTAAGCATGCAACTGGTATTCAAATTTTTCAGATTTTTCCCTCGGCTAAAGGTCTTTGCGCACTTCTTACAGATAACCTTGGCCTGATCATGAGGATTTTGTTCAAAAAACTGCCACACTGCACTCTTCCTACTTTGGCAGACATTTTGCGGCCTAGCACGCTGTGATCTTTTGACCCTCTGGACAAGCTGTCCAGCAACTCTTTTGATGTTTGAAACCTGTCTTTGGAGTGCTCCGGGCCTGCCAGATAACAGCTGTTGCGATGTCGATGTCTGCTGTGGATGCTCCTCATCTGAGCTATTGGAAGCAGCACCCTCTTCCCCCAATGGATGCCAATCTGGGTCAACAACTGGGTCATCCATCACCTCCTCTTCTATGTCATGTGCACCTTTCTCTGTGTCACCGTGTATGGTGGTATAGTGTGCGGGAAGGGGCACCTGAGTCTCATCAGGGTCAAAATCTGGCTCTGTACACTGCGAGGACAATGTAGTGCTCTGAGTGAATGTACCAGCAGAATCATCCATCAGCGGCTGTGCATCAGTGCACTCCATGTCAGATTCATCTTGGCCTGGGTAATTCACCATTTGACTTGATAATCCAGGCATGGTATGTGAAAACAGCTCCATGGAGTAATCAGTAGTATGGCCTGCGTCATCCTTCAATCTTGGTTGGGGTGAAGGACACAAGGAAAGGTGTGGTTCATGAACATGAGCCTCCAATGACGACTCAGTGCTTTTACTTTTTACAACTGAAGAAGAGGAGGCGATAGAGCTGGAGGCCTTATGTAGACAGACGATGACGCAGGGTCAGCACCTCCTGCATTTGGTCCTATTTTGCTATTGCCACTAACAGCAGATCCACCACCAACACCATCATTACCAGCTGCCAACCCCCGCCCAATTCCACGGCCTCTTCCACCAGCCTTCCTCATTTTTGGTAGAAATGTAGACAAAATCCAACAAACTATATAGTAATGTAAAAGAAGGTACAAGGTGTCTATAGGACAGGGGAGTTTTAGAATTTCTGCACACACTTGTGGACAGTGGACACTTGTGGATTGTGTGCGGCCCACTGATATCTGAGCGCTATGTGACACACTCGATGGCACAGCTGCCTGTGACCAAAGTGACGAGAGGATAATGGAGATTTTGAATCTCTGCGTACACTTTTGGACACTGGACACTTGTGGATTGTGTGCGGCCCACTGATATCTGAGCGCTATGTGATACGCTCGATGGCACAGCTGCCTGTGACCAAAGTGACGAGAGGATAATGGAGATTTTGAATCTCTGCGTACACTTTTGGACACTGGACACTTGTGGATTGTGTGCGGCCCACTGATATCTGAGCGCTATGTGACACGCTCGATGGCACAGCTGCCTGTGACCAAAGTGACGAGAGGATAATGGAGATTTTGAATCTCTGCGTACACTTGTGGACAGTGGACACTTGTGGATTGTGTGCGGCCCACTGATATCTGAGCGCTATGTGACACGCTCGATGGCACAGCTGCCTGTGACCAAAGTGACGAGAGGATAATGGAGATTTTGAATCTCTGCGTACACTTTTGGACACTGGACACTTGTGGATTGTGTGCGGCCCACTGATATCTGAGCGCTATGTGACACGCTCGATGGCACAGCTGCCTGTGACCAAAGTGACGAGAGGATAATGGAGATTTTGAATCTCTGCGTACACTTGTGGACAGTGGACACTTGTGGATTGTGTGCGTCCCACTGATATCTGAGCGCTATGTGACACGCTCGATGGCACAGCTGCCTGTGACCAAAGTGACGAGAGGATAATGGAGATTTTGAATCTCTGCGTACACTTTTGGACACTGGACACTTGTGGATTGTGTGCGGCCCACTGATATCTGAGCGCTATGTGACACGCTCGATGGCACAGCTGCCTGTGACCAAAGTGACGAGAGGATAATGGAGATTTTGAATCTCTGCGTACACTTTTGGACACTGGACACTTGTGGATTGTGTGCGGCCCACTGATATCTGAGCACTATGTGACACGCTCGATGGCACAGCTGCCTGTGACCAAAGTGACGAGAGGATAATGGAGATTTTGAATCTCTGCGTACACTTGTGGACAGTGGACACTTGTGGATTGTGTGCGGCCCACTGATATCTGAGCGCTATGTGACACGCTCGATGGCACAGCTGCCTGTGACCAAAGTGACGAGAGGATAATGGAGATTTTGAATCTCTGCGTACACTTTTGGACACTGGACACTTGTGGATTGTGTGCGGCCCACTGATATCTGAGCGCTATGTGACATGCTCGATGGCACAGCTGCCTGTGACCAAAGTGACGAGAGGATAATGGAGATTTTGAATCTCTGCGTACACTTGTGGACAGTGGACACTTGTGGATTGTGTGCGGCCCACTGATATCTGAGCGCTATGTGACACGCTCGATGGCACATCTGCCTGTGACCAAAGTGACGAGAGGATAAAGGAGACTTTGAATCTCTGCGTACACTTTTGGACACTGGACACTTGTGGATTGTGTGCGGCCCACTGATATCTGAGCGCTATGTGACACGCTCGATGGCACAGCTGCCTGTGACCAAAGTGACGAGAGGATAATGGAGATTTTGAATCTCTGCGTACACTTTTGGACACTGGACACTTGTGGATTGTGTGCGGCCCACTGATATCTGAGCGCTATGTGACACGCTCGATGGCACAGCTGCCTGTGACCAAAGTGACGAGAGGATAATGGAGATTTTGAATCTCTGCGTACACTTGTGGACAGTGGACACTTGTGGATTGTGTGCGGCCCACTGATATCTGAGCGCTATGTGACACTCTCGATGGCACAGCTGCCTGTGACCAAAGTGACGAGAGGATAATGGAGATTTTGAATCTCTGCGTACACTTGTGGACAGTGGACACTTGTGGATTGTGTGCGTCCCACTGATATCTGAGCGCTATGTGACACGCTCGATGGCACAGCTGCCTGTGACCAAAGTGACGAGAGGATAATGGAGATTTGAATCTCTGCGTACACTTGTGGACAGTGGACACTTGTGGATTGTGTGCGGCCCACTGATATCTGAGCGCTATGTGACACGCTCGATGGCACAGCTGCCTGTGACCAAAGTGACAAGAGGATAATGGAGATTTTGAATCTCTGCGTACACTTTTGGACACTGGACACTTGTGGATTGTGTGCGGCCCACTGATATCTGAGCGCTATGTGACACGCTCGATGGCACAGCTGCCTGTGACCAAAGTGACGAGAGGATAATGGAGATTTTGAATCTCTGCGTACACTTGTGGACAGTGGACACTTGTGGATTGTGTGCGGCCCACTGATATCTGAGCGCTATTTGACACGCTCGATGGCACAGCTGCCTGTGACCAAAGTGACGAGAGGATAATGGAGATTTTGAATCTCTGCGTACTTTTGGACAGTGGACACTTGTGGATTGTGTGCGGCCCACTGATATCTGAGCGCTATGTGACACGCTCGATGGCACAGCTGCCTGTGACCAAAGTGACGAGAGGATAATGGAGATTTTGAATCTCTGCGTACACTTGTGGACAGTGGACACTTGTGGATTGTGTGCGGCCCACTGATATCTGAGCGCTATGTGACACGCTCGATGGCACAGCTGCCTGTGACCAAAGTGACGAGAGGATAATGGAGATTTTGAATCTCTGCGTACACTTTTGGACACTGGACACTTGTGGATTGTGTGCGGCCCACTGATATCTGAGCGCTATGTGACACGCTCGATGGCACAGCTGCCTGTGACCAAAGTGACGAGAGGATAAGGGAGATTGGATTGCTTTTAAAAAAGCAGTTTGCGGAGCAGTGGGTAAACAGCAATGCCAGCGTGTCAGGAAGCCTTAGAAGGCAGCCCAACAACCAACACCACTGATACACCACAATATAGCCTCCCCTTGCACTGCACACACAGTGACTTTTGTGTTGTGCAGGCCAAATCGCTAGCAGCAGAAGCAGTTTTTTTGTCTTCTTCCCTGCCTAATGCTCTCCCTACAGAATCAGCAGCAACCTCTCCCTATACTAAGATCGGCAGAAGTAAGATGGCGGTCGGCGTGCGCGCCCTTTTATACCCCCTGTGACGCCCACCAAAGCAAGCCAATCACTTGCATGCCCTTCTGAAAGATGGTGGTGACCCGTGCCTATGTCATCACGTTGCCCACAGTGTCCGTAGATCCTGATTGGCTGAAAAAGAGCGCAAAACAAACTTTTGAAACGCGACTTTGGCGCGTAAGTCGCCGACCTCGTTGCCGACCTCATCCTAGGGTCGGGTTTCGTTTCATGAAACCCGACTTTGCCAAAAGTCGGCGACTTTTGAATTTTTTCGACCCGTTTCGCTCAACTCTAGTCCAGACCATTAACTCTGTCCCACTGAGCCATGGGGGGTTAAACCAAGTTGTAGAAGACATTGTTCTGTATAGTGAACATCATGATGAGTCCCAGTCATACTATGTCTTGGAGGGAAATCCAGCACCTATCGTTGTGGATCCCCCTTGGTCTAAAAAACACAACACGGTTTTAGATTGGTGGACTAGGGAAGTAGTCAGCTGGGAGCAGTCATGTGAGGGCTGCTGCCTAGGGGCTACTGTCTGACTTCTCTCTACAATCGTCCCCTTCCTCTCCAGTGAGAGCAGCGGAGGTGCTGCAGGAGAGTAGGGGCAAGGCTTAACCATCGCCATTAGCCAACCCTGAGAGGCGCAGACCTCGTAGTAGGAGGGGTTGGACGATGGTATTTCCCTTGGTGAATTGCGGGGGAGTGAGTGTGGTGACACAGGGAGACGCCTCTGTTGTCAGTTCCAGAATGAGTTCACCGAATTATGACAAACGAATGTGTGGCAATAAACATTCAGGTCCGGACCTGTGTGTGAACAAGCATGTATGGGTGGCCACCAAAAACATCAAGTGGAAGAGTGTTGTGGCGTTCTGGAATTCACAAGTGATCGGGCCGTATCTGGTGTCGGCTGTCCAGGGACCGGAGACTTACCAGCTGGAGTTACCCACATACTTGCCCATACACCTCTCGTTCCCCAGATCGGCGCTTTGGAGATGGGTGGTGCCTCCGGAACATACATTGCCAATACCAGCGGTGCTCATTTGTGGTGCAGGTAGTTGCTGGGGTGAACTCTGGACCTGGGCGTCCTTGCTGTAGGTGGTTCCCTGATGAGGAGCGGTCTTGAGGGTCCAGAGGCCCCTCATTAAGGAGAGGGTACTGTCATGATCCATGCTGGATCATGACAGATAAAATGCGATAGTAACCTTTTTTTTTCCTTAAGCTGTGGTGCTTAAAGATAGTTTTGCCCCCGGTGGCCATTAGGGTCATTGCACTGTGGTGGTTTCAGTTCTAGTTTTGCCCCCGGTGGCCATTAGGGTCATTGCACTCTGGTTTCTTTAGTTTAGTGCATGTGATTATAAAGCAGGTGTGATTGCTCTGGCTGTGCTATAAGAGTGTCAGGTGTTGCAATCACTGTTGGTGATAGTGGTCATTTCAACCATCCTTGGTGGAGGAGCTAGAGAGAGTTCCTGGCAGCTCATTCAGAGTCCTGGTGTGGAAGAAGCTAGAGAGTTCCTTGCAGCTCTGACAAAGCTTGGTGAAGTAGCAGTGATTCTGGAGGAAAGCTGCATTCTGGTGGTGGACTCTGCTGCTGGGAGCAAGGGCAACAGAGCAAAGCTAAGTTGTGTTATCCCTGTTTGTGACTTCCCTTATGTGTGCTTCAGTGCAGTGGTGGGATTAGTTTCTGCACCGTCCATTTCACTAGAGAGGGCTAGGTGCAGGGCGAGCTAGGGTTCTTAGGTTCCAGCTCGGCGACAGGTGCGGAGCCTGTATAGGGACTGTTAGGAGTGTAGAGACTGGCTCAGAGGAGTGCAGGAGGTCTCCACGTCCCCGTTCCCTATCGCAGGGCCCTCCATTGTATCAGTTTCCCTAGTGTTTCCTGTTATGAATTAGTCACCGGAGGAGGAAAAAACAAAAATGCAAGCTAAGTCCAGAAAACCAGAGAGGTTGGTAGCTAGCGGATTGCAGACCCCTGATCCTATTCACAACAACTAACAGTAGCCGTGGAGCATTCCTACAGTGGTCCTAGACGCCTCTTCACAGCCGGAGAACTAAATAAGCCTAAAGAAAGGGGAACTCTAAACCCAGAGCAGACCCCAAAGCAATAGACAGCCCCCAACATGTATTGTCGGTGAAAACAGATGAAAACACAAACACAGACAGAAAGACAGGCAGAGCAAACGATGGGGCCCAACTAACTAGATAGGAAAGGACAGAAAAGATGCTGGCTGTAATCCGCAAAAACCCTACCAAAAACTTCCCAAGTCTGATAGGAAAAACGGCCCTGAAGTCACTAGACTTCAAAATCCCTATATCAGCACTCCGATATATTCTGAAAACAAAGCAAAAGAGATTTAACCGATCAGGGACAAAAATGGAAATTCAGCAGAGCCCCAGCTGGAGCTGGCAGAACACAAAACTAAGCAAATCAGACAAAATCTCATGGAACAATAACAGAGCAAAACTTAGCTTTAGAAGACAGGAACTCAACTGGAGGCCAGAGCTCAGAGCAGAGAAATCACCAGCAACCCTACAGGGTGTCGGCTGCCTTATATCCACTCAGAGATTCCGGATGTCCAATCACAGTCCACCTGTTCAGGTGACAGGTTTCTCCCATCCAAATCAGTTTCACTACCTCCTTTCACCAGCAGAGGGAGTTCATCGGACATCAAAGGTGAACGAGAAAATGAGCTCACAACAGTTTCCTCTTATTATTTAAATTCGCCCTGCTGGAGGCGTTGTATCCTGCTACACGTGTAATTCTGAAATTCGTCTGCTGGAGGCGGTGTATCCGGCTGCACATTATATTATTTAAATTCGCCCTACTGGAGGCGGTGTATCCAGGGTCACGTGTGTCAGAGAAATTCGCCCTACTGGAGGCGGTGTGTCCAGTCACACATGACTATCACAGCCGCAATAAATCTGGAACAAACAATTTGTCTCCTGGCCTGGCCGCTGGAGCTAGAGACTGGGCCCCCATAATTTCTTGTTCCAATTCTGACGAGACCCCCGCCACTACCACCGCCGGGCGAAGAATGGAGGACGGCGGCTCAGGGGGAGACACCAGGTCAAAACTTCTGGACAGCGCATCCGCTTTAACATTTTTGGACCCTGGTCGAAAAGTAATTGAGAATTGAAAGCGTGAAAAAAGTGACCAACGGGCTTGTCTAGGAGTAAGCCTCCTAGCAGATTCAAGGTATGCCAAATTTTTGTGATCAGTGATAACCGTGATCGGGTGAGCCGCCCCTTCCAAAAAGTGCCTCCATTCTTCAAATGCCAGCTTGACCGCAAGAAGTTCTCTATTGCCTACATCATAGTTTCTCTCGGCGGATGAGAACTTCTTGGAGAAGAAGGCACAGGGTTTGAGACTAGTAAGGGTGGCCGGACCCTGGGACAACACTGCTCCCACCCCTACTTCAGAAGCATCCACCTCCACAATAAATGGTTTGGACGTGTCTGGAAGACCCAACACTGGGACGGACATGAAACATTTCTTAAGAGCTGAGAAGGACTCCTTAGCAAGTTCTGACCAATTTTTTATATCAGCCCCCTTCCGGGTAAGATCCGCGAGTGGTTTAACCACTTGAGAGAAACGTTTAATGAATCACCGGTAATAGTTCGCAAATCCCAAGAAGTGCTGGAGCCCCTTGAGATCACGAGGCTGAACCCAGTCTGCAATCGCCAGCACCTTCTTAGGGTCCATACGAAACCCCTCACAAGATACAATCAGCCCCAAAGAAGACAGTTCCTGTACGAAAAACGAACATTTTTCCAATTTAGCAAACAAGTGGTTCTCCCTGAGTCTCTGAAGAATTGTATGTAGATGTTGCAAGTGAGACTGACTTCCGGGGAATACACCAAAATGTTATCCAAATAAATGACAACAAAATGGCCTATCAGGTCAGAAAACACAACATTGATAAAGTTTTGGAAAATAGCGGGTGCATTAGTTAACCCAAACGGCAAAACCAGGTTTTCAAAGCGTCCCTCTGATGTGAGGAACGCAGTTTTTCACTCGTCCCCTTCCCGAACCCTTATCAGGTTGTAGGCCCCCTGAAGATCTAATTTGGAGAACCACTGGGCCCCAGATAGCTGGTTACATAAGTCTGGGATGAGGGGAAGTGGATAAGTGTTCCTAACCGTTATCTTGTTAAGTTCCCAAAAGTCGAGGCACGGCCGCAAACCACCGTCTTTCTTCTTCACAAAGAAGAATCCTGGTGCCATGGGTGACACAGAAGGCCTGATATGCCCTTTGCGGAGACTCTCAGCTATGTACTCCTTCATGGCTTGGCACTCAGGCCCGGACAAATTGAACAAATGAGCCTTAGGTAACTTGGCTCCGGGTACTAAATCAATGGCACAATCGTAGGGTCTATGTGGTGGCAGCGCCTCAGCCTCGCTTTCCGAAAATACGTCTTCGAAATCCTTCAGGTACTCCGGAATACCTTCCAGACCGACAGATGACACAGATACGGTTTTAACAGAGTTAACAAGAAGCCCCAGGTTACAACATTTATCTTTGCATCCCCATTGAGTGATCTCCCCTGTCACCCAATCAATGGTAGGATTATGGCGTTGTAGCCAAGGCATCCCCAGTACCAGTCCTGCAGGCAAGTTATCTAACAAAAGACAAGTTAATTTTTCCACATGAGTGGAATCCACTTTCAGAGAAAAAAGTACAGACCTGAAACAGATACTGTCCCGGGTAAGAGAGGACGAGTTAATTGCCACAAGTTTAACAGGGTCCTGAAGCCTGACTGTCCCTATCTTATTAAGAGCTATAATCCGGGCATCAATCAGGTTAACAGCAGAGCCACAGTCAACAAAGGCGGTAGTCTGAACAGGACCATCAGCAAGATCCAGTTCCACAAGAAGCACAATTTTTGCAAGTGAGGAAAAAGGTACCTGAAGGTCTGGGTAGCCTCCTCGATTACTACCCAGACCTAGTCGTTTTCCCGCCACCTTGGAGGATGACGGACAGGAGGGGCAGTCTTTCTTCCAATGTCCAAATTCCCCACAATAAAAGCACAACTGCTTCTCCCGGCGGCATCTTCTTTCCTTCTCCTCACAGGTGACAGCGCTCACCTCCATAGCCTCAGGAGGAGTTCGGGTCTCACCTCCACTGGGGAATAAAGAGGTTTTGAGTTGCATCACCCCTCTTGCCCGCAGTCTGTGATCCATACAAACCGCTTGGGTCATGGCATCCTCCAGGGAGTCAGGTGGAGGATGAAGTGCCAGGGCATCCTTCAGACGTTCACACAGGCCTCTACGGAACAACCCCCGAAGGGTGGCATCACTCCAAGAAATCTCAGCTGCCCAACGTCTAAGTTCAGAACAGAACCACTCGGCCGAGTGCTTCCCCTGACAGACAGACACTCATCACCTTGTCCTCAGCCAAACGCACTTTATCGGGCTCATCCTAAATAAGCCCTAAGGCTTCAAAAAACACATCCACAGTCATTCTCTGTGGGGCAGAAGAGGAAAGCCCAGGCCTGCGGGGCCCCTCTAAGCTGGGAAATAATCACCCCCACCCTCTGTTTCTCATCCCCAGAGGAGCGGGGTCTCAAGGAGAAAAAGAGCTTACAGCCCTATTTAATCACTCTAAAATCATTTTTTTTACCAGCAAACGTATCTGGTAACTTAACTGGGGATTCGGGTGAGACTAAAATGACATCTCTAGTCCCCACCTGCTGAAACCCATCGGAAAGCATCCCCTTAACCAAGTCCGCAACCTGCCGTTGGGACTGGGTCAGAGTTTAGTGTTCTAAACTTAGCTTCCGCAGCGACTGAGTCAAGCATTTCACCTGCTCAGATAAAGCATGCATTGGGTCCATGCTGCAGAAGTGAGAGAAAAAAAGTTCACGGTCAGTTATAATGTCAGGAACACCGCACTGCACTTGCTCACTGAGCCAGTGCGCATGTCCTGAATACAAACCAGTGCCCAAAGATACCTGTGGAGCGGGGCAGCAGTGGTGACGATGCGTGCTCCAGGCTCACAGGACCTGTGTCACTGAAGGTAGAAAGCAGTGAAGGACCTATGATCATGTGACTGCAGGGGGCGGGGCTTAGCATCCTGCTGCTGGAGATAAGTGCAGGATTCTACTACAGGGATCCTCAAATCAGACAAACGGGGGTCATGCACAGAGAGGGCAGTGCGGTACCAGAGGGACAAGCAGAGAGTAGTCAGAACGTAAGCAATGAGTCATACACAGAGATAGCAGCAAAGTACAAGAGTGGCAATCAGACTAGTCAGGACATAGGCAATGAGCAGATAAACATTACAGAATCAAGAGACAAACTCACAACAAGGAACAGAACCGGGTCAGAACCATATAAGCAAACTAGAAGACAATCAGAAGGCACAGGCACACAGGGGACACCACACTCGACCAAAGGCAAAAGTATAACTTACAGGGATTGGAGTCTCCCAGGGCTATAAGAAGCCCACCTTGAGCCAAAGAGAGGCTACAATAATTAACCCGTGACGTGCAGGTCAAAACCTGCACTGGGATCATGACACCACTGTTTAATAATAGAAGTTGTCAAGCCCCCCAGCTTTGGGCAGAGGGGAAGTATGTAACATAGCCGTGTGACTGGTCCATGAGGAGAGATATGAATAATTGAAGTTGGTAGTCTCGGTGATGTAAGCCTGGGAAATCAGACTCCAGCACATATATTGCTGAGAAACTTAATAGGGCATATCAGGGCTTGGTTTATGAGCAAAGAGATGGATGGGACTAGCTGCACATATATCCCCTCCCGGGGGGGATGGTATTGCAGATAAAGAGAAGACCAGTTGTCTCATTCAGCGTCTGTGTATGGAGATGTGTAGATAGACCTCTAGAATTGCTTGTGCTTGCTAAAGGAATCAAGAAATGGACACTAATGTGAGCAGGTGAACCCAAACTACTGTATGGACTATTTGCTTTCTGGGTTTTTTTTATCTGTGCTGGGAAAGGCTGTCTTTTTGTTTGGTTATGATTAGAGTTGAGCGAAACGGGTCAGTCAATTTCAAAAGTCGCAGACTTTCGTAAGGTCGGCAACGAGGTCGGCGACCATGGCGCCAAAGTCGTGTTTGAAATGATGCTTCAGCGCCCTTTTTCAGCCAATGATGGAGGACGCACACTGTGGGCAACGCGATGACATAGGCAGCGGTCACCACCATCTTTGAAAAGGGCATGCAAGTGATTGGCTTGCTTTGTGTAGCATCACAGGGGCTATAAATGGGCGTGCACGCCGACCGCCATCTTACTTCTGTTGATCTCAGAATAGGGAGAGCTGCTGATGATGATTCTGTAGGGAGAGCCTTTAGGCAGGGAAGAAGATACAAAAAACTGCTTCTGCTGCTAGCGATTTTGCCTGTTCAACACACCAGTTAGTGTGCAGTGCAAGGGGAGGCTATATTTTGGTGCATCAGCTCTGTTGGTTATTAGGCTGCCTTATAAGGCTCCCTGATAGCTGCATTGCTGTTTTCACACTGCTGTGCAAACTGCTTTTTTAAAAAATACTTTTCATCCTCTTTTTGCCCAGTTACCAAGCGTTCATTTTTCCACACTTTTGTGTGCAGCAGTCCTGCTTATTAGGCTGCCTGCTGCCATACTTGGGACTGAGAGCATCATTGTCAGCTTGCTAAAATCTCTAGAGAGATTAAAATTCTCCCCTGTCCTATATAGACATTTTATACACCATCCAATTTCAGCCTGTTATATTGAGGTGTAATCTACACTGGGCCTGAGATATTAGTTCAGTGTCCTCAAGTCTGTAGGGAGATTCAAATTCTCCCCAGTCCTATAAAGTCATTTTATACACCATCCAATTTCAGCCTGTTATATTGAGGTGTAATCTACACTGGGCCTGAGATAATAGTTCAGTGTCCTCAAGTCTGTAGGGAGATTCAAATTCTCTCCAGTACTATATAGACATTTTATACACCACCCAATTTCAGCCTGTTATATTGAGGTGTAATCTACACTGGGCCTGATATATTAGTTCAGTGTCCTCAAGTCTGTAGGGAGATTCAAGTTCTCCCCAGTCCTATGTAGACATTTTATACACCACCCAATTTCAGCCTGTTATATTGAGGTGTAATGTACACTGGGCCCGAGATAATAGTTCAGTGTCCTCAAGTCTGTAGGGAGATTCAAATTCTCCCCAATACTATATACACCTTGTACTTTGTTTTACAGTACCATATTGCTGGTGGTATTTTGGGTACATTTTTTGCAAAAATGAGGAAGTGTGTTGGAAGAGGCTGTGGAAGTGGGCGGGGGTTGCCAGCTGGCAATGATGGTGTTGGTGGTGGTGGTGGATCTGCTGGTAGTGGCAAAAGCACAATAGCACCTAATGCAGGAGGTGTTGAGCCTGCGTCATCGTCTGGCTCCACAAGGCCTCGAAGGCTCTCTTTTCTGGGAGTAGGTAAACCGCTTTTAAAGCCGGAGCTTCAGGAACAAGTTTTGGCTTACATTGCTGACACAGCCTCCAGCTCTATTGCCTCCTCTTCTGAACTTTCAAAAAATAAAAGCACTGAGTCTTCATTGGAGGCTCATGGTCAGGAACCACACCTTTCCTTGTGTCCTTCACCCCTACCAAAAGTAAAGGATGCAGCAGGCCACACTACAGATTACTCCATGGAACTCTTCACATACCATGCCTGGGTTATTAAGTCAAATCGTGAATTACCCAGTTCAAGAAGAATCTGACATGGAGTGCACTGATGCACAGCCACTGCTAGATTTATCTGCTGGTACATTCACTCAGAGCACTACATTGTCCTCGCAGTGTACTGAGCCAGAATCTGACCCTGATGAAACTCAGGTGCCCCTTCCCGCATACTATACCACCTTACATGGTGACACAGAGGAAGGTGCACATGACATTGAAGAGGAGGTGATGAATGACCCACTTGTTGACCCAGATTGGCATCCATTGGGGGAAGAGGGTGCCGCTGCCAATAGCTCAGAAGAGGAGGAGGAGCATCCACAGCAGGCATCGACATCGCAACAGCTGTTATCTGGCAGGCCTGGAGCAGTCCAAAACGGGTTACAAAAACCAAAAGAGTTGTAAGACAGCTAGGCCAGATGGTCAAATTAGCACAGCGTGCAAGGCCTCAAAATATCTTCCATAGTAGGAAGAGTGCAGTGTGGCACTTTTTTGAACAAAATCCTAATGATCAGGCAAAGGTTATCTGTAAGAAGTGCGCAAAGACCTTTAGCCAAGGGAAAAATCTGAGAAATTTGAATACCAGTTGTATGCTTAGACATTTAACCACCATGCACTTGCAAGCATGGACGGACTACCAAACCTCATGTACCACGTGGGCACCTGCTCCGAATGAAGGTAGTTAGCAACGCTACATCGCCTCCCCCACTGTAAGCCCAACGGTTAGCACACCACCAGCAGCAAATGTCGAGGTGTCGTCGCAAGGGCAAAGCAGTCATGGAATCACAATGTTATTGCTACGAAAGAGTGAATCTAGGCCATCAGCAACACCAATAACACCATCAGCATCACCAACCCTCTCTCAGTCCGCCATGTCCACCGATAGTTCCACCATATGCAGGTCTCAAGTCCAGCTCACCCTACCAGAGACTATGAGTAGGACAATAAACTACTCATCCTCTCATCCGCGTACACTGGGTTTGAAAGCCCACATTGCCAAACTAATCTCGTTAGAGATGATGCCCTACCGGTTGGTTGAAAGCGAAGCTTTCCGCGAACTCATGGCCTACGCAGTACCACGCTGTGACCTACCCAGTCGACACTTCTTTTCTCGCAAAGCCATCCCAGCCCTCCACCTTCATGTGAAGGACCGCATTGTCCATGCACTCAAGCAATCAGTGAGTGGAAAGGTGCACCTCACAACAGATGCATGGTCCAGTAGGCATAGCCAGGGCCATTACGTGTCCATCACTGCGCACTGGGTTAATGTGGTGGATGCAGGGTCCACAGGGGACAGTGGCGGTGGGACAGTGCTGCCTAGCCCACGGTATAGGAAACAGTTGGGTGTAGGCGTTCGACCCTTCTCCTTCTCCTCCTCCAGAAGCGAAAGCTCGTCCACAGAGTGCAGTCGCACGAGCACTCCATCCACAGATGCCAGTGTTACACACTCGGTGTCCCACTATCGAACAGCTAGTGGTAAGCGTCAGCAGGCTGTGTTGAAGATGATGTGTTTGGGAGACAACAGACACACCGCGGAGGTACTGGCCGACTACTCGCAGCGACAAACTGAGTCATGGCTGGGCAGCCTACATCTTGAGGCAGGCAAGGTAGTTAGTGATAACGGCCAGAATTTTGTGGCAGCCATAGCCCTTTCAAAACTCAGACACATTCCTTGCCTGGCTCACACCTTGGACCTGGTGGTACAGTGCTTCCTCAATAATTATCTGGAGTTAACATCCCTGCTCCAGACTGTGCTCGCACATCCGCCGGTCGCCCGTACACTCCAGTCGTATGCAGAAGCTGCAGCGATTGCTCCAACTTCCCACGCACCGCCTAATTATCGATGTTGCAACAACGTGAAACTCCACCCTGCACATGGTTGAGAGGCTGTGCGAACAGAGGCAGGCTGTAATGCATTTGTGGGAGGATACACGGCCAGGCACTTTGAGGGCAGACATGGAGTTGTCGGGTGTGCAGTGGTCAAAGCTGGAAGACCTCTGTAAAGTCCTTCAGTGTTTTGAGGAATGCACACGAATGGTAAGCGCAGACGACGCCATCATAACCATGAGCATCCCACTTATGCGTCTGCTCATGCAAACTTTGACGCACATAAAGGAGCAGGCGTCTGCAGCCGAGGAGGAAGAGGAAGAGGAGGAGGGAAGCCTTGATGACAGTCAGCTATTGTCTGCTCCGGGACCTCTCCTGGGTGAGGTGGAGGAAGAAGAGGAAAAGGAGGAGGAGGATGATGATGGGGATGATTATTTAGGGGAGGAGGATGCTTCTCGTGGGGCAAGAGAAAATTTTGGCGTGGCAAGGTCTGGTACTGGGTTTGTGCGTGACCGGAGGGATGTGGGTTTGCCAGAAAGTGCTCCTCCACCCAGCACTCGCAGTGTATCATTGACACCTGGAACATTGGCCCACATGTCAGATTATGCCTTGCAGATCCTAAAAAGGGACCCCCACATTGCCAAAATGATGAACGATGACGACTACTGGTTGGCCAGAATCCTGGATCCACGCTATAAAGGCAAATTCCAAAACATCATGCCACAGGAGAACTTTGACCTAATATTGGCTAACAAACAAGCAACTCTGGTAAACCATTTGTTTGAGGCATTCACAGCACACAGCAGCGGTGATGGTTCTCCAATGAGCCGTAGGGGGCAACATGGAAGAGGTGTTCATGGTGCACACATCAGAAGTGGCGTTGGAGACAGGGGTTTCATGACCATGTTGTGGACTGATTTTTCAATTCCCGCTCACACGACTGGTAATACTGCATCGATTGAAAGTGACAGGAGACAGCAGTTGTCAATTATGGTTACAAACTACTTCTCCTCCCATATCGACGTTCTCCCTCACAGGTCATTCCCCTTTGACTATTGGGCCTCTAAACTGGACGCCTAGCCTGAATTGGCACAATATGCCTTACAGGAGCTCACTTGCCCTGATGCTAGTGTGCTATCCGAAAGAGTCTTCAGTGCTGCTGGCTCAATCCTGACAGAAAAAAGGACCCATCTGTCAACCCAAAATGTTGATGATCTAACCTTCATTAAAATGAACCATGCATGGGTTTCAAAGGATTTTGTCCCATCTTCCCCTGATGACACATAGGTTGCCAGAAAAATGGCTCGCTTTTGTCCTCCTCTTCCTCGGACTACTCCAATTCCTCCATTTGCAGCTGCTGAATGTTCAACATCAACATATGCCATTTTTTAAACCTCCCTAACTGGGCTGCCTCCCCCCCATGGCCGGGGTCATGACCTAGCACACGCAACCGTGCGAGTGCCATTGCCCTGGACAGGTGGGTGGGCCGCCTCTTGGGCGCCGGCACTGGCACAGGGTCCCTCATAGTGCAATCAAGTGTCTCTGACGGTGGGGGTGCACACCCGCCGTCAGGCACACCGGTGTACTATGAGGGGCCCAGAGCCAGTACCAACGCCCACGAGTGGGCCCCCCTTGCTTGGGCAGGGCCCCAGCATTTTCAATATTTACCTCTCCCTGCTCCTCCGCTGTGTAGTCTGGGCTGTCAAATCCTTTCCTGGGACTGCCACTACAAATTTGGTGAACTGATAGATGATGGTTAAGACGTAGCTATGCCCTGTCCTGCTGACCGGGCTCTAGCTTCAGATGATCAATGGCTTGCATTTCTTATGGACGTCGACTCACAATGAGATGCAGTGGTGGTTTATCATCAGCTTTCACAGTTTTCCTACTCACAGACGTGTGACATTCCTGCCCACATTCATTTTTAAATGTGCCCTCTCATGCCAATCCAATAGAATCGCCAATAGCCTGTGGCTTCTGTCATTTGCACTCCAAAGTTACCAGACAGATCATGATAGGCAGTGAGGACCATGTCTGCTTCTCTCCCTGTGATCAAAATTTGATGGAGATGAGTAACGGTGATGGGATCAACGGTACTGCGATACAGCAAACCTTTCTTCACAAAGAACTGCTTTCACTGTCTCCACACACTAATTGAGGGTCAGCATCACCTCTGAGAATTCTCCCGGGAGTTTTTCCCGTGATTAGTAATTCCTAAATTTCTGCAATCACTCGACTTTATGTCTGTACTTTTATCCATCTCGTTTCCTCTTGCGGAGAGTCTGGACTGTCTTACTGAGACAGAAATATTTATGAAGATTTAAAAATACCCCAACAGTGTATACTGGTGTATGCTTCAAAAACATTTCCTTTCTTCTACTTTTTAGATTGTTGTCTAATCCATACTGAGGCTGTGAGTGTCTTTGTCGTACTCCAGAAATAAACACGGAGATTTTAAATGTTTAAACTGTGCTATATATACCTGTTATCCGGTGATACTGTACCCTTTCTCAACTTTCTGCAATCTTGTCGAATCCATGCTGTTCCTGGAACTGTTGGCCAAGTTCAAATTCTAGTTGTTTTGGCGGTGTTAGATCCGTTCGTCGAACTACAACACTTTGATTAACATTCGGCTGTTCGAGTTTCCGTTCAAGAACGTTTCGTTAAACAAAAGCGTATCTTTTTTTCACATTAATAATGGTTTTCAATGATAATAGACAGTTTTAGGGCATAGTAGCGGTGTCTGATAGCCAGCGGTGTATTACACCTGTGAAGGAGCTACACCGTGTGTGTTTCTAATAATTTTTTACCACATATTGTCCTGAAAATCCTTTTGGGCCTAGTAACTGTGTCTGCTACTCAGAAGAGGAGCCCACCCGTGAACTGAGCTATGCTGCCTGTTTATGTAAGAACTGTGTGCTACTCAGCAGTGGAGCCCAGCTGTTAAGCAAGCTACAGCACCTGTGGTTTGGACACTTAATTTTTTCACATTCTTTCTGGAATGCCGTTTAGGCCTAATTCCGGAATTAAGGTTGACCTGCACTTACTGGGAAATGCTTGTTCGCGGGGAAGAATTGTAATCCCAGATCCCCATCACTAACGGGGTTCAGCGTGTTATCCGCACCTGTAAGCGATACACTCTGGTCTTTAATTGTAGCACGCATGCAGCCCCGGGCATGTAAGGGCATGACAGACCTGTTATTGGCCGATCTCGCATGCCAGAGCCTCGCGTGTCCCTCTAGTAAGCTGGACACGGACCGAGGGGGCATGCCTGAGTTTCGTTCGTTAACGGAATTAAGTTTGCAATCTGTGCAGCTTTTTTGTGGATGGCATGGTTGAGGTTGCCCGTGTTGAGTCCAATTAAGCTGCAGGCTCCACTCCTGGTGGTGCCCTTCTGGACATTCCTTTAAGGTTCAGCTTTGCAACCATACTGCCCCCGGAAACCAAACACTTTTCCTGACAGTGACATTCTGGTCAAAGAGCGCGATGACATCACGTCTGTACGCCCTCTGCCTAAACAGTCCAAGTGCAGAGAGATGGAAGATGGGGACAATGAGGAGTCCAGAGTACAGGGATTCCCTAGCGAGAAGACATATTTAATTGTTTTAAAGGTTGGGACTGGAGCAATTTTTGGGGAGCACGATACTCTGGAGAATGATATCTGAGGCCCACCATACACTGGAGCATTCCAAAGGTGGACATCAGTCATTGGAGCAGCATTTACAGGGCCCATTATACACTAGAGCATTAGAAATGGGGCCCATTATATATGGAGCATTATTTGGGCCCATAAGACACTGGAGCTTCAACCATGGTGAACAACATATACTGTAGCATTATTTGGAGCTCATCAAATACTGTATCGAACATTATATTGTGATTCTGTATGGAGAAATATATGGGCCTCATTACTCTGTATGGCGCACTATGCGGTGGCCATAATACTGTATGGAGGAATATACTGTCTGTTTTTGGAGCTATTGGAGAATTTTAAATGGATATCAGTCATGTGATGTTAGAATTGAAGTATTTTTCATTGTACTGTACCGCTATTTCTCTGCCGTATCAAAGGATCATGAATTGTGTCATGTGCTAAAGGAGCCCAGTGACACTCTTTGGCCCTGGGCCCACGAAAATCTGGAGCCACAACTTTAGCCAAATAACCCCCAGTTTTCAATGCCTAACTATTATTATAAAGTAAATTAAGGTTGACAAGCTTAAGGAATAAGAATTGATGTTTTTGGCATTAAAATGGGCACTGTAGGTGTGTTTCCTGTCCTCCACTCACTGCCGACTTTTCTTCCCCATTGACTTACATTGGGTTTCGTGTTTCAGTCGGACTTCGACTTTTCACAATAATCGGCTGATTTAGTTCGACCCGACTTTTGCGAAAGTCGGGTTTCGTGAAACCCGACTCAACCCGAAAAAAGGCAAAGTTGCTCATCTCTAGTTATGATGAGTGGTTTATAGAGTTTTAATAACCACTTCCTGTGTCTACTGCAACCACGGATGAGTGAGTAGAAACCCTAAATAACTGACTGAAAAGAAATATTGTAAGGCTAAGTGCACACGCTGCGGATTGGTCTGCGGATTTTTATCTGCGGAACCGCAGGTAAAATGACCTGCGGATTGGCCTGCGGTTTTGCCCTGCAGTTTATCATCTCTACAATGGAGGAGATGGTAAACCGCAGCAGAATCCGCAGAAAAGAAGTCACATGTCATTTCTTTCTGCGGATTCAAAACCGCAGCTTTTCCACAGTTAAAAATCTGCAACATGTGCACAGCAGATTGTAAATCTTATAGACTAACATGCTACTGTACACTATCTGCAGAACTGCTGCAGATCCGCTGCGGCCAAAACCGCAGCGGATCCGCAGCAAAATCCACAGCGTGTGCACATAGCCTTAGATCACATAGAAATATTAATCAATGCAAGTCCATCTGTAAAATAGCATTATTTTCTGTAACATAAGAAAACTCTAATTTTATATAACATTTTCATTTAAGTAAAAAAAAATTTAAGCTTGATAATAGCAAATTAATCTTTGTCATCCCAGGAAAGATTTCCAGTGACTTACATACATTCCTGCTGCCTCAGTGCATCTTATCCCCAAATCCAGCAGCAGCTGTTTTACTGTATGAATTGTGTTGGGATTTCAAGTGCATTGTCTGAATCACATTCATGTAACCTTTTTCTGACCTAGTCTGGAAAATGCTCAGCCAAAGATTTAGTTCTGTTAGTTATCTCAATATCCCCAATAAAGAGCCTGGCCGGGGTGTTTATGTATATTCAAAAATATGGCGCCAGGACATGCTAAAATAAAAAGTTTGTTAATGTGGATAACATACCCACCCACATATATCTATAAGAAAATTAATGGGATCAAGACGACCTGCTAGCTGCTGCAAGCACTTGCATTTTCCTCCAAGTAATATTGGCCTGTGTTTTTAAAGAACAACCCAATATATCATTTCTATTAGCAGGATTGTTCCAAATTAAAAAGTTAAAAACTTGTTGCTCACTGAGTGGTCTCACCACAGGGGTTCCTACATATACAAAGAATGCGGCTCTGAAGTGCCCCATTGGCATGAGTGGTCAATGACTCTACTAGTCATTGTCTATGGGACTGCTGGAGATAGTGGAGCTTTGTACTCAGGTATTTCTAGCAGTCCAGTAGAAAATGAATGGAGTATATATGCTGTGATAAAACACTCCGGGATCGCCTTTGCTGGGGTCAAAGGTCACGTGCGTTCAGCATGGAACTCAGGCGCAGAGCTGGGATTCGGGTATAACTGACACTGGGTCAGGTTTATTAATGGTGAAAGCAATGCATAAAGAAATAAAACATAAAACAAATCCTTGCCTGTCCGGCGCTAACTAAACAAAGTACAACCTAACTACCAACTGGCGGGCTTCTCCCGTCCAGCCAAACCACAGTTGCAGTGGGCACTGCTCTCACTCACGAGTGTCTCTCACACAGACAGGCTCTCTGTGTTCCAAGGCTGAGACACTCACACAACCACCTGGCATCCTTTTATAGCCACCTCCCATTATTCATTAGCAAGCAGGTGCGATACTGACCAGACTAGGCCACATAGGAAAGGAATCTGGGTGAGATATACCTGCCCTCATCCACTATTCCCACCTGATTCTCACAATGCATACAGTGGTATGTAAAAGTTTGGGAACCCTGGTCAAAATTACTGTTATTGTGAACATAAAATTTTCTCTAAAAGGTGTAAAGTTAAAGATCACACATTTCCCTTGTAAATTAGGCAAAAAAATAAATATTTTGCTATCTTTTACATTTTAAAAATTACAAAACGGAAAATGGGCCAATGCAAAAGTTTGGAAACCTTCGGATATTTGAGTGCTCACTGCTCAGATAACTTTGACCAAGTGTCCAGAACTTAATTAGCCTGTTGTGGCCTGTTCACTATCATTGTTAGGTAAGGGCAGGTCATGTAAATTTCTCAGCTTTATAAAAACCCAGCCTCCTCTAATCTTGGGCCAAAAACAGCAACAATGGGTTCTTCTCAGCACTCTGAAAATTAAAATGGTGGAGGGCAATAAAGCAGGAGAAGGCTATAAAAAGATACTATTAGATAAAGATACTAGTGTTTTCAAGTTGCCTTTTCCTCAGTTTGAAATGTAAGTAAAAATTAAGAAATGGCAATTAACAGGAAGAGTGGAGGTCAAGATAACGTCTGGAAGACCAAGCAAAATTTTAGTGAAAGTTGACATACTGATGGGGAATTTATCAGGGACAGCAATGAAATGAGGCCTGCAAGTTATACTTCATGCTCTGTCCTCGTTCATCAGGGAGTGAGGAACAGCATGTGGGGATTATACTTGTAGTCTCCCTTCTTAAGGGTGATAACCAATCCTGGGCCTTCTCCCTGCTGGCCGATTCACCATCTCTACAGTCAGTGGATGAGTTTTTCGTGGTGCTGGTGTATGTAGATCCTGATCGCGTCTCCCTGGTGGAATTCCGACTCTGTAAGATCAAGCAGGGAGGTCGGCCGGCTGAGGAGTACTGCTCAGAGTTCAGGAGGCGGGCCACTGACACTCAGTGGAATGATCCTGCCCTTAGGAGTCATTTTATGCAAGGTCTCTCTCCAAGGTTGCAGGATACTCTGGTGCAGTACGCCAGGTCGTTGGAGGCCGCCATGTCCCTTGCCATCCGGGTGGATAGACGCTTGAGGGAGAGACATACACCAAATGTGCCCCCTGTAGTCCTTGTTAGGGAGGAGGACACACCGATGCAGACGAACAAGCCCATGCAGGTGGGAGTTGGTTCCCAAATGGTGTTACCTGCGGTTTTTCATGGTGTGGGGGCATGTTTTTACTGTGGGCAGACTGGGTATTTTATCGGGGTCTGCTCAGCATGTGCCAAATTATCTGTAACATCTAAGAGCCACGTCCCCTGGTCGTGTGGAGGGAGGTGACCAGGGAGTGTATATTTCCTCCATTTTTCCCCTCAGTGTACCATGTCTGCTGAAGTGGTGGTTGGCGGGGTAACTGAGAATATATCGGTGCTTGTGGACAGTGGAGTAGGTGTCAATTTGGTGGATGCTCACTTTGTCCAGACCCATGGCCTGAGGTGTAGGACACTAGCAAAACCCCTAAGCGTCCAGGCCATTGACTCTGTCCCATTTAGCCAGGGGAGGTTGACCCAAGTCGTGAATGATATACATCTGCGTATGGGGACTCATCATGAGGAGTCCCCGTCGTGCTACGTCTTGGGGGAATGCCATCACCTATCATTTTAAGCCTCCCTTGGTTGAAAAGACACAACCCAGTCATAGATTGGCGGTCCAGGGAAGTAGTCAGCTGGGATCAGTCATGTGAGGGCTGCTGCCCAAGGGCTACGGTCTCTGCCGCCTTTCTACAACTGTCCCCTTCTTCTCCAGGGGGGGCAGCAGAGGTGCTGCCAGGAAGTAGGGGCAAGTCTTCACCCTCACCACAAGCTAACCCTGAGTGTCGGAATCCTCTTAGAATTGGCTGACCTGCAAGGTGCTTCCTGGCTGTTGGATGGCTGGGACGGGTCTGAGGTCGTGAAGGACCGCTCCGGGGACAGGTTGCAGGGTGCTGCTCCAGGTGCTGTTGAAAGAAACAAAAAAAAAATTACTGACATGCATTGACCGGAAGCATCAGCTGTGGAATAGAAAAGCATTGATTTATAAAAGCAACATCCAAAAAAAAAATTATTCAAAATACTTACTCTCTAGTGGCAAGGACCGGTCTCAGGAACTACAAATTCAGATGGTATCCGTATTTGGTTCTGGTCCTTGCCGAGGAACCACTGCGAACCTGTCCCTCTGCACGAACATCAGTGTTGAAGCGGTCCTTCATCGAGCGCCATCGGTTCGGACTTTGTCCACTGTTATAAAACAAAAAGAAAAAAAAAAAATTATTATCAGGCAATATATCTGCATCTATACAATAACAAAATAATTTACCATGTTGATCCTGATATACTGTTAGGTTTACACATAGAATATATCTATGAGTAAACCTAACGTTACCATCAGTCAAATAGTCAAGGCAGCACAATGCATCCCAACATTACCTAAAAGCGTTAACTGTAGATCCTGATATACTGTTAGGTTTACACATAGAATATATCTATGAGTAAACACAACGGTACCATCAGTCAAAACAGTCAAGGCAGCACAATGCATCCCAACATTACCAAAAAGCGTTAACTGTAGATCCTGATATACTGTTAGGTTTACACATAGAATATATCTATGAGTAAACACAACGGTACCATCAGTCAAAACAGTCAAGGCAGCACAATGCATCACAACATTACCAAAAACGTTCACTATTGTTACTGGTATGTTGTGTTTACAGATAGATAAATTCTATCAAGAAACACAGCAGAATCAGGGTCAATAGTTATGGCACCATCACAGAGCAAATTACTTACGAAACGCCTTTTTACAGGTTGCAGGGGCGCTGTCCCAGTCATCCATCAACACTGCGGCCACCTCATTCCATAGCCTCCGAGTCACAACATTGTCCTTGTGCAGCTGGTCACGGCTGTCCCACAAAGGTACACGCTCCTGGACTAGTTGGATCAGTTGTTCATTGTCCAGGTAAAGGTCTTCATCCCTCTGTCGAACCTATAAAAATAGAAAAACATTAGAGTCTTTGAATTGTTTGTTTAAAAAAAGGCTTAAAAAAAAAGGAATCAAAAAAAATAAAAAATGGATATGCATTAATGATTTCACTTACATTACGGGTCACCGCCGGGACTTGGGTTTGCTGCTCCCGCTCTTCAACCTCATTTGACTGTTCCGATGATGAGGACTGAAAAAAAAAATTGAAAATATAACCTTTGTAACAAGCTATACTTACCCAAAGGCACATATATAATCACCTCACGTTCTGCTTGGGCAACTTCCTCCCGGGATGGTGAATAATGCAATCCAGAAGATGACATTCTTGAATTAAAAAAAAATCATTGCAAGTTAGTGCGAATATTGTTCCTGACAGAGGGTTAAAAACATTAGAACAAAATAAACTTGAAAAGACAGGCATACTTTTGATGAAGAATACTCACATGGCTGATGAAGCTGCAAAAGTCACTGTTGTGCTGATGTCTGTCTTCTCTCAAGGCTGTCTACAGAGTTGTGACAGTGCAAGCACACCCCTTCCTTTATCTAAACTCATCCCAAACAATGTTTCTCTTTGGGGGAGTGGATTTTGCAAGTGTCTAGACATTGTTTACTTCAAAAAGGCATCTTGTGATAAGCGCAGATAAGCGCAGACGTGCGCTGAGCAATGCGACTGTCAGCGCTCCCATAGGTTTTAATATTAGGTTTTTGTGCATTCCGCGTGCACTCGCGCAATTTTTGGGGTGTCGGATGGAACAAAAAATGCAACATGTAGCGTCTGGCGAGACCGGGCGCATACCTTAAAAAAAACGCTGCGCACGAGAATCGCTGATGAACGCTGACATGTGCTAAACAATGCGCGCACGTGTTAAAGATGGGGGAGACATGCACAAGGCGCAGCGCTTAAAAACGCTAGTGTGAAACCAGCCTTACGTCTGCAGACAGGTTCATATCACTGCCACAAAATGACAATGTGGGATACAGCAGGCTGTTTCACATTTAGCAGCAGAAAAAAAATATAATTTTTTTTAATGTGCTTTAGGTCTGCACACTATCTGACTGATATACAACCACCTAGCTAGCTACCTAAAATGTGTGATACAGCAGGCTTTTTGACATTTAGCTAGAGAAAAAATATTACCGTATTTTTCGGATTATAAGACGCACCACAAATTTTGAGGAGAAAATATCTCCATATATATATAGTTGATAACAAGGAAACACCAGCAAATATTATTAAAACTATATATATGAAGATATTTTGATCAGTATCGGGTCTGAAGTCCTTGTGTTGTTTTTACGGCGCCATAGTGCCAAGTGGTTGTTTCCACTTTCACCTTTCCTGTGCATACTTGTTTAATAAAGATTTGTATTTTAATATATATGGACTTTTGGTTGTATTTGTGGTCCCTCACAGACCACTCCCCCTTTATGTCTATTACCAACTTAGGTACAGGGGCAGCTAAAGCAACTCTCTAGTACAACTGACATGTAAGAAATTATTTCATACAATATGTTAGTGGTTACTTTTAGTTAATAAAAGTACAGCACCTTTCACTCTGCAATATTCATTACTTCATATCAGCCCTCTTTATATGTAATTTGCAATATGATACAAGTTTCAGGGTTTTTTCTTGTTGGACTGTCCCTCTTCACCGGGTCCCATACACCAGCAAGGGAGGTAATTCCCTGGATGATGGCCCTACTCCCACTTAGTTACCAGGAACGCTACCGGCGAGAGTGCCCTGGTCGAACAGACTTGTTAAACTTCCCAGAGGACTCACAGCATCTTGCTGCACCACATCTATTTCTAATTTCTTCTAGACACAAGATCCTTACAGAGAACACTAGTACACTCAGGAGTAGAGTTGAGCAAATTTGTTCGGATTCAGTTCCGAACACGATCGGCAGCAAATATGGCACGAATACCAATATTATCATTATTATTACTTATTACCGTTGTTTCCATGGTGCTGTACATGAGAAATATGGCATGAATATGGCAAAAATATGACAAATTCGCGACCAAATCCGAACAAATTCGCTCAACTCTACTCAGGAACACTCAGAAGTACAAGAATAAACCCCCATCATCCAGTGGACTACTTCAAGGAGGCTATATCAGCACACTGCAGGTCTTCGTTTGTTACTTCTTTTTTGTTTCACATGCATGATTGTTAGCTGAAATGCTAGGTCTGCATCAGTAGCTATTTGTAGCATTATAAACTAACACTTTTTTAATAGAAGGAGATTAGTGAATTATTTATACTCTAGCTGTGTAGTGCAACAGTATCCAGTTTGTAAAAGATGATAGATGCTGCTGATAAGATTCTATTTTAAAAATCTGTCTTCACTGAAAACAAATTTTACCCCTGCATTGAAAATTATGAGAATCACTGATCAGTCCTAGAGCAGAAAGAAGTGTATTTCTCTAAAAAGATTTATTATGCTTTCTTATTTTTTTGAGCACAATTGATTTATGGAAGAAAAATTAAAACTGTTCTGCCCATTCATGAGCTGCAATTTTCATAATGTAGTACCAGTTATAACCATTAGAGGTCATTAGTTGCCCATTTATTCTGTTCCTGGATAAATGAGCATTTCTCTTTAACTCCTTTCTGACATCAGACGTACTATCCCGTCCATGGGACCCGGGCCCCTATGCCCATGGACGGGATAGTACGTCTAGCGCGATCAGCGGCGCCCACGTGGTGAGCGCCGCTGATCGCGGCCGGGTGTCAGCTGATTATCACAGCTGACACCCGGAACAATGTGTCAGGGGCGGTCACGGACCCCCCCGACATGTTAACCCCTTGTACACCACGATCAAACACGATTGCGGTGTCCCGGGGGTTAAAGGGAAGCATCGGCAGGGAGGAGGCTCCCTCCATGCTTCCCTGAGCCCCCAACAGCAGCGCAATGTGCAGCGCTGCTGCGGGGGGCTCTTTCCCTGCAGGCCCCCGGATCCAAGATGGCGACGGGGACCTTCGGGGGCCTGCAGGGAGCTGGCTTCCTCAGTGCCTGCAAAGCGCAGGCAAGGAGGAAGCCTTCTGCACTGCCTGTGACAGATTGCTGATCTGTCACAGTGATCTGTGATGTGACAGATCAGCAATCTGTCACAGGACAGTGATGTCCCCCCTGGCACAACCTAATAAAGTTTAAAAAAAAAAGGTGTAAAAATAATTTTAAAAAATCGCTAAATAAATGTAAAAAAAAAAATATTCCCTAATAAATTCATTTTTTGGAAATAAAAAAAAACAATAAAAGTACACATATTTGGTATCGCCACATCCATAACGACCTGCCCTATAAAACTGTCCCATTAGTTAACCCCTTTAGCGAACCCCTTAAAAAATAAAAATAAAAACGAAGCAAAAAATAATGATTTATTATCATACCGCCGAACAAAAAGTGCAATAACGCGTGATCAAAAAGACGCACATAAATATCCATGGTACCGCTGAAAACGTCATCTTGTCCCGCAAAAAACGAGCTGCCACACAGCATCATCAGAGAAAAAATAAAAAAATAAAAAAGTTATAGCTCACAGAATAAAGCGATGCAAAAATAATAATTTTTTAAATAAAATTGTTTTTATTGCATAAAAGCGCCAAAACATATGAGGTATCACTGTAACCATACTGACCCGAAGAATAAAACCGCTTTATCAATTTTACCGCACGCAGAACGGTGTAAACGCACCCCCCCAAAAGAAATTCATGAAACGCTGGTTTTTGTTCATTCTGCGTCCCAAAAATTGGAATAAAAAGCGATCAAAAAATGTCACATGCCCAAACATGATACAAATAAAAACATCAACTCGTCCCGCAAAAAATAAGACCTCACATGACTCAATGGGTCAAAATACGGAAAAATTATAGCTCTCAATATTTGGTGATGCAAAAACTATTTTTAAAATAAAAAGCGTCTTTTAGCAAGTGACAGCTGCCAAAAAAAAACCCGCCATAAATAGTAAATCAAACCCCCCGTTATCACCCACTTAGTTAGGGAAAAATAATAAATTAAAAAATGTATTTATTTCCATTTTCCTATTAGGGTTAGGGCTAGGGTTAGGGCTAGGGCTAGGGTTAGGGCTGAGATTAGGGTTAGGGGTGTGTTGGGGTTAGGGTTGTAGTTAGAATTGGGGGGTTTCCACTGTTTGGGCACATCAGGTGCTCTCCAAACGCAACATGGCGTCTGATCTTAATTACAGCCAATTCTGCGTTGAAAAAGTCAAATGGTGCTCCTTCCCTTCCAAGCTCTGCCATGCGCCCAAACAGTGTTTTACCCCCACATATGGGGTATCAGCCTACTCAGGACAAATTGCAAAACAACTTTTGGGGTCCTATTTCTCCTGTTGCCCTTAGGAAAATAAAAAACTAGGGGCAAAAATATCATTTTTGTGGGAAAAAAATATGATTTTTTTATTTTCACGCACGGGCGTTATAAACTTCTGTGAAGCCCTTGGGGGTTCAAAGTGCTCACCACACATCTAGATAAGTTCCGTGGGGGGTCGAGTTTCCAAAATGGGGTCACTTGTGGGGAGTTTCCACTGTTTAGGTACATTAGGGGCTCTCCAAAGGCAACATGACACCCTCAGACCATTCCATCAAAGTCTTCATTCCAAAATGTCACTACTTCCCTTCCGAGCCCCGACGCGAGCCCAAACAGTAGTTTTCTCCCATATATGGGGTATCAGGGTACTCAGGACAAATTGGACAACAACTTTTGTGGTCCATTTTCTCCTGGTACCCTTGGGAAAATAAAAAAAATGGGGACTAAATGATCATGTTTGTGGAAAAAATACGATTTTTTTATTTTCACGCCCGGGCATTATAAACTTCTGTGAAGCACTGGGGGAGTTCAAAGTGCTCACCACACACCTAGATAAGTTTCTTAGGGGGTCTAGTTTCCAAAATGGTGTCATTTGTGGGGGTTTCCACTGTTTAGGTACATTAGGGGCTCTCCAAAGGCAACATAACACCCGTAGACCATTCCATCAAAATCTGCATTCCAAAATGTCACTACTTCCCTTCCGAGACCCGACGTGTGCCCATACAGTAGTTTTCTCCCACATATGGGGTATCAGTGTACTCAGGACAAATTGGACAACAACTTTTGGGGTCCATTTTCTCCTGGTACCCTTGGGGAAAATAAAAAAAATGGGGACTAAATGGTCATGTTTGTGGAAAAAATACGATTTTTTTATTTTCACACCCGGGCGTTATAAACTTCTCTGAAGCACTGGGGGAGTTCAAAGTGCTCACCACACATCTAGATAAGTTCCTTAGGGGGTCTAGTTTCCAAAATGGGGTCACTTGTGGGGGGATTCCACTGTTTAGGCACATCAGGGGCTTTCCAAACACGACATGGTGTCCGATCTCAATTCCAGCCAAAAAACTCAAATGGCGCCGTTTCCCTTCCGAGCTCTGCCATGCGCACAAATAGTGGTTTACCCCCACATGTGGGGTATCCACATACTCAGGACAAATTGCACAATAACTTTTAGGGTCCTGTTACCCTTGGGAAAGTAAGAATTGAGGCTGAAAAGATCATTTTTGTGGAAAAAATATGATTTTATAATTGTACGGCTGTACGTTATAAACTTCTGTGAAGCCCTTGGGGGTTCAAAGTTCTCATCACATATCTAGATAAGTTCCTTGGGGGGTCTAGTTTCCAAAATGTGGTCACTTGTGGGGGGTTTCCACTGTTTAGGTACAATCAGAGGCTCTCCAAATGTGACATGGCATCCGATCAGAATTCCAGCCAATTTTGCATTGAAAAAGTCAAACGGCGCTCCTTCCCTTCTGAGCTCTGCCATGCACCGAAACAGTGGTTCCCCCCCACATATCAGGTATCAGCGTACTCAGAACAAACTGCACAATAACTTTTCCAGTCCAATTTCTCCTTTTACCCTTGGTAAAATAAAAAAAATTGTACCTGAATTATTTTTTTGGTGAAAAAAAGTTAAATGTTCATTTTTTTTTAAATATTCAAAAAATTTCTGTGAAGCACCTGAAGGGTTAATATGCTTCTTGAATGTGGTTTTGAGCACCTTAAGGGGTGCAGTTTTTAGAATGGTGTCACTTTTGGGTATTTTCTAACATATAGACCCCTCAAAGTGGCTTCAAATGTGATGTGGTCCGTAAAAATAAAATGGTGTTGTAAAAGTGAGAAATCGCTGGTTAACTTTTAACCCTTATAACTTCCTAACAAAAAAAAATTTTGGTTCCAAAATTGTGCTGATGTAAAGTAAACATGTGGGAAATGTTACTTATTAAGTTTTTTGTGTGCCATATCTGTGATTTAAGGGCATAAAAATTCAAAATTGGAAAATTACAAAATTTTCAAAATTTTCACCAAATTTTTGTTTTTTTCACAAATAAACGCAAGTTATATGAATGAAATTTTACCACTAACATGAAGTACAATATGTCATGAGAAAAACAGTGTCAGAATCACTGGGATCCATGGAAGCGTTTTAGAGTTATTACCTCATAAAGGGACAGTGGTCAGAATTGTAAAAATTGGCCCGGTCATGAACGTGCAAACCACCCTTGGGGGTGAAGGGGTTAAGCAGTGTGTTCTGATTAGAACCGCCCTCTTAGTTTCCCGGACAATAAAGCTTGCAGACATTTTCCCCTGGACCTTTGAGTCTTACACACTTGTTCCTGGCTCTCTCTCCCTACAAATCACTGCTCCTGACAAGCGGATACCGTTGAGGGTCAAATGTACCTACGTGTTTGTGTTAGAACAGTTACGCAGCCACCATGTAGCATATTGTGTAGTTAGGCATGTTGTGCTTTGTATCATATTGCTGTTTTCTCTGTATGCAGATAGATGCACATCTGTATAAGTAGTACAATGCTGGCAGCCTGAACTTGCTCTAGATAGCCATAATAACTGTATCTCTGTTATGCTGTGTTATGTGCTATCTCTGTAATGTCCCTGTTATTCATGTTATTGCATCCTGTATCATGCTGTAATGTGCCAAGTACTGTTAAGCTGTTATTTCCTTGTGGTTTTTACCACTATATCGTCCATATCATCACTATATCGTCCACATCGTCCATATTGTCCACCGTTATTGTCCACCATCATTGTTTACTGTTACCATGTTCACATCATCACCTCAATAAATATAGACTTAAGAATCCATACAGTCTGTTTACTGGGGAAGTGCACGAGGGTTTAGCTGTATGCTGAAATCCACACAGCACCATACGTGGAGGAAGGCAGAACAAACATGAAATTACTCTTTAAGAAGTAAATGAATAATATCAAAAACAATAAACCTGATGAAAGCATACCTGACGTTTAAATATGATTTTGTGTGAGTTCAGTGATTATGTACAAGGCAGTATGGTGGCTCAGTGGTTAGCACTGGAGTCTTGCAGCGCTGGGGTCCAGTGTTAAAATGCAACCAAGGACATCTGTAAGGAGTTTGTATGTTCTCTCGGTATTTGCGTGGGTTTCCTCTAACTACATACTAATAGGGAATCTAGATTGTGAGCCCCAATGGGGACAGTGCTAATATTGTCTGTAAAGCGCTGTGGAATTAATGGCACTATATAGATGAGTAAAATAAATAAACTTTATTTCCAGTCAAAGATGAAAACTTCCCAGCATTTGTAAATAGAGACTGCTCCTTTTTAACAATTCATTAGCAACATTTATCATTCTGAATGGAGCAACTCCTGGATCCCTTGGGTTAAAACTTACTACACTCTGCTCCTCTCTCTCTCTCTCTCTCTTTCTCTTCTAGTCTTAGTATAAATTATTGCTTTTTTACATATTATATTGATCTCAGATTACTAAGCTGTAAAACTCTATGGAAGCTCCTGGAAGGGCTGTAGTGAAGTTTCACCTAAGGACACGCTTGCACGAGCGTATACATCAGATGAGCGCTATCTGCTATTTAATCGGATAACACTCGGAACAATGTTATTCAATGGAGCAACTTTTTCCACTGACAGAATCACTCACCCATTCAAGATAAAAACATTGGACTGCACACAGATGATATTTGAATGCAGTCCGATTTCCGCAGACTCACAGAGTGAAGAAGGAGAAATCTTGTTCTCATCTTCTCCTTACTGTGTGCTCCGATTCTTGCACCTGATAGAATTGGATTCCACTAAGCTGACAGTTGGATCAGACCCTGAGCTGAGTTTTATCAGAGTTTCATTAGGATGATCGGCATGATTCTCTCTGATGAGAAAATCTACGGTCATGTGAGCGAGTCCTAATGATGAGTCTGAAAAGTCTGCAGAAAAGCAGGTTTCTTGAGCAGCTTCTCTTAGATGTGGTGAAGAAAAATCAGGTAAATCTGTTTATTAAAATGTATAGATTTATATAATAGACATATGAACAATATGTCACGAAGTGACTGTCCTAGAGTGGCACGACCCGATTGGTTGGTCACAAAATGGCAAAACACACAGAGGAACACCAGGGACGCAATAACAGCGGTAGGCCCTATCAATACAGAACGGAGGAATGGACACCTCTTACTTCACCTAAGGATGTGCCCTGATCTCCCTATTATCCCTATACGGGTTCTTTCACCCCATCGCTGAGCAGGATACCTAAACCCTCACTTACCCTGCTCTAATCCCTAAATAGGGAGCTGGCAGGTGAGAGGCACTAGTCCCACCACTGCACTAATAAAACACAGGCGGAAGAAACAGACAACAAAGGGAAAAGGCAACAAAACACACCACTTGACTTATATGCACTGCAGCAAAGCGCCACACTACAGATATCATCAGCAACAGGACTATTAACACCAGACATGGCTGATAATAGAGCTGCTAGGTTGGTCTCCAAAAAGGACTTGTATAACCAACATTCAGCTGATGCATCACGTGACTTTTTAAGGATGGTGGGAGTGGTCACCAAACCACATCAGCTGACCCAGCAGCAATGCAATACACCAGCAGGCTAGCAAGGAAAAACTGACAATAACCCCCGATGGCCTGAAAGAAAAAAGTTTTAATTTGAGAAGCCAGATCTGCCACTGATCCAAAAATGGATCGTGACAGTACCTCCCTTTGAATGAGGGGCCTCTGGACCCTCAACACCGGACCTCACCAGAAAACAACCTACGGTGTGGATGCCTCGATCCACCAGAGTTCACCTCGGCAGTCACCTGACCCTCAGGTTTATGGCAAATGCGGACTGATGGAAGTGACAGCGTATGCTCCAGAGGTGCCACAAATCTCCAGATCGCCAACCTGGGGAATGAGTTGCGAACCTGCATTACTGGGGGTAACTCCAGCTGGAAAGTCGGCGGGCTGAGAATGGCCAACACCTGATAAGGCCCGATCACCAGAGAACTCCAGGCCCCAGGAGCACACTTCCACCGGATGTTTTGGGTGGACACCCACACATACTCATCCACACACAGGACCTGAATGTTTATTGCCACACACACGTTTGCCACAAGATGGTGAACTCTTCGAGGAACCAACAATAGATGCATCCCCGTGTCACCACACTCACACCCCCACAATGCTCAGAGGGAACCACTACCCTCCTTTGACCCCTCCTCCTAAGAGGACTCCGACACACAGGGTTAGCTTGTGGTGAGGGTTGAGACTTGCCCTTACTCCCTGGCAGCACCTCTGCTGCTCCCCACTAGAGAAGAAGGGGAAGGTTGTAGAAAGACGGCAGAGACAGTAGCCCCCGGGCAGCAGCCCTCACATGACTCATCCCAGCTGACTACTTGCCTGGACCGCCAATCTATGAGCAGGTTGAGTCTTTTCAACCAAGGGAGGCCTAGAACGATGGGTGTTGGAATTCTCCCAAGATGTAGCACGACAGGGACTCTTCATAATGAGTCCCTATATGCAGGTGTATATCATCTACGGCTTAGGTCACCCTCCCCTGGTTGAGTGGGACAGAGTCAATGGCCTGGATGCTTAGGGGTTTTGCTAGCATCCTACACCTCAGGCAATGGGTCTGGACAAATTGAGAATCCACCAGATTGACACCTGCTCCACTGTCCACAAGCACAGGTATATCCTCAGTTACCCTGCCAACCACCACTTCAGCAAACAGGGTACACAGAGGAGAAAAAAATGGAGGAAATATACACTCCCTGGTCTCCTCCCTCCACACGACCAGTGGGACGCGGCTTTTTAGATGGTACTACTTTGGCATGAGCTGGGCAGACCCCGATAAAATGCCCAGTCTGCCCATAGAAAAAACATGCCCCCACACCACGGCAAACCGCAGGCAACCCCATTTGGAAACCAACTCCTCCCACCTGCATGGGTTCGTTCACCTGCACCGGTGTGTCCCCCTCCCTAGCAAGGACAACAGGGGGCACATTTGTTGTATGGCTCTTCCTGAGGCATATATGCACCTGGATAGCAAGGGACATGGCAGCCTCCAACGACTTGGCGGCGGTGTACTGCACCGGAGTATCCTGCAACCTTGGGGATAGACCCTGCAAAAAATGACTCCTAAGGGCAGGGTCATTCCATCGCATGTCAGTGGCCCACCCCCTGCTTGATTTTACAAAGTCTGGATTCCGCCAGGGAAACACCATCAGGATCACCATACACCAGTGCCAGAGCTGCAAAAAACTCGTCTACTGACCGTAGAGAAGGAGAACTGGTCGGCAGGGAGAAGGCACAGGATTGGGGATCACCCTTAAAAATGGAAACGATGATTCCCACTCATTGCTCCTCACTCCCTGATGAATGATGGCGGAGCCTGAAGTATAGCAAAAAAATTTCTCTCTCCCTCCATAGAACCTGTCAGGGGTAGATATCATGGGTTCTGGTTGATCCTGTACCTGAGCCGAGGCCCAGAACTCCAACAACTGATTCAGCTGCTGCATCACCTCACCACGCAGCTTCTTAAGCTCAGTGGTGAGAGTCTGGAGCAGTTGAGCAAAGGCCTGTATTTGGGCCATGGCTCACCAGAAAAAATGTGAAAGATGGTTAAATTGTCATGAAGTGACTGTTCTAGCGTGACACGACCCAATGATTAGTCGGTCACAAAATGGCAAAACACACAAGGGAACACCAGGGACACAATAACAAAGGTAGACCCTGTTGATAGGTAATGGGGGAATGGGCACCTCTTGCACTCACCTAAGGATGTGCCCTGATCTCCCTATAATCCCTATACGGGTTCTTTCACCCTGTCGCTGAGAAGGATGCCTAAACCCTCACTTGCCCTGCTCTAATCCCTAAATAGGGAGCTGGCAGGTGAGATGCACTAGTCCCACCACTACACTAATACAACACAGGGGGAAGAAGCAGACAACAAAGGGAAAAGGGAACAAAAACACACCATTTGGCTTATATGCACTGCAGCAAAGCTCCACACTGTAGATATCATCAGCAACAGGACTCTTAACACCAGACATGGCTGACAACAGAGCTGCTCTTGCTAGGTTGGTCTCCAAAAAGGGAAAAGGACCTGTATTACCAACATTCATCTGATGCATCAGGTGACCTTTTGAGGATGGTGGGAGTGGTCACCACTCACATCAGCTGAACCAGCAGCAATGCAATACACCAGCAGGCCTGCGAGGAAAAACGGACATTAACCTCCATTAGCCTGAAAGAAAAAAAGTTTTAATGTGAGAAGCTAGATGTGCCACAGATCCAAAAATGGATCGTGGCACAATATACAAGCATTCTTGTACAATATCTGTAATCAAGAAACGGAAATATGGATGTTTTATAAGTAAAAAACAATATGACTAAAAATAATATTATGATGCCGAGTGGATGCCTTACATAGTTTCTAAATGTGTTCAAGCTCAAAGCGTAAAATGATTTATTACCACATTTACCAACAAAGTGAAAACACCAGCAAATCATGATGTACTGTAAAAGTTTAATAAAAGATTCATGTAAAAAAAATAAATTGATCCAGGGGTCTGGTTGCAGTTTTGCCCCATTTCACTTGGTGCCATTTTTATTGTATTCCGGACTCCCATCTGACTTTCTTAAAATATACCAAGACATCTTGACTAGTGGTCATGATATCACCTATTAGATTGCTGGACAAGTGCCTGGAGCACACTTGAGGCACAGTTATAGCAGTTACACTAAAACACACATTTCTCACTTAATAGTCGGCCTGTCTGACCCATAAAAGTCTACTGTTCCAATCGTTCCAACATCTCAGATACCCCAGTGGGCCAATTTCTACATGTCAGCAAGTTTATCACAGGTTTACTCAGAAAACGGGAGAAAAAAAGGAACCAATTCAATGTTCTGCTGTTACCAGAAATTAAATTAACAAAGGAATGTTCTGCGCTGAGGTTAATGGTGGATAAGGGGTTTCTAGTCAAGCACAATAACATTTCAGAACAGTTCATTTCCATGTGAACCATGGCATAGCAAGGAATGAAAACTTCTAGTACGCAGAGGGGAAGGGTAATCAGATTATATACAGTATAGACTAAGTATGTGAACTGTGCAGTCCTTGTTAAATCCATTTGATAGGGTGGAAAGTCTATGAGAAAATAATACAAGAGTGTAGAGCTAATTAGAAATGTGAGCGTCTGATAGAACAATTGGACAATTTCCTGCCTGGTAATACGGCATAGAAGCTATAAACCTCCCGTCAAAGCTGGAGTATAATACCGGTTGTGTAGAAATTATGCAGCAATGCACAGACACAATACACATCAGGTTTTCGGCATCAGGCGCGATCCGGCGTCGTGCCGGAATGCCGGATCCGGCAAATGTTTTGTAAAACCTGATGTGCCGGATCCGGTTTTCTGCCGGATCCGTCTTGTTCTTGACAGACAAAACCGGATCCGTCTCATCCGGTTCATCCGTTTTTCTATCCGTTTTTCGACGGATTACACCGGATCTGGTTTTTAAAATTGACCCTTGTGGCCTTCTGAATGGGATTGGCTACTGGAAAACTATATATAGCATGTTCCTACAGCCCTTCTTTGACAGGTTGTAGAGGAGAAAGTGCAGGTTGGAGAGAAGAGCAAGTTACTGGCGAAGATGGATGTTGTCATTGGAAATATTACCACTAGAAGTTCTGTGACGGTTTCAGTAATGAGGGACAATTTTGCACTATACTTTATGTCACCTCAAGGCAGAGTACACTGGCAGGATGACAGAGTGTGAAAGATTTGTGCCCTAACCAAACTTGTGTACCTTCTGGACCAACAGTATATACCTTTGCCAACCAAAGTTGGCTATCTTGTCATGGTCTTACTATTTTTAGCTTTAGGCCACAGGTGTGTACCTGGTTGTGTTTTATGCAAAGTATTTCACCTTTTAACAAAAGTTGTGTACATTGTTAGGAAATCACCAACAATAAACACAACTTTTCAGGTGAAATACTTTGCTTCAAACACAACCAGGAACACAACTGTGGCAAAAAGCTAAAATTTACCCACAGTTATATACCTGGTTTTGAATACCTTTTTACCTTTTAAATACCCTGTATTTAACCTTTTTTTTAAACATATTTCGCCGCAGAAAGAAATGACAGACAACCAGTGTAAACAATAATTTAACTTTTATTTAAAATATTTTTTTTTGTGTAAACTGTTTTTAAAGTTAAAAAAACTTTTTTAATAAAGGTTTGAAACCAACCAAATGGGCATTTTTATTACAAAAAAAACATTATAACTCGGTGTAGTGTGGGGTGGAAATACTGCTGGAGGGGCTGCGGGACACTTCGACAATGGGAGTGTGGAGAGAGGACTGGGATCGTGGTGGGGAAGGAACAGTTAGAGGTGATGGTGTGGAAAAAGCTACAGAATGGGTGGACATGTGGGAGGCAGAAGAGGTGGTGGGCGGTGGAGTGGAGGGTTGGGCAGGGACTGTAGGAGCAGATGATGTTGATGGAAAGTTGTATGGGGAAGGAGTTTGGTACGGGGAAGGAGTTTGGTACGGGGAAGGAGTTTGGTACGGGGCAGGTTGCTGGAAGTGGGGAGATGTCTGGTACTGGGGAGGTTGCTGGTACTGGGAAGGTTGCTGGTACTGGTGAGGTTGCTGGTATGTAATAGGAGGGGGAGGATGGAAAGTGGCTGGAGGGGGTGCAGATGTAATAGGAGGGGGAGGATGGAAAGTGGCTGGAGGGGGTGCAGATGTAATAGGAGGGGGAGGATGGAAAGTGGCTGGAGGGGGTGCAGGTGGAGGAACTACAGTGGTGGGAGGTGGAGGTTGGGAGGTAACCTGCTGTAGAGCACCGTGGCACGAATGCATTACATGCATCTGCTGGGTAGGAGATAGTGTTGCCATGCGCTCCACAACAGACCTGAAAAAGGTGTGGTTTGGCGAAGATCTTGCTTCTGAATGCATGGTTTGCAGAAGTGTCTTCACCTCCAGAATGCTGGAGTTGATCTGCTGAAAGCCTGCGGAGATTTGCTCTGACAAGACTTTTAGACAGTTCTGGAAAGATGCATTCAGATGCAAGAACTCTGGCGCATAACTCTTTTCCTGACCCCTCTGCCGCTGCCGCCCAGTACCCGCAGGTGTACTAGAGGTGGCAGGGGCAGAAGGGTGGGGTAAAGGGAAAGCGATCTCCTCACCAGCAGCTTCATGTAATGTAGGCGGCCACGATGCTCCTGTGCTGGTGGATGGGACAGATGGGTCGAATGTGTGGGAAGGCTGGGAAGGTGCAGATGTACCGGGGCGGTCGAAGTGTCCCTCGGTGCCGGTCTCCTCAGGGATCGCCTCAGAAGGGTCCAATCGTGCAGGCTCCCGAGTGCTGCTCACCGTGCTGTGGAATAAAGAGAAAAAAAACAATTAAAATACTGACATGGTATGGCCCTGGCTGAAAAAAAAAAGTTACATCTAACATTTTTTTTCACATGTGGTGTGTAATATTTACCTTCTAGTGACCATTGTTTCCCGGAGGAACGACAGGGCTTGTGCGTACTTGTACTTGCTCCTGCGTCCTCCAGATCCACTCGGGGCCCGCATCTCTTTATTGAACTCCTTCTTGAAACGATCCCTCACAGACCGCCACCGATTCACAATTCTGTTCCCTGAAACGAGAAAGGAGTGGTTAGTATACAACATCAGTGTTTCACAAACTCCAGTCATCATGGTCCCCAGGGGTCATGTTTTCAGGATTTCCATAGTAAATAGAAATCCTGAACACATGATCCGTGGGGACCACGAGGACTGGAGTTCGGGAAACACTGGTTTACATCAAGCAACCGGTACTGTATATACTTACGCTCTTTAATCTGGGCCCGAACATCGAGGTCCTCCCAGCGGCCCACAAGGAGCGAACAGATTTCCTCCCAGAGTCGTCGGGTAACGATAAGGTCAGCGTGGCGGCGGTCAGCCATATTCCAGAGCGGCTCCCTTTCTCTGACGAGATCGATGAGGTGGTCCACATCGAGTCCTCCATCCTCACCGTCAGAGTCGGGAGCACGCTGTGAAGGCTGTTAAAGAAAAAGACAAAAATAACATAATTAGCCTCCACAAAAGAAATGAAATAAAAAGTGCAAAAAAACAAAGCAAAAATATTTATACTTACACGCTGGTGACCGTCGCGTTGCTGTCGCCGACGACCCTGGGAGGCACTGTGAGGACCTCTTGGCCGAGCACCAAATTGGGAAGACTAGAGAAGAAAACAAAAAATGTTATGTCTTTGGATGTAGGCATTTGTTTGCTGTGTGTGGTCTGCAGAACATTGTTTTCTATGTGTTGTGTGTAGTGTGATGTTGTGTTTCTGCGTTTGATGCAAAAAACTTACCAATTGTGAGCCCACTCCAGGTGTCTGTCCACCCCTTCCTTCTTCTTCTGGGAGCTCCTCTTCATCTTGTGAATCCTGTTTTGAAATAAAAGGCAATGAATAGACATATATTACAGAGATGATGGATTTTGGAAATAAAAACTTACCGTCAAACGCTGACGATGCGAGGGAGGGCTCCCAGAAGATGATGTGCTGTCTTCCTGGTGGCCACACTCCATGCCTGTGGGTGGTGTTCCAGCTGCTGCCATTGCTGCTGCTGCTGCTGCATCTATTGGGCGGCTGTTGAATAAAGAGAAACAAAGGGCCAATGAATATCTTGATATTCAATAGCCCTAGTTTGGAGGAATGGGGGATTTGATAATTACCGTCTCTCATCTGTTGCTGGCCTCCCCTCCTCAGCATGTTCCATTTGCTGCTCCATTTGGGGTGGTGGTGGTGCTGATGGTGCTGCAGTGGTCTCCTGCCTTCTCCTGCTGCGCTTGGTTGCTTTCTTGGGTGGCATGTTGGGTGTGGCTGTGGGTCCCACTGTCTTGCTTTTATATATGTCTTGTGGGCAGAGCTACTGAGCATGCTCAGACCAAAAAAACCGGATCCGGCCACCGGATCCGGCTTTCGCCGGATCAGGCGCATTGCGGCGCTCATAGGCTTTCATTGTGTGAAAAAGACGGACGCGCCGGATCCGGCGTGTCCGGCTTTTTCGCCGGAGACAAAAAACGTTACAGTAGCCGTTTTTTCCAGACGCCGGATCGCGACACATTGCCGGATCCGGCGAAAACCGGATGAAACGCATGGCCATCCGGCGCGATCCGGCGCAAATGCAAGTCAATGGGGGGGAAACCGGATCCAGCATTGCATTTCGCCGGATCCGGTTTCTGTCAAAAGCGCCGGATCGCGCCTGACGGCGAAAACCTGATGTGTGAAAGAGGCCTAAGAAGCGTTGCATTCAAGTCATAGCAAAGCGTCTTTTTTTCTATTTTTACTCTTTGCACTTGGTTTTCTTAATTGGAAAACGTTTCTAGCCTTTGATCACAGTATCCAAGAATATGATCACTGAAATGCTATGAATGGACAGGAACAAGAGAACGTAACAGTCTTTTATAAGTAACTATATCATTCAGAATATAATCATTTTGCATTCCCGATGGGGCACTGTGTTGTTATATTGATCGAGCAACAAAAGTAAAGCCCATGTTTAGGACCCGGAAGAGAGGAGTGCATAGAATGGCTAATATTACAGTATACCACGTCACAGCTGAGAGCAGTGATGTCTAGGTACATGTTGGCCACCTCTGCATGAGCGCGGCAGGGGAGTGCTCCCTTCATAAATACAGAGGACTCATCACTGTAAGTCTGCAGCATTCTTTATTAGGCTCTATTAGCCAAGAGGCAAAACACACTCCTCAACACTGAAATTGCAACATCAAGTAGGAAAAGTCATGGAATTATGGAAATCACAGGATCTATAGGCATCCTATCACATAAAAAACAATATTAACCTGAAGAAATTGGGTTAATCTGCAGGTTAATAGTATTTTGAAACTGCCTGGTGGCAGCTCTTGGTCCCCCACTGCAGAGAGGAAATGAACTTTATCCCTCCAGGTAGCATCTGGGTTTCAATCATGGGGACGGCAAAAGCGCAGTTTCAGTCACTACTACATGTATAGAAAGTGGCATCTGTAACTGTGTCCCTGGCACTGACGGACAGATGTCCCTAATGCTGAGCTGCTGTCAGTCAGTGCCAGGGATATAGTTACAGATGTCGCTTTATGTACATATAGTGGTGACTGAAACTGCGCCGGCGCCGCCACTGTTACTGAAACCCGAATGCTACCTGGAGGAATAAAGTTAATTTCCTCCTTGCAGAGTGGGTCTATGTGCCTCTGCCAGGTAGGTTCAGAACCCTATTTACCCACAGACTAAGCCCATATCTGCAAACTAATAGTGTTTTTTTCCTTGACTGGTTCTCTTAAATGATATCCAAATAATGAAACAATTGGCAACAAGATCTTCAAAACATCTTGATTTATTCAGTAACAAGTATTAGCTCAGAAATACACTAACATATAGACCTTAGCTGTTATCAATGAGGCTATTAATAGTTGTCTGAGGACTGCTTTTCCACACTGACTGCACTTGAGCAAGTAAATCATCAAGATCCTCTGCTGGCAGCTCTCTTTGCAATTGCTGATGTCCCAGATATGCTTGATGACATAATCTGGAGGTACTGCAGGTCATGGTAGCACCTTTAATGATCATTCATTGAAGCATCATTCAACCATCAACTTACTTCTATCTAACATGAGTAGTGTTATGAGTAGTGGTATCGGCCGATATTAGCGGTATCGGAATTCCGATACTGAGTTCCGATACTTTTAGCATATCGGATACCGGAATCGGAAGTTCCCATAATGCTATGAGCCAGTTTGCTTTGATTCAGCCAATGGGAATCTTCAAAAGTGTGGGCACATCCTGTTAGGCATGTAGGCATGTTAACTAATGGCATGGCTGTGATTGGCTGCTGAAATTATGTCATGATGCACTATAAAAGCCGTCGCAGCCGCCATTTCTGGTTCACTCTGCTGTGAATTCAGTTAGGGACAGGCTGCTGTTGAAGACTGTGAGGGACAGTTAGAGATAGCGATTGTCAAAATAATCTTGTGCTTTACCCAGGCTACATAATCAACCACTGTAGCTTTCTTTTGCCTAGCAGCACTGTTCACAGCTGTCTGCAAGGGCTGTGTGAGTGCAGCTCACGCTGTGTAGTGTGTCCTTCAGCCACTTCTGGTTGTAGGCCGCCCAGCGTGCGTCACTGCCTCATACATATTTTTCTTTTATTGCTGCTTATTTTTCATAAATTCCATATAGTGTGCTTCCATCCGTATCCATATACGTTGGTTGCAAACACTAGTAGTAGACAGCGGAGCCTCTCTACAGCCTTTCAGTGCTAGTGCCAAGTTATCTGCACTGTTCTTGGCTGTCTCAGAGGTCTCTGTGTGTGAGTGCAGCTCACGTTGTAGTGTGTTCTGCAGCCACGTCTGGTTGTAGTCCACTCAGCGTGCGTCACTGCCTCATACGTAGTCCTTTTTTTTATTTTTTGCAGCTCATTTTTCCTGATTTTTTTCTCCTATATTAGTGTGCTTCCATCCATATCCATCTACATTGGTTGGTTGCAAACACTATATAGGAGTAGATAGTGGAGCCTTTTTGCTGGCTTGTGCCCTTCAGCTGCAGCCAGATTAGTATTACCCTATTTTTTGGAGCCTCATCTATTGCATTGTAGGTTTGCTTCCTACATTGTAATAGCTCCAAAAAGTTTGTGATACTATCCCTTTCACATCTGTCACATCCTTAATTTTTTTTTTAAGGAAAAAAAGTTCACCAAACACTCCACTTTACAGTTGTGTAGGCCACAGCAGCTTATATTAAAGTGTAGTCCACGCACTTTATAAAATTAGAGTTTCTTATACCTGTTAGCAGCTGTTCAGGAATAAGCACACCAAGCCCCCTTTTTTACTTTATCAGTCTACCAAGATGAAGAAGGCAGGGAGTAAGGCACATGGTCGTGGGAGTGGAGTTGCAGCAGGGAGAGGACGTGGGGATTCGGCAGGGAGAGGACGTGGGGATTCTGTGCCTGCTGCGGGCACCAGTGACCCAGCATCCCCCAGTTTTACCAAGCAACAGTCCTTTATGCGCAGCTTTGAAGGACCTCGCCGTACCCCACTGCTGCGTGATGAACAAATTGAAACCGTTGTCGGATGGATGGCAGCGAACACATCAACGTCAATGACTTCCACATCCTCTCAGGGCCAGAGCACTGAAGAGCAAACATTTGTCTCTTCACCACCTGCCAAATCGACCAGGCAGTCAGAGAGCCCTGTACAGGAGCCATCTCAGACTCTACTTCTGTTCTCTGAATCTGTTGGCTTGGAAAGAGGGGGCCAGCCAAGCAGCATTCTAGAATGTGAAGAAGAGGGAGTATGCAGTGATGCGCACCTGCTTTGTCCCTCTGAATCTGAAGAGGCGGATGGGCCAGTGCCTATGGGCAGTACACTTCAGTACGCATCAGATGATGAGACTCAGGTGCCACTTTCTGGTGCGTACGGTGCTGGCGAGACTACCCAGGAGAAGCAAGTGTTTGCAGAGGGGAGTGTAGATAATGAGGTCCTTGACCCATCATGGCGTGAGGAACAGGAAGGGGGTGGGAGCAGCTCTGAGGAAGAGATTGCCCGAACCGCCAAAAGTGGAGGGAGAGGGAGGGGGCAGACTTGGTTGCCTGTAGCCTCCACTTCGGCACCCGTTAGGAGCACTCCTCTTCCAAAACACAAAACGGGCGCTCCCAGGACTTGCTGTGCGTGGTCCTTTTTTGACACAGTTGCAGATGACATTTGCTTAGTCAAATGCAAGCTGTGTCATCAGAAAGTCAAAAGAGGGAAAAGTGTCAGCTACCTCAATACCACAAATATGTGGAAACATGTGCGGGCCAAGCATGTGTTGGAGTTACAAAGACACACTGAAGACGTAGGCCAACCTACAGCACCACCTACCACCTCTTCAGCTCGTGTTGGTGCCTCTTCCTCCAGCTCACACACAGCTAGTTCGGCTTCCTCACAGGATCGCCATGGAAGAACCTCTAGCACTGTTGTCCAGAGACCCAGTGACATTCCACCCACAGCACCACGTTCCCAGTCATCATCACACTCCCAGGCCACTCTACAGCCATCGGTAGCACAGGCATGGGAGAAAAGGCAGCCATACTCGGCAAACCATCCCCGAGCACAGGCTCTGAATGTTGGCATTGCCAAACTACTGGCACTTGAAATGCTGTCATTCAGGCTGGTGGAGACTGACACCTTCCGGAACTTCATGGCATTGGCAGTCCCACAATACACCTTGCCCAGCCGCTTTTATTTCAGCAGTAGTGTTGAGCATTCCGATACCGCAAGTATCGGGTATCGGCCGATACTTGCTGTATCGGAATTCCGATACCGACTTCCGATATTTTTTCAATATCGGAAGTCGGGATCGGAATCGGAAGTTCAAAGTTGATTGACAGCCTGACGTCATCATGATGCGCGGTGTGTGCGCATCATGATGCGCCGTCATTTCGGGCCTTCCGGGGGTCTCTGCCGGCCTGCCGGGGGGCTGTGTGGACTGCCCGGGGTCTGTACCGGCCTGCCGGGGGGCTGTGTGGACTGCCCGGGGTCTGTACCGGCCTGCCGGGGGGCTGTGCCGGCCTGCCGGTGGTCTGTGCACCCTGTGGGGGTCTGTACCGGCCTGCCGGGGGGCTGTGCCGGCCTGCCGGTGGTCTGTGCACCCTGTGGGGGTCTGTACTGGCCTGCCGGGGGGCTGTGCTGATGTCCGGGGGTCTGTGCAAGCATCGTCCGATGGGACTACAAGTCCCATCTGGCGATGCCTGCTACCATGACAGTGATTGACACATTAGCCAATGATGGGACAGTAGTAGTCCCATCATCCGGCTAATGTGTTAAATGTTAAAAAAAAAAAAAAAAAAAAAAAAAAATACTACATACATACTACATGCATGCTACATACATACTACATACATACTACATACATAACACATATATACTACATGCATGCTACATACATACTACATGCTACATATATACTACATACATACTACATACATACATACTACATATATACTACATGCATGCTACATAAATACTACATGCTACATACATACTACATATATACTACATACATACTACATACATACTACATGCATACTACATGCTACATACATACTACATATATACTACATGCATGCTACATACATGCTACATACATACTACATACATACTACATACATACTGCATGCTACATACATACTACATACATACTACATGCATGCTACATACATACTACATGCTACATACATACCACATACATACTACATACATACTACATACATACTACATGCATGCTACATACATACTACATGCTACATACATACTACATATATACTACATGCATGCTACATACATACTACATGCTACATACATACTACATATATACTACATACATACTACATACATACTACATGCATGCTACATACATACTACATGCTACATACATACCACATACATACTACATGCTACATACATACTACATATATACTACATGCATGCTACATACATACTGCATGCTACATGCATGCTACATACATACTACATACATACTACATGCTACATACATACCACATATATACTACATACATACTACATACAATACATTCATACAATACATACATAGACATACAGTACATATAACATAGAGTAACATACTTACCAATACTTGTCACATTGTTCCCCGAAGCCATTGTCTTTTACGGAATAAATATTAACATAACAAACCACAAAAATACTCACCCACGATCCGAAGCAGTCCACGAGTGTGTCCCACGACGATCTTGGGTAGAGAACTGCAGCATCAGCTGTTGCTGCCGTTCTCTACGGGCTGCAGGAATCGAATGATGGAAGGTAGGTATCCTTCCGCACTGTATTCCTCCGCCACTTAAAAAAAAAAAGTCCCTAGTCTCACTTTATGCCATTGCTGCATGGGAATTTCCCACGCAGCAATGGCATAAAGTGAGACTAGGGACTTTTTTTTTTTAAGTGGCGGAGGAATACAGTGCGGAAGGATACCTACCTTCCGTCATTCGATTCCTGCAGCCCGTAGAGAACGGCAGCAACAGCTGATGCTGCAGTTCTCTACCCAAGATCGTCGTGGGACACACTCGTGGACTGCTTCGGATCGTGGGTGAGTATTTTTGTGGTTTGTTATGTTAATATTTATTCCGTAAAAGACAATGGCTTCGGGGAACAATGTGACAAGTATTGGTAAGTATGTTACTCTATGTTATATGTACTGTATGTCTATGTATGTATTGTATGAATGTATTGTATGTAGTATGTATGTAGTATATATGTGGTATGTATGTAGCATGTAGTATGTATGTAGTATGTATGTAGCATGCATGTAGCATGCAGTATGTATGTAGCATGCATGTAGTATATATGTAGTATGTATGTAGCATGTAGTATGTATGTAGTATGTATGTGGTATGTATGTAGCATGTAGTATGTATGTAGCATGCATGTAGTATGTATGTAGTATGTATGTATGTAGTATATATGTAGTATGTATGTAGCATGTAGTATGTATGTAGCATGCATGTAGTATATATGTAGTATGTATGTAGCATGCAGTATGTATGTAGCATGCATGTAGTATATATGTAGTATGTATGTAGCATATATGTAGTATGTATGTAGCATGTAGTATATATGTAGTATGCATGTTGCATGCATGTAGTATATATGTAGTATGTATGTTGCATGTAGTATATATGTAGTATGTATGTATCATGTAGTATGTATGTAGTATGTATGTAGTATGTATGTGGTATGTATGTAGCATGTAGCATGCATGTAGTATGTATGTAGTATATATGTGGTATGTATGTAGCATGTAGTATGTATGTAGCATGCAGTATGTATGTAGTATATATGTAGTATGTATGTAGCATGTAGTATATATGTAGTATGCATGTTGCATGCATGTAGTATATATGTAGTATGTATGTTGCATGTAGTATATATGTAGTATGTATGTTGCATGTAGTATATATGTAGTATGCATGTTGCATGCATGTAGTATATATGTAGTATGTATGTTGCATGTAGTATATATGTAGTATGAATGTAGCATGTATGTAGTATGTAGTATGAATGTAGCATGTATGTAGTATGCATGTAGTATGTATGTAGCATGTAATTTTTTTTTTTTTTTTTACATTCAACACATTAGCCGGATGATGGGACTACTACTGTCCCATCATTGGCTAATGTGTCAATCACTGTCATGGTAGCAGGCATCGCCCGATGGGACTTGTAGTCCCATCGGACGATGCCTGCACAGACCCCCGAAGCCTGCACAGCCCCCCGGCAGGCCAGCACAGCCCCCCGGCAGGCCGGCACAGCCCCCCGGAGCCTGCACAGCCCCCCGGCAGGCCGGCACAGCCCCCCGGCAGGCCGGCACAGCCCCCCGGCAGGCCAGCACAGACCACCGGAGCCTGCACAGACCCCCTGGCAGGCCGGCACAGCCCCCCGAAAGGCCCGTACAGACCCCAGAGAGGCTGTACAAGGGAAAAACAGGATTTTTCTTATTCCGATACCGGAAGTCCCATAGACTTGAATGGGACTTCCGGTATCGGAATCGGCGATACCGATACTTTTTTTTAAGATCGGCCGATCCATTCCGATCCGATACTTTGAAGTATCGGACGGTATCGCTCAACTCTATTCAGCAGGCAAGCCGTCCCTGCCCTGCAAAAGCATGTGGAGGGAAAAATAAAACATGCGCTACAAAACGCCGTCAGTAGCAAGGTCCACCTGACCACCGATGCGTGGACCAGTAACCATGGACAGGGATGATACCTTTCTCTCACTGCCCATTGGGTCAATGTTGTGGAGCCGTGTACAGATCTGGAGAGTGGCGCTGTACGTGTTCTGCCAACTCCAAGGGTTGCAGGAATCCAGTCTGTACACATTGACTCATCCTCATACTCAAGTTCCTCAGAATCAGCGCAGCAGGAGCCTGTTACGACCGATATGAGCACAGCCGTGGCCAAATGTCAACAGGCCGTACTGAAATTAATTTCTTTGGGGAATCGAAGCTACACAGCGCAGGAGCTCTGGAATGCCATCAAGCAGGAGAGCGATATGTGGTTTGTGCCAGCGAACCTCCAGCTAGGCTAGGTAGTGTGTGACAATGGCCGAAATCTGGTGGCAGCTCTGGGCCTAGGCAACCTCACTCACATACCTTGTCTGGCACATGTGCTCAACTTGGTCGTGCAGAGCTTTCTGAGGGACTAGCTGGATCTTGATGCACTGCTGCACAAGGTCCGCATAGAGTGCGCTCACTTGCGGCGTTCCAGCATGGCAAGATCGCGCATTGCAGCTCTGCAACGCCGATTCCGCCTTCCGGAACATTGCATCATATGTGACCTCCCCACCAGGTGGAATTCAACGTTACATATGTTGGAGCGGTTGTGTGAGCAGCAGGCAGCAGTAATGGAGTACCAGCTGCATCAGGCGCAAACAAGTCGCACTGTGCGCCGGTCACTCTTCAGCACCACAGAGTGGGCCACTATGAAGGACATCTGCCAAGTTTTGCGTGCCTTCGATGATTCCACGTGGATGGCGAGTGCAGATGATGCACTAGTCAGCATGACTGTCCCCCTTATCTGCCTGCTTCAAAAAACACTGCAAGCACTAAGGGACGAGGTTTTGGAAGAGGTGGAGGATGAGGAGTCACAAATGCCATCTGCTTCTGGACAGTCTGCACAATGTGGTTCCTCACAAAGGCCTAAGTAGGGGACACTTTGTGAGGAGGATGAGAAGGAGTCAATGGAGGAGGAAGACATCTCTCCAGAGGAGGGAGGTACACAAGGCTCTAGTAGTCAGTATGTACAGCGAGGGTGGGGTGATGCAGAGCAGGCAGAGATGACGCCTTAAGCAGGGTACAGCGTTTCTTGGCCAGTTGGGAGTCTTCAGCACATGGTTGATTTCATGCTGCTGTGCCTGAGAAACGACCGCCGCATCGCCCACATTTTCCACACAGCTGATTATTGGGTGTACACCCTCCTAGATCCTCGCTACCGGGACAACTTACAAAGCCTCATAACACCGTTGAACCGGGAGCGTAAAATGTGGGATTACCAATACACACTGGTGCAGTCCATCATGTTTTCCATTCCACCTGAGAGCAGTGCTGCTAGTGCTTTTCAAAGCAGCTCTGTGCGTCGAGGCAGTGGAGGAAGCTCTGCACAAAGAGGGAGCAGAAGCAGCGCTGCAGCACAAGGCAAGACCAGTATGGCCCAAATGTGGCAAAGTTTTGTGTGCCCGCCAAAAATGGCTACACCATCACAGACAGCTCTAATCAGCAGGAGGCAACGTTTCCGTCAGATGGTGACAGACTACATGTCTTGCCCTGTCAGTGTACTCCCAGACGGCTCTTCCCCCTTCAAGTTTTGGGTCTCTAAGCTGGATACATGGCCAGAGCTTAGCCAGTATGCATTGGAGGTGCTGGCTTGCCCTGCTGCCAGTGTATTATCGGAACGCGTCTTTAGTGCCGCAGGTGGTGTACTAACAGACCGTCGCACGCGACTATCCTCCGATAACGTTGACCGGCTTACATTTCTGAAAATGAACAAGGCCTGGATCTCCCCGGAATTTGCCAGTCCTCTTCCAGAATAAATAATTGGCTGGCAAAAGTATCCAGGTCTCCTGTTGTGTTCATGTTTCTACCACCTGAACTGTAATACCTGGGCTCCAACACTGCCAGTTGTTGCTCAGAAGTGCTTTATGCACAGAACAAAACACTCATTCCTGTGTAAGTGGGGTTCAGTAATGTCAGCTGTTCCCCTGCTGTGTGTACGGCAATATCTCCTGCTGCCTCCAAAATCACACTCCCTCAGATATAAAACTTGCTCCAAGTAGGCCTCAGCCTACACCCTGATTGTTCCTGGGCTCCAACACCGCCAGTTGGTGCTCAGAAGTGCTGTAGGTACAGAAAAACACAATTGTTCCTGTGTAAGTGGGGTTCAGTAATGTCAGCTGATCCCCTGCTGTGTACAGCAATATCTCCTGCTCCCTGCAAATTCAAAGTACATCATACATAAAAATTGCTCCAAGTAGGCCTCATTATACACTGTGATTGATCCTGGGCTCCAACACCGCTAGTTGGTGCTCAGAAGTGCTGTAGGCACAGAAAAACACACTCGCTCCTGTGTAAGTGGGGTTCAGTAACGTCAGCTGTTCCCCTGCTGTGTGTACGGCAAAATCTCCTGCTGCCTCCAAAATCACACTACTACTGTTTTAAAACATTCTCTGATTTGGAATCTGACTCCACTCTGTCTCTACTATTTCCCCTGGCCTCCAACACCGCCAGTTGCTGCTCAGAAGTGGCGTCTGCACAATCAACACTTGTTCCTGTGTTACAGGTGTTCAGTAACGTCAGCTGATCCCCTGATGTGTGTCCGGCAATGTCTCCTGCTCTGTCCACATTCCCATAACTAGTAGTGGGAATGTGGACAGAGCAGGAGACATTGCCGGACACACATCAGGGGATCAGCTGACATTACCGAATCCCAGTAACACAGGAACAAGTGTTGATTGTGTAGACGGCAACTCTGTGCATCAACAGGCGGTGTTCGAGGCCATGGTAAATACTAGAAACAGAGTGGAGACAGAGGCCTAATTGGAGCACGTTGACAATCAGGAGTAGTCTACAACCGATATTAGACTTGATGCAAATAGGCCTCAGCCTACTCCATGATTGTTCCTGGGCTCCAACACTGCCAGTTGGTGTTCAGAAGTGCCGTCTTCACAGAGAAAAACACTAGCTCCTGTGTTAGTGGGGTTCAGTAACGTCAGCTGTTCCCCTGCTGTGTGGACGGCAATGTCTCCTGCTGCCTCCAAAATCACACTACATCAGGCCTCAGCCTGCTCCATGCTTGATCCTGGGCTCCAACAACGCCTTTGGCACGGGTACTCCCTCCTGCCCAGCCTGGTTCCAGCACGCCAGCTGCTTCCGGGTAGTGTCAACGTCACTTTTCCACCAATACATTGTCCTGTTGTGTTGCGGTTGGGTTAGCCGAGTCTATGGTGCCTGCAGTTTAGGTGCTCAGAAGTGCTGTAGGCACAGAAAAACACAATTGTTCCTGTGTAAGTGGGGTTCAGTAATGTCAGCTGATCCCCTGCTGTGTGTACAGCAATATCTCCTGCTCCCTGCAAATTCAAAGTACATCATACATAAAAATTGCTCCAAGTAGGCCTCATTATACACTGTGATTGATCCTGGGCTCCAACACCGCTAGTTGGTGCTCAGAAGTGCTGTAGGCACAGAAAAACACACTCGCTCCTGTGTAAGTGGGGTTCAGTAACGTCAGCTGTTCCCCTGCTGTGTGTACGGCAAAATCTCCTGCTGCCTCCAAAATCACACTACTACTGTTTTAAAACATTCTCTGATTTGGAATCTGACTCCACTCTGTCTCTACTATTTCCCCTGGCCTCCAACACCGCCAGTTGCTGCTCAGAAGTGGCGTCTGCACAATCAACACTTGTTCCTGTGTTACAGGTGTTCAGTAACGTCAGCTGATCCCCTGATGTGTGTCCGGCAATGTCTCCTGCTCTGTCCACATTCCCATAACTAGTAGTGGGAATGTGGACAGAGCAGGAGACATTGCCGGACACACATCAGGGGATCAGCTGACATTACCGAATCCCAGTAACACAGGAACAAGTGTTGATTGTGTAGACGGCAACTCTGTGCATCAACAGGCGGTGTTCGAGGCCATGGTAAATACTAGAAACAGAGTGGAGACAGAGGCCTAATTGGAGCACGTTGACAATCAGGAGTAGTCTACAACCGATATTAGACTTGATGCAAATAGGCCTCAGCCTACTCCATGATTGTTCCTGGGCTCCAACACTGCCAGTTGGTGTTCAGAAGTGCCGTCTTCACAGAGAAAAACACTAGCTCCTGTGTTAGTGGGGTTCAGTAATGTCAGCTGTTCCCCTGCTGTGTGGACGGCAATGTCTCCTGCTGCCTCCAAAATCACACTACATCAGGCCTCAGCCTGCTCCATGCTTGATCCTGGGCTCCAACAACGCCAGTTGGTGTTCAGAAGTGCCGTCTTTCCAGAGAAAAACACTAGCTCCTGTGTTAGTGGGGTTCAGTAACGTCAGCTGTTCCCCTGCTGTGTGGATGGCAATGTCTCCTGCTGCCTCCAAAATCACACTACATCAGGCCTCAGCCTGCTCCATGCTTGATCCTGGGCTCCAACAACGCCAGTTGGTTTTCAGAAGTGCCGTCTTCACAGAGAAAAACACTAGCTCCTGTGTTAGTGGGGTTCAGTAACGTCAGCTGTTCCCCTGCTGTGTGGACGGCAATGTCTCCTGCTGCCTCCAAAATCACACTACATCAGGCCTCAGCCTGCTCCATGCTTGATCCTGGGCTCCAACAACGCCAGCTGGTGGTCAGAAGTGCCGTCTTCACAGAGAAAAACACTAGCTCCTGTGTTAGTGGGGTTCAGTAACGTCAGCTGTTCCCCTGCTGTGTGGACAGCAATGTCTCCTGCTGCCTCCAAAATCACACTACATCAGGCCTCAGCCTGCTCCATGCTTGATCCTGGGCTCCAACAACGCCAGTTGGTGTTCAGAAGTGCCTTCTTCACAGAGAAAAACACTAGCTCCTGTGTTAGTGGGGTTCAGTAACGTCAGCTGTTCCCCTGCTGTGTGGACGGCAATGTCTCCTGCTGCCTCCAAAATCACACTACATCAGGCCTCAGCCTGCTCCATGCTTGATCCTGGGCTCCAACACTGCCAGTTGGTGTTCAGAAGTGCCGTCTTCACAGAGAAAAAGCACTAGCTCCTGTGTTAGTGGGGTTCAGTAACGTCAGCTGTTCCCCTGCTGTGTGGACGGCAATGTCTCCTGCTGCCTCCAAAATCACAATACATCAGGCCTCAGCCTGCTCCATGTTTGATCCTGGGCTCCAACAACGCCAGTTGGTGTTCAGAAGTGCCGTCTTCACAGAGAAAAACACTAGCTCCTGTGTTAGTGGGGTTCAGTAACGTCAGCTGTTCCCCTGCTGTGTAGACAGCAATGTCTCCTGCTGCCTCCAAAATAACACTATATCAGGCCTCAGCTTGCTCCATGCTTGATCCTGGGCTCCAACAACGCCAGTTGGTGTTCAGAAGTGCCGTCTTCACAGAGGAAAACACTAGCTCCTGTGTTAGTGGGGTTCAGTAACGTCAGCTGTTCCCCTGCTGTGTGGACGGCAATATCTCATGCTCCCTCCAAAATCACACTACTACTGATTTTTAACCGTGCTCCAATTAGGCCTCTGGCTCCACTGTCTCTAGTATTTCCCCAGGCCTCCAACACTGCCAGTTGCTGCTCAGAAGTGGCGTCTGCACAATCAACACTTGTTCCTGTGTTACTGGGGCTCAATAACGTCAGTTGATCCCCTGATGTGTGTCCGGCAATGTCTTGGTAGTTGCATTGACTCTTGTAGCTTCTGCTACCCATCCGGGTTCCAGCACCGTCAGCTGGTTCTCGGCAGTGCCTTTGGCCTAGGTGCCTCCTTCTCAGTATCCGAGTTCCAGCAACGTCTGCTGGTCCTTGGTAGTGCTTTGTAGCACAGGTACCTCCTGCTTAGTAACTGTGTTCCAGCACCGTCAGCTGGTCCACGGTTGTGCCATTGGCTCTTGTTCCTTCTGCTGCCACTCTGGGTACCAGCACCGTCAGCTGGTTTTCGGTAGTTCCATTGACTCTTGTAGCTTCTGCTACCCATCCGGGTTCCAGCACCGTCAGCTGGTTCTCGGTAGTTCCATTGACTCTTGTAGCTAATGCTACCCATCTGGGTTCCAGCACCATCAGCTGGTTCTCGGCAGTGCCTTTGGCCTAGGTGCCTCCTTCTCGGTATCCAAGTTCCAGCAACGTCTGCTGGTCCTTGGTAGTGCTTTGTAGCACAGGTACCTCCTGCTTAGTAACCGTGTTCCAGCACCATCAGCTGGTCCACGGTTGTGCCATTGGCTCTTGTTCTTTCTGCTACCACTCTGGGTACCAGCACCGTCAGCTGGTTCTCAGTAGTTCCATTGACTCTTGTAGCTTCTGCTACCCATCCGGGTTCCAGCACCGTCAGCTGGTTCTCGGTAGTTCCATTGACTCATGTAGCTTCTGCTACCCATCCGGGTTCCAGTACCGTCAGCTGGTTCTCGGCAGTGCCTTTGGCCTAGGTGCCTCCTTCTCGGTATCCGAGTTCCAGCAACGTCTGCTGGTCCTTGGTAGGCACAGGTACCTCCTGCTTAGTAACCGTGTTCCAGCACCATCAGCTGGTCCACAGTTGTGCCATTGGCTCTTGTTCCTTCTGCTGCCCATCCGGGTTCCAGTACCATCAGCTGGTTCTCGGCAGTTCCTCAGCCTTCTTGTGCCTTCTGCTACTTTTCAAAGTTCACACTTGTGGAAATGGTTTTTGGTTCTCACTCTGGATCTCCCTGACGACGACCCTGAAGATGACGACCCTGAAGACGACGACCGTGAAGACCACACCGAAGAAGACCAAAGAGATGACCCTGAAAAAGATGACCAAGAGGACAAAGAACATGAAGACAACCACCAAGATGCAGAACAACAAGAGACAGAAGACCAAGAAGCAGAAGAACAAAAAGCAGAAGGACCAAAAGCAGAAGAACATTAAGCATAAGACTAAAAATCAGAGCAAAAGATATTATCTAAATTATAAGCAGAAGAAGACTAAGCAGTGTATGGGGGTGAGTCCGTTCCTCCTTGAGGTGCCCCTGGAAAATGCCTGCTGCTGCAGGCCAAACTGAACGCGGACAAATCCTGTTGTAAATCTTTTGTGACAGGCAGAATGGAAGGTGTAATCTTCAAACTTTTATAGATAACAACTACAGGAATGCCTGTCACAAATAAGAATATGATGAAGAAGAAGAATAGGAAGAAGATGAATAAGAAGAATATGAAGAATGTACAAAAAAAGAATAATAGGAAGAAGATGAAGAATGTTAAAAAAAGAATAATAGGAAGAAGGTGAAGAAGAAGATGAATAAGGTGAAGAAGTTGATGAAAAAGATGCTGCTGCTGAGGATGATGAAGGAGAAAGAGTTGGAGAAGTAAAAAAGAAGGTGAAGAGCATGGAAGTAGTGAAACATACATATCTAACAAAAGATACAAAAGGTTAACATAGTCAATATCTTTGTAACTCTGAACATCTTTAAAAAAAAAAAAATTATTCCTGCTATTCCATTTGATTGGGCTAAACCTCTATGCCTTTAATGTCTCCTCCACCTCCTCCAATACATTCTACATTATTCTTAGTTGTTTTTCTTCATGTAGAATTAACCTACAAGGAAAGAAAGGGTTTATTTTAATTCCGATATTTCTGTCCCATTGACTTGAATGGGGCTTCCGGTATGGGAATCGGCGATACCGATATTTTTTGGGGTATCGGTCCGATCCAATCCGATCCGATATTTCCCGATATCGGAAGGTGTCGCTCAGCACTAAACATGAGTGTTTGCAAACATGAGGCACACAGTGGAGAAGACTAACCCTGCCCATACTGTGGCACTCATTGAATGTATTATAGTACTATAAAGACAATGTAAAAATCTTGGATAGTTTGAAGCAAGATAAGTGATTTGTCATCTGATGTAAGAAAATGATCATTGTATGATAACATGCTGATGAATATCTCTGCCGCAAAGTATCTGTGGAGTAAAGAGTGGAGAAATGATCAGCAGTTACTTACATACTGTATATACGAAGAATAAGATTATTAAAATGATCTAATAGAAGTGGCCCCTAAAATTATCAAGATCAATACCAATTATCTGGCCTAACTAAGATAATCTGATGGAAAACCCAGTGCCAGACTGGGCTAGAGAGGTCCCACCAGTAACATTTCCTCTGGGGGCCCAGTGTTCAGCTACATGTAGATATTAATATATTTCCACCTATCACAAATGTATATATTCTTCTATGTAATATAGTAAAGAATCTAAATGATAACGTACTGGGTCAACTAGTGCTCATGTTGAGCGGTAAGTGGCGTACTCCTGCACATGAGGCATATATCACTATGTCAGAGGTTGGCTTTAGACTTGGTTCACACGATGAGACCACATTATGATTCCATGCAACTGAAATCACACTGAAAAGTACTGTAGATCTCAATGTTTTTCTTAATCATTAAAACTTAAAGTTGTGTCCCTTTGGATGCCATTTGTATCCGTAATGTAAGAGAACTGTCCTCTGCGTGAACTATATTTCAGCAAAAAACATGTAGGCCTAGTGCAGATATGACATAGCTTCATTGGCAACAGATGACCTTGAATCCAGCCATTGGCAGAGATCTTCCCTTGTGGCTGAAGCATTGCTCAGTGTGGGAACGCTGGTTTCAGGCATAGTTAGTGTGTCTCAGAAATGGATGATAGGTGAGGATTTGGTTTATCATTATAATAATCTGGGACGTATCCCTTGGGATTATATCTTATATTTACCCTCTGTTACAATACATTAAAGAACCTTAACAGAGGGTGCCCTGAAAGTTTAAGAAGATCTGGAAAGCTTTATATGATTCTTATCTTATGGCCGGGGTCAGACTTGTGAGAAACTCGCACGAGTCTCGCACGTCAATAGCCGGCACTGCCACCGGCACTTGGATCAGAGCGTTCAGCTGCATGTATTTCTATGCACTTGAACACTCTAGTCCCAAGTGCCGGCGGCGGTGCCAGGTATTGACATGCGAGACTCGTGCGAGTTTCTCGCAAGTCTGACCCCAGCCAAAAATTCCCTTACACAAGCCAAAAATTCCCCTACAAACTCACAAAACTTTTGTTAGTGTGGTGCAATTGTATTTATTTAGATAGCATAAAAATCATTGTTATTGGCATTGTGTAAACAGGTGATATGCTAACAATAAGACAATAGTTCTGTGTGCTGTGAGAATCATGTGGGAATAGTGGATGAGGGCAGGTATATCTCGCCCAGATTCCTTTCCTATGTGGCCTAGTCTGGTCAGTATCGCACATGCTTACTAATGAATAATGGGAGGTGGATATAAAAGGATGCCAGGTGGTTGTGTGAGTGTCTCAGCCTGGGAACACAGAGAGCCTGTCTGTGTGAGAGACACACGTGAGTGAAAGCAGTGCCCACTGCAACTGTGGTTTGGCTGGACGGGAGAAGCCCGCCAGTTGGTAGTTAGGTTGTCCATTGTTTAGTTAGTGCTGGACAGGCAAGGATTTGTTTTATGTTTTATTTCCTTTTGCATTGCTTTCACCGTTAATAAACCTGACCCAGGGTCAGTTACACACGAATCCCAGCTCTGCGCCTGAGTTTCATGGTGAATGCACGTGACTTTTGACCCCAGCAAAGGCGATCCCGGAGTGTTTTATCACATTGCGTAATATGCTCATCAGCCTCTCACATATATAGTTGATCGGCGGTTATTTAATTGACATCGCACATTATTTTCCTTTTGCCCTCAGGATAATCTTCCAGTCTGCTACCCCTAGATTCAGTGTCAGGTATGCATAGTCAGGGGCGTACATAGAAATCATGGGGCCCCAAGCAAAAGTCTGAATGGGGCCCCCCCCAAAAAAAAAATAATCGAGTGCTCTTAACTCCAGGCATGCATTTTATAGGTCAAACAATTAATTTTATAGCTAGTCTTTGATTTTTTTCTCATTTGAGTAAAAGAAAAAGTAAAACACTTACATCCAATTTGATATATTCCTTGTAAAAGTAAAAATGGAAGATTAAGCAGGACAACCTCGTTAAGCTGTCTACAATAAGACCAGCGATTATGGAATCTGTCGGCACAAAATGACTGCTCATACCAAATATGTCCTCAGTGCACCCTTGGCAGAGCTAGATAGAAAGTAGACAGAAGGTGCCCTAGACTGGCCTCACCAAGGGTGCACTGAGCACCTGTACTTTCAGTCATTTTGTGTTCAGACTCCCTTTAAGTTTTTTTTTCCCCCCCAGAATCAGACTGAATGACAATTGGTCACTATGATGAGTGATACATAAAGGAATTTTAAATGGCAAGAACTACACATTGTGTCTTCCCATCACCTCCCCGTGGTGTTCTAAACAGACAAAAGGCATGATCATCATATCTAGAACCACACTGTAACATAGGGCACAAGCTCTTCTAGTGAGGCGGGAAAGATCACTGTATGACAGACCAGCATACAGACGTAGTCTACATTATGTCTGCATACTGGTCCCCCAGTTTCATCACTTTCCCATACAGCACATCCCTTGCTTCCGAGCATGCTCAGTGCCACAAAACGGATCCCTGCACATGGATCCGTGTTGTCCTGGATCCGTGCTCCATAGAGCTCCATGTAAATTCCAGACGTGTAGCCGCGGATCCGTGCGTCACCCTGTGCCTGCGTGTTTTTCAGATGACACAAAATTGCAACAAGTTACTTTTTTGTGCATCTGATAAAATAAGCAGACACACGGATCTGTGGGAAAACGGTGACACCTGGATGCACATGCAAGTCCCATCCGTCACCACTGAAAGTCAATGGAGACGAAAACAAATCCGTGTGCATCCAAACTATACAAGTGTGAGACCAGCTTAACCCTATATAATGATTGGGGCTCGACCTAGATCTCTCCACAGGTTTTGCCTAAAATCACTTTATATTACTTACCCTACCCTTAGGGATCTTACTCACTTGCGAGAGAGTCGCGTGATTCTCGTGCGAGTCTCTCGCATGGAAATCTCGCTAGTGAGTATGACCCCTTAGCAGCAACAACTGACGTCGTCTATCCTCCTCCCTGTAGTGTTGTCCTGAATCCTCCTGGCCCTGCGTTCAACGGGATCGTTACATAGCAGCACTAATGCACCCATTGGCCGCAATGATACTAACGCATCCAAAATCGGCATGATGCGTTACTTCATGACGCACCCTGGAACACGGTCTGCAGCAGTCTGGGGTGCGTCATGAAGTAACGCATCATGCTGATTTTGGCATACATTTGGATGCGTTATTATCATTGTGGCCAATGGGTGCGTTAGTGCCGCTATGTAACGATCCCGTTGAACGCAGGGCCATTAGAAATGACTGTGCAGCTTATTTTTAGCGGTTTTATAGCAGTTTTATAGTGAAAACCGCGGTAAAAAACGCTAAAAAAATGCTGTGTGTGAACACAGCCTCACTGTCAGGCTTCACTAAGCTGAAGCTTATCAGCTGCCAGAAAAAAAAAAAAAAACTCGGCTGTTCACCCTGCAGAGCCGGCTCTTTGAATCGGATCGTTCACAAACGACACATCACTACTGAAGAAGCAATGTTATGTCACAATTCACAGGGAGGAAGCCAAAGTCCTTCACACACCTCATCCACCTCCTGACAGACAGCTGGGTCTCCTCCCTCCTCCCAAGGAGCAACATCTTAACTCCTTCTTGTGAGCTCATGTTCTGCAGGGGGAACACACAGCGCTCTGCTACATCCTGACCAAGCACAGCCCACCAATGACAGACAGCCTACACGTGCAGACAGGACCCTTCATTATAACACATCACCTTGTACATGTAGCCCATCAGCACCAGAGACCCTTCTGCTTCCTGCAATGCTGGCTCTCTTGCTGCCAGGAGGAGTGGCGTTCTTATGCAAATCCAGCCAGAGACTTCAGCCAACTGCTGACCAGGAAACAAGGAAAACTTCAAGGGGCCCGGCCAGGGGGTATACAGCGGCCGGCGGCCGGCGCTTACATTTAATTAAAGGAGATAGTACTGTGTCAGCACAGCATAGCTGCCAAACCGCAGCAGCCGTCGCGGGCCTCCTCACCCATCCGGGCCCCCTCACCTCTCCGGGCTCCATAGCAGCTGCGTAGTCTGCTACTATTGACGGTATGCCGCTGTGCATAGTTGTATATTTTATAACACTACATTAATTCATATTGTATGTCTGCAAAAAATTCCTTGCACAGTTTGAAAAAAAAATCTTTCTAGATATATTCAAGACTACAGAGGGCTTTCATTTATTTTATTTTGTGCCCTAATAACTAGAGTTGAGCGAAACGGGTCAGTCAATTTCAAAAGTCGCCGACTTTCGCAAAAGTCGGGTTTCATGAAACGAAACTCGACCATAGCGTGAGGTCGGCCACGAGGTCAGCGACCATGTCGCCAAAGTCGTGTTTCAAATGATGCTTCAGCGCCCTTTTTCAGTCAATGATGGAGGACACACACTGTGGGCAACGCGATGACATAGGCAGCAGTCACCACCATCTTTGAGAAGGGCATGCAAGTGATTGGCTTGCTTTGTGTGGCGTCACAGGGGCTATAAAAGGGCGTGCACGCCGACCGCCATCTTACTTCTGCTGATCTCAGAAGAGGGAGAGCTGCTGCTGCTGATGATTCTGTAGGGAGAGCGTTAGGCAGGGAGGAAGATACGAAAAACTGCTTCTGCTGCTAGCGATTTTGCCTGTACAACACACCAGTTAGTGTGCAGTGCAAGGGGAGGCTATATTTTGGTGCATCAGCTCTGTTGGTTATTAGGCTGCCTTATAAGGCTCCCTGATAGCTGCAATGCTGTTTTCACACTGCTGTGCAAACTGCTTTTTTAAAAGCAAAAATACTTTTCATCCTCTGTTTTGCCCAGTTACCAAGCGTTCATTTTTCCACACTTTTGTGTGCAGCAGTCCTGCTTATTAGGCTGCCTGCTGCCATACTTGGGACTGAGAGCATCATTGTCTGCTTGCTAAAATCTCTAGGGAGATTCAAATTCTCCCCAGTCCTATATAGACATTTTATACACCATCCAATTTCAGCCTGTTATATTGAGGTGTAATCTACACTGGGCCTGAGATATTAGTTCAGTGTCCTCAAGTCTGTAGGGAGATTCAAATTCTCCCCAATACTATAAACACCTTGTACCTTGTTTTACAGTACCATATTACTGGTGGTGTTTTGGGCACATTTTCCCAAAAATGAGGAAGTGTGTTGGAAGAGGCCGTGGAAGTGGGCGTGGGTTGCCAGCTGGTAATGATGGTGTTGATGGTGGTGGATCTGTTGGTAGTGGAAAAAGCACAATGGCACCTAATGCAGGAGGTGTTGAGCCTGCGTCATCGTCTGGCTCCACAAGGCCTCGAAGGCTCCCTTTTCTGGGAGCAGGTAAACCGCTTTTAAAGCCGGAGCTTCAGGAACAAGTTTTGGCTTACATTGCTGACACAGCCTCCAGCTCTATCGCCTCCTCTTCTGAACTTTCAAAAAATAAAAGCACTGAGTCATCATTGGATGCTCATGGTCAGGAACCACACCTTTCCTTGTGTCCTTCACCCCTACCAAAAGTAAAGGATGCGGCAGGCCACACTACAGATTACTCCATGGAGCTCTTTTCACATACCATGCCTGGGTTATCAAGTCAAATCGTGAATTACCCAGTCCAAGAAGAATCTGTCATGGAGTGCACTGATACACAGCCACTGGTAGATTTATCTGCTGGTACATTCACTCAGAGCACTACATTGTCCTCGCAGTGTACTGAGCCAGAATCTGACCCTGATGAAACTCAGGTGCCTATTCCCGCATACTATACCACCTTACATGGTGACACAGAGGAAGGTGCACATGACATTGAAGAGGAGGTGATGGATGACCCAGTTGTTGACCCAGATTGGCATCCATTGGGGGAAGAGGGTGCCGCTGCCAATAGCTCAGAAGAGGAGGATCCGCAGCAGGCATCGGCATTCCAACAGCTGTTATCTGGCAGGCCCGGAGCAGTCCAAAAACGGATTACAAAAAACAAAAGAGTTGCAGGACAGCTAGGCCAGACGGTCAAATTAGCACAGCGTGCAAGGCCTCAAAATGGAAGAGTGCAGTGTGGCACTTTTTTGAACAAAATCCTAATGATCAGGCAAAGGTTATCTGTAAGAAGTGTGCAAAGACCTTTAACCGAGGGAAAATTTTGAGAAATTTGAATACCAGTTGCATGCTTAGACATTTAACCACCATGCACTTGCAAGCGTGGACGGACTACCAAGCCTCACGTACCACATGTGCAACTGCTCCCAATGAAGGTAGTCAGCAACGCTACATCGTTTCCCCCACTGTAAGCCCACCGGTTAGCACACCACCAGCAGCAAATGTTGAGGTGTCGTTGCAAGGCCAAAGCAGTCAGGGAATCACAATGTTATTGCTACGAAAGACTGAATCTAGGCCATCAGAAAGAACACCAACTCCATCACCATTATCAACCCTCTCTCAGTCCGCCATGTCCACTGCTAGTTCCACCATATGCAGCTCTCAAGTCCAGCTCACCCTACCAGAGACTCTGAGTAGGACAAGAAAGTACTCATCCTCTCATCCGCGTACACTGGGTTTGAACGCCCACATTGCCAAGCTATTCTCGGTAGAGATGATGCCCTACCGGTTGGTTGAAAGCGAAGCTTTCCGCAAACTCATGGCCTACGCAGTACCACGCTATGACCTACCCAGTCGGCACTTCTTTTCTCGCAAAACTATCCCAGCCCTCCACCTTCATGTGAAAGACCGCATTGTCCATGCACTCAAGCAATCAGTGAGTGGAAAGGTGCACCTCACAACAGATGCATGGTCCAGTAGGCTTGGCCAGGGCCGTTACGTGTCCATCACTGCGCACTGGGTTAATGTGGTGGATGCAGGGTCCACAGGGGACAGTGGTGGTGGGACAGTGCTGCCTAGCCCACGGTATAGGAAACAGTTGGGTGTAGGCGTTCGACCCGCCTCCTCCTCCTCCAGAAGCGAAAGCTCGTCCACAGAGCGCAGTCGCATGAGCACTCCATCCGCAGCTGCCAGTGTTGCACACTCGGTGTCCCACTATCGAACAGCTAGTGGTAAGCGTCAGTGTCATGATCTCAGTGCGGGTTTGACTCGCACATGTGGGGTTAATGTCTAGAACCAGTACTGATGACTGGCATTTCTGGGGTTAAAGGTTGTGATCCCAGTGCAGGCTTACCTGCACACCTGGGGCTATGATTGTGGCCTCTCCCTGGTTCTGGGAGAGGATTCTTGTAGCCTCAGGACGCTCCCATCCCCGTCAGTTATACTTTCACCCTTGGCATTGTGTGGTGACCCCTGAGTGTGTTTGTGCTGTCTTCTGGTTGCTTGATTCTCTGTGTACGACTTGGTCTGTTCTCTGGATATTGCTTTGGATTCTGCTTGGTGCCTTCTATGTCTGTTTGGTTTTGACTTCTGCTTGGCCCTGACAATCCGTTCTGTCTCATCCCTGGTACTTTCCTGATATCTCTGTGCATGACCTCCGTTTTGCCTGACTCTGAGTATTTCTGTATAGTGTCCTGCCATCTCTGAAAGCAGGATGCTAAGCCCCGCCCCCTTGCAGTCACATGACTGTAGGTCCTGTGACTGCTTGCTAAACTTCAGCGTCCACAGGTCCTGTGTATCTGTACTTTCTGGCTGTACCTGAGCCCGGGCCCCCCTACAGTGCGGGTGAGTCCCTGCTCAGCGGAGGCTGCACGCCGACGCTGAGAGTATCCTGAAATTATAACTGACCGTTAAGTTTTTGGGGTTTTTTTTATCTTTCTCTGCTGAGAAATATGGATCCCATACAATCTCTTGCTGAGCAAATGAAAAATCTGAGTCAGATGTTTCAGGGTTTATCTCTGGAGCAGCAAGCTCTGGCTCGTTCTCAGCAGCAGGTTTCTGAGGGCTTTAGCTGCTGGGTCTCTGGGGGCTGGGGCGAGTGATGTTGTTTTGGTGTCCCCAGAACCACCTGTTAAACTGCCTGATTTCTTTTCTGGGAACAAAAAGGAGTTCAGGGTCTTCATAGAGGGGTGCAAACTCTTCTTTAGTTTGAGGCCATGTTCCTCTGGGGACGAAAGTCAGATGGTTGGGGTCATTATGTCTCTGTTAAGAGGGTCCCCACAAGCTTGGGCTTTCTCCCTTCCTCCCACTGCCCCTGAGAGAGTGTCTGTGAATGCATTTTTTGAGGCCCTCGGGCACATATATGATGAGCCAGACCGAGTGCGATTGGCAGAGGACATGGTGATGAGTGTCTGTCAGGGGAAACACTTGGCTGAGTAGTTTTGTACAGAATTCCACCGCTGGGCCGCAGAGTACTCTTGGGACAATGCCGCACTCCGAGGACTCTTTCGCAGAGGTTTGTCCGAGCGGTTACAGGATGCCTTGGCATTACATCCCCCACCTAACTCACTCGAGGACACCATGACCCAGGCCGTCCGGATGGACCGCAGGCTGCGGGCCAGGGGGGTGATGCATGTGGAGACTCCATTGTTCCCTAGTAGAAAAGAGACTGTTTCTGTGCCCATGGATGTAGGGGCTCTCTCCCTGAAGGAAAAGGAGAGACAACGCCGGAGAGAAAAGCAGTTATGCGTCTACTGTGGTAAAACAGGACATTGGAAAAGGGAGTGTCCTGATTGTCCATCCTCAACCCGGTCGACGGGAAACGACTAGGTCTGGGTAGTCAGTGGAGAGACTACTTACACCCTCAGGTACTCTTTTCCTCATTTTCTAAGGTGTTGCTTCATGTGGAACTGTTAATGGACGATTGTTGTTTTCCCTCTACAGCTTTCGTGGACTGCGGATCATCCATCAATCTCATTGACTCCCAATTGGTCACGCTGTAAGATAGGGACAGTTAGACTTAAGGTTCCGATCAAAGTGGTGGCCATTGACTCCTCCCCCCTCACTAAAGAGGGAATTCTCTTTATGTCTGACTTGTTTTCGCTCAAAGTGGGCGCTACCCATTTGGAAAAATTAAGTTGTTTGGTTCTGGACAATCTACCAGCAGGATTGGTGTTGGGCATGCCCTGGTTACAACGCCACAACCCAGTCATTAACTGGAAAACGGGGGAGATTGTTCAGTGGGGGTTTAATGATTCGATGTTATGTGATAAGTCTGCACTATTGGTTGAACCTGTTAAATCTGTATCTGTGTCATCTGTCGAGCTGGAAGGTATTCCGGAGTACCTGAAAGAATTCGAAGATGTGTTCTCTGAAAGCGAGGCCGAGACGTTGTCGCCACAGAGACCCTTTGACTGCGCTATCGAGTTAGTCCCGGGGGCTAAATTGCCTAAAGCCCGTCTGTTTAATTTATCTGGCCCTGAGCGCTTGGCCATGAAAGATTACATTGCTGAGAGTCTTCGCAAAGGACACATACGTCCCTCATTCTCACCTGTGGCGGCAGGGGGGTTTTTTGTAAAGAAAAAAGATGGTGGTTTACGTCCCTGCCTCGATTTTTGTGAGCTCAACAAGATTACTGTTCGAAATACGTACCCCCTTCTGTTGATTCCCGATTTGTGTAACCAACTTTCAGGGGCAAAATGGTTCTCCAAACTGGATCTTCGCCGGGCATATAATTTGATAAGGGTCCGGGAGGGGGATGAATGGAAAACCGCATTCCTCACGACCGAGGGACTGTTTGAAAATTAAGTCATGCCGTTTGGTCTTACCAATGCCCCAGCCATAGTTCAGAATTTCATCAACGTGGTATTCTCAGATCTCATTGGTCGTTTTGTTGTTATTTACTTAGACGATATTCTGATATACTCTCCCGACAGTCAATCTCATCTGAATTATGTACGAACCATTCTCCAAAGACTGAGGGAAAATCATCTGTATGAATTGTCTTTTTTGGGATTAATTGTGTCCTGTGAGGGTTTTCGCATGGACCCCAAGAAGGTGCAGGCCATTGCGGATTGGGTGCAACCCCGAGACCTTAAGGGTCTTCAGCGCTTCTTGGGGTTCGCCAATTATTACCGCAAATTTATTCGGGGGTTTTCACAGGTGGTCAAACCACTCACAGATCTTACTTGTAAAGGTGTGGATGTAAGAAACTGGTCCTCGCTCGCAAAAGAGGCCTTTGCGACCCTGAAAAGAAGCTTTATGTCTGCTCCCGTGTTAGTACAGCCAGATCTGTCCAAACCATTCGTCGTGGAAGTGGACGCCTCTGAGGTGGGGGTGGGGGCGGTGTTGTCCCAAGGGCCTGCCACTCTAACCAACCTCAGGCCATGTGCTTTCTTTTCCAAGAAGTTCTCTGCTGCGGAAAGAAATTACGACGTAGGCAATAGAGAGCTTCTTCTGGTCAAATTGGCGTTTGAAGAATGGAGGCACTTTTTGGAGGGGGCCAGTCACCCGGTTACGGTGATCATGGATCACAAAAATTTGTCATACATTGAGTCTGCTAAAAGACTAGCGCCCAGACAGGCCCGTTGGTCACTTTTTTTTCCCGTTTTCAGTTTACGATTACATTTCGTCCAGGGTCTAAGAATGTCAAGGCTGACACCTTATCGCGCAGTTTCAGCCGGTGTCGCCCCCTGAGCCACCGTCCTCCATTCTTCACCCTGGGGTTGTGATAGCAGAGGTCTCGACTGAATTGGAACAGGAGATTCAGCGGGCCCCGGCGGCCAAGCCGGAGGGGAAGTTGTTTGTACCAGAGCGACTTCCCCTGAAACTCTTGCAGGAGTTCCATGAATCCAAGCTGAGTGCTCACCCTGGTATTTCAGCCACGCGTCTGGCGGTGGCTAGGATCTTTTGGTGGCCTACCCTTGGTTCGGACATAAAAAAATTCATTGCTGGTTGTGGGGTCTGCGCTCGTTCTAAAAGCTCTCATAGCCGGCCGGCAGGGGAGCTGATGCCCTTGGCAGTGCCCGAAAGACCGTGGACTCACTTATCCATGGATTTTGTTACCAATCTCCCTCCATCTAAGGGTAATACAGTGGTATGGGTAGTGGTGGACAGGTTTTCTAAGCAGGCTCAGTTTGTACCCCTGTCCGCACTACCGTCAGCTGAGATGTTGTCCAGGTTGTTTGTGCAGCATTTGATCCGGTTGCATGGGGTACCCCTGAATGTGGTGTCTGATCATGGTGTGCAGTTTGTGGCTAAGTTTTGGCGTGCTTACTGCAAAAAATTAGGGATGTCTCTGTCCTTTTCGTCTGCATACCATCCTGAGAGCAATGATCAGACGGAGCGCACTAACCAGTCCCTGGAACAGATCCTCAGGTGTCTAACCTCTGCTAGACAGAATGACTGGTGCGATGCACTGCCATTGGCTGAATTTGCCTTCAATAGTCGGGTGAGTCAATCCACGGGTATGACTCCTTTTTTGATCAATTATGGGTTCAGCCCTCATTTTGGTGAGTTTTCTCATCTGGCCTCAGGGTGTCTCGGGCTGAGGGCTCTGTCCAGCGATTACAGAATACGTGGGCAGAAGTTCAGCAGAGTATATCTAGGTCTCAGGGCAGGTATACGGGTCACCCTCGCTTCACCCAGGGCTGTGGGGTACTCGGTACCGGGCCGGTGTCAGAGGGATGTGTCACAGCAGTGGTGACCCGGTCCGTGTCCCTGGGGCCCAATATCAATGGCGGTGATATTTGTAGTTTATATGAAAAGTTTGTGACGCCACCCGTGGTGTTTGGCAAGTAAGATGGTAAGCCACCGCTGTATGCAGATCCTCTGGGGCTGATGGTGTGTTGCAGCTTAGATGGTGTAGTTCCCCACAGGTAGAGCTGTAGCCCCAGGGCAGTGTATCAGTGCGCTGGAAAAGTAGGGCACGGGATGGTGTAGATGTTGATACCCAAATGTAGCGGTGCTGATGCGGGAGTGAATGGAGGACACCAGAGCTTGCAGTTTCAAAGCTTTACTCACAGTTCATACTGCACACAGGTGCGTGCTTCGGTACCATGTCCTCCGGGGCAGAGGCCCAGCCAACCTCTAGGCAAGATAGGACTCTCCCCGCCAGCACCCTGCCAACATGTGCTTTCCTGAACGACTCCTCCACTGCGCCTTCTAATATGAAGAGCTCCAGTACCGTTGTTCTCTGAAGTTCCTCCTGTCAGATGTTCCCAACAACTCTCACTTGTATGACAGACAGCTGTAGCCTGCCTCTGGGACTCCCCTCTCCTGAATCCCGGCTCTCCATCAGTTTGCCGTTGTGTCCCAAGTCTTCGATGGGAGCAGTGCATCTACAGCCAACCACTCCACCGGTGTCCGCCGCAGAACCACAAGCGTCTGCACAACCTCGGGGACCGGGCCCCAGCCCTGTGCTGAGAACCTACAGGCAGGGTTCCTATCCAACCCACTCCTCCTCTCTGTTCTCTTTCCACTTCATTCCGTACTTGTCTTTCTCTCTCTTATGGAAATGCAGGTTACAGTTCTACGTCTCTCTTTCTCTTTCCTTTCCTGTGCCAGCCGGCCCAGGTCACCGAGGCAGCTGCAGCACTCCTTCCTCCATCCCTTCTTCCAGGGACCTCTGGGACTCACCCCAGACTCTCCTCAGACTGTCTGAGACTGACCTCCTGTCACTCTGTCCCCTTCAGGGACTGACCTGTATTTCTATCTTTCCCCTTCTTTTTATACTAACTCCACCCACCTCCCAGCACATCTCGTGTTACGAAGCAGGGTTCCACGAAAGGTGCTCTTCTACACACCCCGAGCCTAAAGCTGCAATGTGGCCCTGCTGAACTATCTTGTGTGTGGGATGCAGGTGTTGGAGTGCGGCAAGGAGTTCCCACCTTACCTGGATGATGGGGCACTACACCTTAGGAGAAGGTGCAGTACCTCTGTGGCGACTGAGCCTCAGGGGCGCCACATATAAGTTTTTTGCGGACAGGAAGGGAACACCAGGGCCCACATTTCAGTTGGAGACAAGGTTTGGCTCTCCACGCGAAACATTAAGTTGAAGGTTCCTTTAGCCAAGTTGGGGCCCAAATTCATTGGCCCATACAAGATTGTGGAAAAAATCAATCCAGTGGCGTATAGGCTGTGCCTTCCACCCTCTTTCAAGATCCCTAACGTCTTCCACAAATCTCTACTGAAACCTTTTCAAGCAGTCCAGGGAGACTCTGAGCTCGCTGCTCCTCCTGTTTTGGTCGAGGGGCAGGTGGAGTACGAGGTTGGTCATATCGTAGATTCCAGGTTGGTATGGCGGTGGGTACAGTACCTGGTTCATTGGAAGGGGTATGAACCGGAAGACAGGTCCTGGGTACCGGCCAGGTTGATGCATGCTGATCGCCTGGTGCGGGCTTTCCATGCTAAGTACCCGGCAAGCCTGGGGGTCCAGAGGCCCCCCGCTGAGAGGGGGGTACTGTCATGATCTCAGTGCAGGTTTGACTCGCACATGTGGGGTTAATGTATGGAACCAGTGCTGATGACTGGCATTTCTGGGGTTAAAGGTTGTGATCCCAGTGCAGGCTTACCTGCACACCTGGGGCTATGATTGTGGCCTCTCCCTGATTCTGGGAGAGGCCTCTTGTAGCCTCAGGACACTCCCATCCCCGTCAGTTATACTTTCACCCTTGGCATTGTGTGGTGACCCCTGAGTGTGTTTGTGCTGTGTTCTGGTTGCTTGATTTTCTGTGTACGACTCGGTCTGTTCTCTGGATATTGCTTTGGATTCTGCTTGGCACCTTCTATGTCTGTTTGGTTTTGACTTCTGCTTGGCCCTGACTATCCGTTCTGTCTCATCCCTGGTGCTTTACTGATATCTCTGTGTATGACCTCCGTTTTGCCTGACTCTGAGTATTTCTGTATAGTGTCCTGCCATCTCTGAAAGCAGGATGCTAAGCCCCGCCCCCTTGTAGTCACATGACCGTAGGTCCTGTGACTGCTTGCTAAACTTCAGCGTCCACAGGTCCTGTGTATCTGTACTTTCCGGCTGTACCTGACCCCGGGCCCCCCTACAGTGCGGGTGAGCCCCTGCTCAGCGGAGGCTGCACGCCAGCACTGACAGGATCCTGACAGTCAGCAGGCTGTGTTGAAGATGATGTATTTGGGAGACAACAGACACACCATGGAGGTACTGGCTGACTACTTGCAGCGACAAACTGAGTCATGGCTGGGCAATCTACATCTTGAGGCAGGCAAGGTAGTTTGTGATAATGGCCGGAATTTTGTGGCAGCCATTGCCCTTTCAAAACTCCAACACATAACTTGCCTGGCTTACACCTTGAACCTGGTGGTGCAGTGCTTCCTCAATAATTATCCGGAGTTAACAGGCCTGCTGCAGAAGGTCCGAAGACTGTGCTCACACATCCGCTGGTCGCCGATACACTCCGGTCGAATGCAGAAGCTGCAGCGATTGCTCCATCTTCCCAAGCACCGCCTAATTATCAACGTTGCAACAAGGTGGAACTCCACCCTGCACATGGTTGAGAGGCTGTGCGAACAGAGGCAGGCTGTAATGCATTTGTGGGAAGATACACGGCCAGGCACTTTGAGGGCAGACATGGAGTTGTCGGGTGTGCAGTGGTCAAAGCTGAAAGACCTCTGTAAAGTCCTTCAGTGTTTTGAGGAATGCACATGACTTGTAAGCACAGACAACGCCATCATAAGCATGAGCATCCCACTTATGCGTCTGCTCATGCAATCTTTGTCGCACATTAAGGAGCAGGCGTCTGCAGCCGAGGAGGATGAGGAAGAGGAGGAGGGAAGCCTTGATGACAGTCATCCATTGTCTGCTCCGGGATCTTTCCTGGACGAGGTGGAGGAAGAAGAGGAAGAGGAGGATGATGATGGGGATGATTATTTAGGGGAGGAGGATGCTTCTCGTGGGGCAAGAGAAAATGTTGGCATGGCAAGGTCTGGTACAGGGTTTGTGCGTGACTGGAGGGATGTGGATTTGCCAGAAAGTGCTCCTCCACCCAGCACTCGCAGTGCATCATTGACACCTGGAACATTGGCCCACTAAAAAGGGACCCCCGCATTGCCAAAATGATGAATGATGACGAATACTGGTTGACCAGCATCTTGGATCCACGCTATAAAGGCAAATTCCAAAACATCATGCCACAGGAGAACCTTGACCTAATATTGGCTAACAAACAAGCAACTCTGGTGAACCGTTTGTTTGAGGCATTCCCAGCACACAGCAGCGGTGATGGTTCTCCAATGAGCCGTAGGGGGAAGCATGGAAGAGGTGTTTGTGGTGCACACATCAGAAGTGGCGTTGGAGACAGGGGTTTCATGACCATGTTGTGGACTGATTTTTCAAGTCCCGCTCACACGACTGGTAAAACTGCATCGATTGAAAGTGACAGGAGACAGCAGTTGTCAACTATGGTTACAAACCATTTCTCCTCCCATATCGATATTCTCCCTCACAGGTCATTCCCATTTGACTATTGGGCCTCTAAACTGGATGCCTGGCCTGAATTGGCACAATATGCCTTACAGGAGCTCGCTTGCCATGCTGCTAGTGTGCTATCGGAAAGAGTCTTCAGTGCTGCTGGCTTAATCCTGACAGAAAACAGGACCCATCTGTCGACCCAAAATGTTGATGATCTAACCTTCATTAAAATGAACCATGTATGGGTTTCAAAGGATTTTGTCCCACCTTCCCCTGATGACACATAGGTTGCCAGAAAAATGGCTCGCTTTTGTCCTCCTCTTCCTCGGTCTTCTCCGATTCCTCCATTTGCAGCTGCTGAATGTCCAACATCAACATATGCCATTTTTTTAAACCTCCCTAACTGGGCTGCCTCCCCCATGGCTGGGGTCACCACCTAGCGCACGCAACCGTGCGAGTGCCATTGCCCTGGACAGGTGGGTGGGCTGACTCTTGGGCGCCGGCACTGGCACAGGGTCCCTCATAGTGCAATCAAGTGTCTCTGATGGTGGGGGTGGACACCCGCCGTCAGACACACCGGCATACTATGAGGGGCCCAGTGCCAGTACCGACGCCCACGAGTGGGTCCCCCTTGGTTGGGCAGGGCCCAAGCATTTGCAATATTTACCTCTCCCTGCTCCTCCGCTGTGTAGTCTGGGCTGTCAAATTCTTCCCTGGGACTGCCACTACAAATTTGGTGAACTGATAGATGATGGTTAAGATGTAGCTATGCCCTGTCCTGCTGGCCGGGCTCTAGCTTCAGATGATCAATGGCTTCCATTTCTTATGGACGTCGACTCACAATGAGATGCAGTGGTGGTTTATCATCAGCTTTCACAGTTTTCCTACTCACAGACGTGTGACATTCCTGCCCACATTTTTAAATGTGCCCTCTCATGCCAGTCCAATAGAATCGCCTACAGCCTGTGGTTTCTGTCTTTTGCACTCCAAAGTTACCTGACAGATCATGATAGGCAGTGAGGACCATGTCTACATCTCTCCCTGTGATCAATATTTGATGGAGATGAGTAATGTGATGGGATCAACGGTACTGCGATACAGCAACCCTTTCTTCACAAAGAACTGTTTTCTCTGTCTCCACGCACAAAGTAATTGAGGGTCAGCATCGCCTCTGAGAATTCTCCCAGGAGTTTTTCCCATGATTAGTAATTCCTACATTTCTGCAATCACTCGACTTTATGTATGTACTTTTATCAATCTCGTTTCCTCTTGTGGAGAGTCTGGACTGTCTTACTGAGACAGAAATATATATGAAGATTTAAAAATACCCAACAGTGTTTACTGGTGTACGCTTCAAAAACATTTCCTTTTTTCTACTTTTTAGATTATTGTCTAATCCATACTGAGGCTGTGAGTTTCTTTGTCATACTCCGGAAATAAACACAGAGATTTTAAATGTTTAAACTATGCTATATATACCTGTTATCCAGTGATACTGTACCCTTTCTCAACTTTCTGCAATCTTGTTGAATCCATACTGTGCCTGAGACCGTCTGAGTCTGCCTCCTGATTACAGATGAGTGGTGTTTGAGTGGAACTGTTGGCTAAGTTCAAATTCTAGCTGTTTTGGGTGGTGTTAGATCCATTCGTCGAACTACAACTCTTTGATTAAAATTCGGCTGTTCGAGTATCCGCTCGAGAACGTTTCGTTAAACAAAAGCGTATCTTTTTTTTCACATTAATAATGGTTTTCAATTATAATAGACATTTTTAGTGCATAGTAGCGATGTCTGGTAGCCAGCGGTGTAGTATACCTGTGAAGGAGCTACACCGTGTGTGTTTCCAATAATTTTTTACCGCATATTGTCCTGAAAATCCTTTTGGGCCTAGTAACTGTGTCTGCTACTCAGAAGAGGAGCCCACCCGTGAACCGAGCTATGCAGCCTGTTTATGAAAGAACCAGTTTTTGACTGCATTTACACCACTTAATACTTTGGGTCTAGTAACTGTGTATGCTACTCAGCAGAGTTGGCCACCCATGAATCAAGCTATGCCGCCTGTTTATGTAAGAACTGTGTGCTATTCAGCAGAGGAGCCCAGCTGTTAAGCAAGCTACAGCACCTGTGGTTTGGACACGGTTGACCTGCACTTACTGGGAAATGCTTGTTCGCGGGGAAGAATTGTAATCCCAGATCCCCATCACTAACGGGGTTCAGCGTGTTATCCGCACCTGTAAGCGATACACGCTGGTTCTTTCATTGTAGCACGTGTGCAGCCCCGGACATGTAAGGGCATGACAGACCTGTTATTGGCCGATCACGCGTGCCAGATCCTCGCGTGTCCCTCTAGTAAGCTGGATGCAGACCACTGGGGCATGCCTGAGTCTCGTTCATTAACAGAAATAAGTTTGCAATCTGTGCAGCTTTTTTGTGGATGGCATGGTTGAGGTTGCCCGTGTTGAGTCCAATTAAGTCACAGGCTCCACTCCTGGTGGTGCCCTTCTGGACATTCCTTTAAGGTTCAGCTTTGCAACCATACTGCCCCCAGAAACCAAACACTTTTCCTGACAGTGACATTCTGGTCAAAGAGCGCGATGACATCACGTCTGTACGCCCTCTGCCTAAACAGTCCAAGTGCAGAGAGATGGAAGATGGGGATGACGAGGAGTCCAGAGTACAGGGATTCCCTAGCGAGGAGACATATTTAATTGTTTTAAAGGTTGGGAGCAATTTTTGGGGAGCACGATACTCTGGAGAATAATATCTGGGGCCCACCATACACTGAAGCATTCCAAAGGTGGACATCAGTCACTGGAGCAGCATTTACAGGGCCCATTATACACTGGAGCATTAGAAATGGGGCCCATTATATATGGAGCATTATTTGGGCCCATAAGACAGTGGAGCTTCATCCATAGGGACCAACATATACTGTAGCATTATCTGGAGCTCATCATATACTGTATGGAACATTATATGGGACCAATGATTCTGTATGGAGAAATATATGGGCCTCATTACTCTGAATGGAGCACTATGCGGTGGCCATAATACTGTATGGAGGAATATACTGTCTGTTTTTGGAGCTATTGGAGAATTTAAAATGGATATCAGTCATGTGATGTAAGAATTGAAGTATTTTTCATTGTACTGTACTGCTATTTCTCTGCCGTATCAAAGGATCATGAATTGTGTCATGTGTTAAAGGAGCCCAGTGAAACTCTTTGGCCCTGGGCCCACGAAAATCTGGAGCTAGCACTACCCCCCCCCACAACTTTAGCCAAATAACCCCCAGTTTTCAATGCCTAACTATTATTATAATGTAAATTAAGGTTGACAAGCTTAAGGAATAAGAATTGATGTTTTTGGCATTAAAATGGGCACTGTAGGTGTGCTTCCTGTCCTCCACTCACTGCCGACTTTTCTTCCCCATTGACTTACATTGGGTTTCGTGTTTCAGTCGGCCAATTATCGGCCGATTTCGTTCGACCCGACTTTTGCGAAAGTCGGGTTTCGTGAAACCCGACTCGACCCGAAAAAGGCAAAATCGCTCATCTCTACTAATAACTAATTGATAAAATGAGAACAAACAGTAGCCAATTAAGAACTTCATATTGGCGTTCTTGAATTCTTTTAGCTTACGGTATTTACCAATCAACTTAATTATTTCTATAGTTTGATAGATCTGACTTTTCTGAATGCTATGATACATATAAATATGTGTATTTTTTTACCTTTATGATCTTTATTTTTAATAGGGGTAAAGTGGGTGAATATGTTTTATTGATTTTTTCAGGTTTTGTAAATCTTTTTTTACTTTTCACTACTCTTAGTAACTTATTGAAGTTTCGATCGTCTGATCATTTGTACAATATACAGCAAAGCCACAACATTGTTGTATATACAGCGTGTCCATAAAGTCATGGAGCACTTTTGACCAGTCACAGGAAAGTATACACGATGCCCAGAGTCTTGAGGAGATCATTTGCATATTCCCAGTGCCTTCTGGGATAAGTGAAGAGTCTCCGCGAGCTCAACGATCACTGGGTTTTGGCCGTTGCAGCTGAAAAGAGGAAATCGGAAAACCGGGGAAAGAGTCTTGAGGAGATCATTTGCATATTCCCAGTGCCTTCTGAGATAAGTGAAGAGTCTCCGCGAGCTCAACGATCACTGGGTTTTGGCCATTGCAGCTGAAAAGAGGAAATCGGAAAACCGAATTTTGGCTCATCTTTCATCGTTTTTAAGAAATCTCAATATGGAAGAGGCCAGGAGCCATTTGGTGAGCTGCATTTCTTGCTACATGTTCACAGACTTACCAGTGGAAAAGCCAAACTTCACATGCCACTAATGCAAGCTTGTGTCCCTGTTGGAGGAAAAGTTGCAAAGTCTCGAAGAGAGGTTAGCTACGTTGAAGATCATTAAGGAAGGTGAAGAGTTCTTAGACAGAGCAGAATTATCTCTTCATGTTACAGAAAGAGAAGAAATTCGAAGTGCACCTGAAGAAGCAGAGGAATGGAGACATGTGACCCAGAGAAGCAGGAGGATCGGGAGGCAGTCAGCACCCACACTTCTCAGGAACCAGTACCAGGCTCTCACGCAGGAAAACGATGAAGAAATACATCAGGATAAGACTTTGCCCACAAACAGCAACCTTGTACGCCCTCAGAGTCCTCCTGGATGGAGAAAGAAAAATGTTGTGAAGAAGAAACGGAAAGTGGTGGTCATGGGGGATTCCCTGTTGAGAGGAACAGAGGCCGCTATCTGCAGACCGGATATAACTTCAAGAGAAATGTGCTGTCTTCTAGGTGCAAAAATTAAAGATGTGTCTGACAGGATATCAGGACTCTTCAGACCTACAGATGACTACCCATTCCTGCTACTACATGTGGGGACAAATGACACCGCAAGAATCGACCTGGAAACCATCTGCAGAGACTTTGAAGACTTAAGCAAGAAAGTGAAAGAACTGGGAGCGCAGGTGGTCTTCTCTTCCATCCTCCCAGTGGATGGCCATGGAACAAGGAGGTGGAATAAGATTCTGCAGGTGAACAACTGGCTACGTCGATGGTGCCGTCAGCAATGATTTGGATTTCTGGATCACGGAGTGAATTACCTTTATGATGGACTACTTGCTAGAGATGGGGTGCACCTTACGAAGACTGGAAAACATGTATTTGGAAGTCGCCTTGCTACACTTGTAAGGAGAGCTGTAAACTAGAACAACATGGGAAGGGAAGCAAAAGACCAGAAAAAGCCATACACATGACAAATGCTATTGAGAACTCTGCTATTAGAAGTGGAAAGGAAGAACAAAGACAAAAGAATCTAATTAATAAAAATATTGGAGAAAGAGAAACCAATCACAAACTAAAATATTTCTATACTAATGCACAAAGCATGGGCAACAAACAAGGAGAATTGGAACTACTAACACAGGAAAAGAAATGTGATGTCATTGGAATCACTGAAACATGGTGGGACAATACACATGATTGGAATACAAGACTAGAAGGATACAACTTATTTGCAAGAAACAGACTTGATAAACGAGGAGGAGGTGTCGCATTGTATGTTAGAAACGCGTATATCTGCACAGAGATTGAAGCTTCAGAGACTGGGAGTTCTGTGGAAACTGTTTGGGTAAGAATACAAGGACAGAACAATGGACAGGCCGCCTGTGCAAGCTGAAGATATGGATGAACTCTTTATGCATCAAATGGCCAAGTTCTCCAAAAAATATGACATAGTTGTCATGGGAGATTTCAACTATCCAAACATTTGCTGGGAATCTCTCTCAGGCAAAACTAACAGGTCAAGGAAATTCTTATCCTCTCTTGCTGACAACTTTATCTTCCAAAAGGTAGGGGAGAAAACAAGGGGAACTGCTACCTTGGATCTATTCCTTATAAACAGGGAGGAAATGGTTGAGGAGGTAAAAGTGGCTGGGACCCTAGGAGGTAGTGACCATGCTATTTTAGCAATTTTGGATAACTAGAGGAGGAAGACCTGTGAAGACTCAGATGTCAAGGTTAGATTTCAGAAAGGCAGATTTTAAGGGATTCAGAAAGACAATTGGAGGGATCCAATGGCTGGATATTCTTAAAGACAAAAATGTCCAGGAAGGATGGGAAATCTTGAAAAATGAAATTCTCAAAGCACAATTGTTAACAATTCCAAAAAGAGGGAAGAATAGGAAGCATTTAGGGAAGCCAGGATGGATGAACACAGCACTTAAGCACATGCTAAAAAGGAAGAAAAAAATGTTTATAAAATGGAAAGAGGGAGGCATATCTAAAGAAGAATATAATGCTGTCTGCATAACCTGCAGGGCACAAATCAGATTATCTAAAGCTGACAATGAATTGAGGCTTGCAAGAGATGTCAAAAGTAGTGTTGAGCATTCCGATACCGCAAGTATCGGGTATCGGCCGATACTTGCTGTATCGGAATTCCGATACCGACTTCCGATATTTTTTCAATATCGGAATTCGGCATCGGAATCGGAAGTTCAGTTGATTGACAGCCTGACGTCATCATGATGCGCGGTGTGTGCGCATCATGATGCGCCGTCATTTCGGGCCTTCCGGGGGTCTCTGCCGGCCTGCCGGGGGGCTGTGCCGGCCTGCCGGGGGGCTGTGTGGACTGCCCGGGGTCTGTACCGGCCTGCCGGGGGGCTGTGCCGGCCTGCCGGTGGTCTGTACACCCTGTGGGGGTCTGTACCGGCCTGCCGGGGGGCTGTGCCGGCCTGCCGGTGGTCTGTACACCCTGTGGGGGTCTGTACCGGCCTGCCGGGGGGCTGTGCCGGCCTGCCGGTGGTCTGTGCACCCTGTGGGGGTCTGTACCGGCCTGCCGGGGGGCTGTGCCGGCCTGCCGGGGGGCTGTGCTGATGTCCGGGGGTCTGTGCAAGCATCGTCCGATGGGACTACAAGTCCCATCTGGCGATGCCTGCTACCATGACAGTGATTGACACATTAGCCAATGATGGGACAGTAGTAGTCCCATCATCCGGCTAATGTGTTAAATGTTAAAAAAAAAAAAAATACTACATACATACTACATGCATGCTACATACATACTACATGCTACATACATACTACATATATACTACATACATACTACATACATGCTACATACATGCTGCACGCTACATACATACTACATACATACTACATGCATGCTACATGCATGCTACATGCATGCTACATACATACTACATGCATGCTACATACATACTACATGCTACATACATACCACATACATACTACATACATACTACATACTACATATATACTACATGCATGCTACATACATACTACATGCTACATACATACCACATACATACTACATACATGCTACATGCTACATACATACTACATATATACTACATACATACTACATACATACTACATGCATGCTACATACATACTACATACATACTACATGCATGCTACATACATACTACATGCATGCTACATACATACTACATGCTACATACATACCACATACATACTACATACATACTACATGCTACATACATACTACATATATACTACATGCATGCTACATACATACTACATGCTACATACATACCACATACATACTACATACATGCTACATACATACTACATATATACTACATGCATGCTACATACATACTACATATATACTACATGCATGCTACATACATACTGCATGCTACATGCATGCTACATACATACTACATACATACTACATGCTACATACATACCACATATATACTACATACATACAATACATTCATACAATACATACATAGACATACAGTACATATAACATAGAGTAACATACTTACCAATACTTGTCACATTGTTCCCCGAAGCCATTGTCTTTTCCGGAATAAATATTAACATAACAAACCACAAAAATACTCACCCACGATCCGAAGCAGTCCACGAGTGTGTCCCACGACGATCTTGGGTAGAGAACTGCAGCATCAGATGATGCTGCCGTTCTCTACGGGCTGCAGGAATCCAATGACGGAAGGTAGGTATCCTTCCGCACTGTATTCCTCCGCCACTTAAAAAAAAAGTCCCTAGTCTCACTTTATGCCATTGCTGTGTGGGAATTTCCCACACAGCAATGGCATAAAGTGAGACTAGGGACTTTTTTTTTTTTTAAGTGGCGGAGGAATACAGTGCGGAAGGATACCTACCTTCCGTCATTGGATTCCTGCAGCCCGTAGAGAACGGCAGCATCAGCTGATGCTGCAGTTCTCTACCCAAGATCGTCGTGGGACACACTCGTGGACTGCTTCGGATCGTGGGTGAGTATTTTTGTGGTTTGTTATGTTAATATTTATTCCGGAAAAGACAATGGCTTCGGGGAACAATGTGACAAGTATTGGTAAGTATGTTACTCTATGTTATATGTACTGTATGTCTATGTATGTATTGTATGAATGTATTGTATGTATGTAGTATATATGTGGTATGTATGTAGCATGTAGTATGTATGTAGTATGTATGTAGCATGCATGTAGCATGCAGTATGTATGTAGCATGCATGTAGTATATATGTAGTATGTATGTAGCATGCATGTAGTATATATGTATGAATGTATGTAGCATGTAGCATGTAGCATGTATGTATGTGGTATGTATGTAGTATGTATGTAGTATGTATGTAGTATATATGTAGTATGTATGTAGCATGTAGTATGTATGTAGCATGCATGTAGTATATATGTAGTATATATGTAGCATGTAGCATGTATGTAGTATGTATGTGGTATGTATGTAGCATGTAGTATGTATGTAGTATATATGTAGTATGTATGTAGTATGTATGTAGCATGCATGTAGTATATATGTAGTATGTATGTAGCATGTAGTATGTATGTAGCATGCATGTAGTATATATGTAGTATGTATGTAGCATGTAGTATGTATGTAGCATGCATGTAGTATATATGTAGTATGTAGCATGTAGTATGTATGTAGTATGTAGCATGTAGTATGTATGTAGCATGCATGTAGTATGTATGTGGTATGTATGTAGCATGTACTATGTATGTAGCATGCATGTAGTATGTATGTGGTATGTATGTAGCATGTACTATGTATGTAGCATGCATGTAGTATATATGTGTTATGTATGCAGCATGTAGCATGCATGTTGTATGTATGTAGTATATATGTGGTATGTATGTAGCATGTAGTATGTATGTAGCATGCAGTATGTATGTAGCATGCATGTAGTATATATGTAGTATGTATGTAGCATGCATGTAGTATATATGTAGTATGTATGTAGTATATATGTAGTATGTATGTTGCATGTAGTATTTATGTAGTATGAATGTAGCATGTATGTAGTATGTAGTATGAATGTAGCATGTATGTAGTATGTAGTATGAATGTAGCATGTATGTAGTATGCATGTTGTATGTATGTAGCATGTAATTTTTATTTTTTTTTTTTACATTCAACACATTAGCCGGATGATGGGACTACTACTGTCCCATCATTGGCTAATGTGTCAATCACTGTCATGGTAGCAGGCATCGCCCGATGGGACTTGTAGTCCCATCGGACGATGCCTGCACAGACCCCCGAAGCCTGCACAGCCCCCCGGCAGGCCGGCACAGCCCCCCGGCAGGCCGGCACAGCCCCCCGGAGCCTGCACAGCCCCCCGGCAGGCCGGCACAGCCCCCCGGCAGGCCGGCACAGACCACCGGAGCCTGCACAGACCCCCTGGCAGGCCGGCACAGCCCCCCGAAAGGCCCGTACAGACCCCAGAGAGGCTGTACAAGGGCAGGAAAGGGTTTTTCTTATTCCGATACCGGAAGTCCCATAGACTTGAATGGGACTTCCGGTATCGGAATCGGCGATACCGATACTTTTTTTAAAGATCGGCCGATACCATCCGATACGATACTTTGAAGTATCGGACGGTATCGCTCAACTCTAGTCAAAAGCAATAATAAAGGATTTTGGGGATATGTCAAAAGTAAAAGAAAAGTCAAAGATGCTATAGGATTTTTACAGGATGAAAATGATGAAATGGTAAGACAGGATGTTGAGAAGGCCGAACTTTTAAATTCCTATTTTGCATCTGTTTTCTCTCAGAAAGGAAATGTAACACCAACTGTTCTTCACTGTCCTATAAAGGGAATAGAAGAATCCAGGATATCTATAAACAGAAAGATAGTGAGGAAACACTTAGCTAACCTAAATGAATTCAAGTCTCCTGGTCCAGATGAATTACACCCCAGAGTACTGAAGGAGATAGCAGAAGAAACTTTTGAACCCCTCTCCATAATCTTTGAAAATTCTTGGAGAACAGGAGAAGTCCCAGAAGACTGGAGAAGAGCAAATGTTGTTCCTATCTTCAAAAAGGGGAAGAAGGTGGACCCAGGCAACTATAGGCCGGTGAGTCTGACTTCTTTACTAGGAAAGATCTTTGAACAAATTATTAAACAACATGTATGTCAGTACCTGGATAAGAATGAAGTGATTAAACAGAGTCAGCATGAGTTTGTAACTAATAAGTCATGTCAGACTAACTTAATTTCCTTCTATGATGGAATCACTGATTGGGTGGATCAAGGAAATGCTGTAGATATAGTATATCTTGACTTCAGCAAAGCATTTGACAAAGTATCTCATACAATCCTTATTGAAAAAATGACTAAGTATGGAATGGACAAGGCAACTGTTAGGTGGATTCATAACTGGCTTAGTGATCGGACCCAGAGAGTGGTCGTAAATGGCTGCACATCCAGTTGGAAGAATGTCTCAAGTACCACAGGGCTCTGTCCTGGGCCCTGTATTGTTCAACATCTTTATCAACGATTTAGATGAAGGAATTGAGGGTAAACTGATTAAATTTGCTGATGACACAAAGCTAGGAGGGATAGCTAATACTAGAGAAGAGAGAGAGAGGATTCAAAAAGATATAAATAAACTGGAGAAGTGGGCAGCAACTAACAGAATGGTTTTTAACAGGGAAAAATGCAAAGTACTACATCTGGGCAATAAAAATGAAAAACGCACATACAGAATGGGAGGAATAGGCCTAAGCAACAGCACATGTGAAAAAGACTTGGGTATACTAATAGATCACAGACTGAATATGAGTCAACAGTGTGATGCAGCAGCAAAAAAGGCAAATGCAATTCTAGGATGTATTAACAGAAGCATACAGTCTAGATCACGTGATGTCATTATTTCCCTCTACTCCTCTTTGGTCAGACCTCATCTGGAATATTGTGTCCAGTCTTGGGCACCACATTTTAAAAAAGACATCAACAAACTGGAGCAAGTTCAGAAAAGAGCAACCAGAATGGTGACCGGTCTGCAAACCCTGTCTTATGAGGAAAGATTGCAGGATTTGGGATTGTTTAGTTTGCAAAAGAGAAGACTGAGAGGAGACTTAATAGCTGTCTACAAATATCTAAAGGGCTGTCACATTGTAGAAGGATCAACTTTATTCTCATTTGCACAAGGAAAGACTAGAAGCAATGGGATGAAACTGAATGGGAGGAGACACAGATTAGATATTAGAAAAAGCTTTTTGACAGTTAGAGTGATCAATGAGTGGAACAAGCTGCCACGTGAAGTGGTGAGTTCTCCTTCAATGGAATTCTTCAAACAGAGGCTGGACAGACATCTGACTGGGATGATTTAGCGAATCCTGCTTTGAGCAGGGTGTTGGACCAGATGGCCCAGGAGGTCCCTTCCAACTCTACGATTCTATGATTCTATGTTGTGAAAGGGTTAATGGGGTTCTCTGGGAATAGAAAAAATGAAATAACTGAAAGAAATGGCATTATAAATAGATTCCTAAATACATTTAATTAGCAAATCACAATTGTTTTGTCTAGAAAAGTGATCATTGTTGAATTAAGCTGGCTGTCATCTTGTCAGGGTGTGTGCACACATTGCGGATTCTGCTGCAGATCTGCAGCGGATTTGGTCCTGCGGATGCTGCGGTGTACAGTACCATATAAGTCAATGCAAATTGAAAACCGCAGTGCCTACGGTGCGGATTTTCCGCGCGGATTTGCTGCGGTTTTAAATCCGCATCATGTCACTTCTTTGTGCGGATTCCGCAGCGGTTTGGCACCTGCTCCATGACAGGTGTCAAACCGCAGGGGAAAACCGTAGGTTAATCCGCAGAAAATCCGCAGGTCTTTTGACCTGCGGATTTAGACAAATCCGCGCGGAAAATTCCGCAGCAGAATCTGAAATGTGTACACACACCCGTACACTAGAACATTAGGACAGGAGACTAACAGCGTGTGCAGTAGGATGATCTGCCACTGTGACCCAGAGATACTGATATTGTTTTTCAGAAACATTGGGCACATAGAGATTTGAGTGATCATTTTCCACTTCAGCACCTCTGATATCTCCAGTAATATGAGTAGAGAACATCTTCCAACATATGAAGGAGGGCGCAGCTCACAGACTCCTATCATAACATTCTAGGACAGGTTTCTCTCAGGTACAGTGGCTTGTAAAAGTATTCACCCCCTTGGCTTTTTACCTATTTTCTTATATTACAACCTGTGTTTAAATATTTTTGTAATCCGATTTGAGTGTGATGCATCAGCACTAAATAGTCTAAGTTAATGAAGTGAGAAAAATATAGTCAAAGATTAAAGGGAATCTGTCACCTACTTTTGGCGGGTGATGAAAAAGAGGTCGGTCCGGTCGATTGGCAGTGTTCCCGATGTGAGCCGCCTCCCCATCCTTGGCCGCCGTCCACAGTTTTTTGAGAAATAGGAGTAGGTGTCCGCCATTTTTTGCGCGTGTGCTAAGAATTCTTGGCCAGCGCACGCGCAGTATGCTTTGCCCAACTGCGGGCAAAGCTGAAAAGCCTGACTGCACATGCGCCGGTTAACTAAGCTCCGGAAGTATTTTGCTGTGTTCCGGGGCTTAGTTAACTGGCGCATGCACAGTCAGGCTTTTCGGCTTTGCCCGCAGTTGGGAAAAGCATACTGCGCGTGCGCTAGCCAAGAATGCTTAGTGCACACGCAAAAAATGGCGGACACCTACTCCTATTCATCAAAAAACTGCGGATGGCGGTCAAGGATGGGGAGGCGGCACACATCAGGAACTCCGCCCAACGGACCGGATCGACCTCATTTTCATCGCCCGCCAAAAGTAGGTAACAGATTCCCTTTAAGTTTATGGGATCAAATTACTAAGAATTATGTGAATATGTATTCACCCCTTTTGCCATGAAGTCCTAAAAATTTAAGGTGCAAGCAATTACTTTCATAAGTCACATTCTTAGTGAAAGGAAGTCCACTTGTGTGCAATCTGAGTGGCAGTACATATACATACACCTTTTCTGAAAGGCCACAGAAGCTGCAGCACCATTAAGCAAGAGGTTCAACTAAGCAAACAACACCATGAAGACCAGGAAAATCTCCAAACAAGCCAGGGGCAAAGTTGTTGAAAAGCACAAGTCAGAGTTGGGTTATTAAAAAATAACCTAATCTCTGATGATACCCCGGAGCACCATCACATCAAATGGAAAGAACATGGCACCACAACAAACCTGCAAAGAGAAGGCCACCGACCAAAACTCTCAGCATGGGCAATGAGGGCATTAATCAGAGTGGCAGCACAAAGATCAAAGGTAACCCTGAAGGAGCTGCAGAGTTCCCAAACAAAGACTGGAGTAAGTGGCCTTTATAGAACAGTGGTCATAAAACAGCCTTTACTTAAAAATTGTAAGGTTTGTTTTGAATTTACCAAAAGTCATGTGGGAAACTCCCCAAATATATGGGAGGAAGATGCTGTGGTCAGATGAGACCAAAATTGAACTCTTTGTACATCAGGATAAAAACTATTTCTGGTGTCAAACTAACACAGCTCATCATCCCAAGAACATCATCCCCTCAGTGAAACATGGTGGTAGCAGCATCATGCTGTAGGGATGTTTTTTGGCAGCCTGGACAGGTAAAATGGTCTGAGTCGAGGAGAAGATGGATTGCGCGAAATAAACGGATATTCTTGTGCAAACACTGTTACAGCCTGTCAGTGATTTGAAACTGGGATGGAGGTTCCACTTCCAACAAGACTGACCCAAAGCATATGGCTAAAGCAACACTCCAGTGGTTTAAGTGGAAACATGTAAATGTTTTGGAGTTGTGTAGTCAAAGCTCAAACCTTCAGCCAATTGAGAATCTGTGGTCAGACTTGAAGATTTCTGTTCACCAGAGGAAACCATGTGACTTGAAGGAACTGGAGCAGTTTTGTTTTGAGGAATAGGCAAAAATCTCAGTGGAAAGCTCATAGAGACTTATCCAAAGTTACTTGCAGCTGTAATTGCGACAAAAGGAGACTCTACAAAGTACTGACTTTAAGGGGGTGAATAGTTATTCACACTGAAGTTTTCAGTTATTTTGTCCTATTTGTTGTCTGCTTCACAATAAAAAGAAAACCAAATGTTGACAATTGTAGGCAGGTTCTTTACATGAACTGATGCAAACTCGAAATTCCAGGGTGTGAGGTGGTAAAACATGAAAATGCCAAGGGGGGATGAATACATTCAAAGCCACTGTAAACTGGTTTATCACTGTGTTCTCTTCAACGATTTCCTTCCCCATTTGTGTTATGCAGAAAACCTGCACAACACTATAGCCCTATCCACTTACAATTAACAATTGTAATGTTACATGTCGATGTGACCACATTTTAACCTCAATGGAGAAGTTATTTAATTAATTTCCTTTCAAACAGAAAGAAACTGCAAATTGCACCGTTACATTAAAACAATTGTATCAAAGGGCTTCAATTAGAAGTTTTTGTACCTCCTTTTTTCACAAGAAACTCTTTACTTGCTGTAAGGGTCAGCAAACCTGCACATGATGATATTTGTGGCTTAATCTTTTGAAAATGCCTTCCAGCCTATTCTGCAAAATTTTCAAGCACATTTCCTTGCTGGTTCTGAACACACTTTGTTAGGCCAATTTATTCATGTCGTACTTTTCACTTGAAATGAAAACAGCCCAGGGCAGGATAAACTTTCAATTGAAGCTAATAGATGGTAAAACTATAGCCGTTCACAGCTGGAACAGTGGAGTTACAGTGACCTCTGGTGGCTGACAGAAAGAGAACCATTCATAGAAAAGAAGGTGACATTGAAATTATATTATTTTAGTCACCAATTAAATCACTTTTTGTCACCAGAATATTTCGAATGCACTCTATTAGAATAATGTGTTCATACCATACTATAGTAATTCCAAGTGGTCCCATTACAGCTGTCGAAGCAGAATTAGTTTTTATTATTTATTTAAGGAAAATCAAATGTTATTTCCTAACCTTATGTATTTATTTTACTCATTTATATAGCGCCATTAATTCCACAGCACTTTACAGACCTTATCAGTAGAGTTGAGCGAAACAGGTCGGCCAGATTCATAAGTCGCCGACTTATGGTAAAGTCGGGTTTCGCTGACCGAAACCCGACCACAGCGTGAAGTCGGCCATGCGGTCGTCAAAACGAGCGCCAAAGTCGGATTTTCCAGAATGCTTGCACGTGACTTTTTTCAGCCACTGAGCAAGGACGTACACTGTGGGCAGCGAGATGACATGTGCAGCATCCGGGGAGGGAGGGAGAGAGATTTCATGCACTTTAAAAAAGCGGTCCGGCATGTAGGTGTGTTTACTGTCCTCCACTCCCTGCCGACTTTTCTTCCCCATTGACTTGCATTGGGTTTCGTGTTTCAGTCGGACCTTCGACTTTTCCCAATAGTTGGCCGATTTCGTTCTACTCGACTTTTCAGAAAGTCGGGTTTCATGAAACCCGACTCGACACTAAAAAAGGCAAAGTCGCTCATCTCTAATTTTCAGCACTGTCCCCGATGAGGCTCACAATCTAGAATCACTATTAGAAGATCTTTGGAATGTGGGAGGAAACCCACGCAAACACAGGGAGAACATACAAACTCCTTGCAGATGTTGTCCTTGGTTGGATTTGAACCCCGGACCCTAACCACTGAGCCACTGTGCCATCCAAACTTGCAATAGTTATCTTAAAATTAATTGCTCATGAATAATATCCCATACAGTGGTGCTTGAAAGTTTATGAACTCTTCAGAATTTTCCATTTTTCTTCATGCAACCTAAAACTACATCAGGTTTTCACCGAAGTCCTAAAACTAGATAAAAAAAAAAGTAAAATCAAACAAATATTTAAAAAAAGTTGTACTTTGTCTTTTTTTTACTGAGGAAAATTATCCATGTCTCACATGTCTGTGAGTGTCATAAGTATGTGATCTTTTGTTTTCAGTATCTTGTGTGACCCACTTGTAAAGTAATAACTGCATCTAAACATTTCCGGTAAGAGCTCGAGCAAATAAATTGGACAAGCGCAATCTGCTAAAAATCAGATTGCTTTCGGACTAATGTTTATTCAATAATTAAGTGCTCATCAGCAATTTTTTTCTCAGCTCGGATTGGATTGAGATCGGACTGTGAGTGGATGCAAAAATCGGATTGCAATAGCCAATGCAAGTCAATGTATGCGATTTTTAAAATGGACGGTACATGGACTGTCACCTCACTCGGCACATGGAATGTCATGCAATTTTCTTGTGAATATCTCCAATGGGGCAGGAAATTGCATCAGCACATTGCAGAAACTTGTAAAGGGCAAAGTACCAAGGCAACCTATGAAAAAACTCAAACACACCTCCATGGAGATCAGGACCATGCCCCACACATTATTGTGCTTATCGTCCTGGTCCAGGAGAAGACAGAACTGTGGGACAAATGTGACCCAACCTACCAGGACCGTAGCTGTTGAGATGAGATATATTTGACCAATGAGTAGAGATGGGCGGACACCTGGATGTTTGGGTCCGGAGGGTTCAGCCGAGCATTTACAAAAAGTTCGGGTTCGAGTACCAGGACAGTACCAGGACCCCATTCACTTGAATGGGGGGCCCTAACATCCAGTGTTGCCACACTGTCATTTGTATGACTGCGCAGCAAACATTGCTTCTGATCGGCAGTAAAATCATAACCTCCGGTCAGACAGCCGCAGTTCCTATGCTGTCAAAAGACAGCTCGAACGTGCAGCTGTGATCGGAGGTATAAAGTTTACCTTTAGTCACTGGCATCAGCTGATGGGACTACTGCCCCCATTAGCCGACGCCTGCTGTGACTAATAACAGTGAGGCTTGCAAGAGATGTCAAAAGCAATAATAAAGGATTTTGGGGATATGTCAAAAGTAAAAGAAAAGTCAAAGATGCTATAGGATTTTTACAGGATGAAAATGATGAAATGGTAAGACAGGATGTTGAGAAGGCCGAACTTTTAAATTCCTATTTTGCATCTGTTTTCTCTCAGAAAGGAAATGTAACATCAACTGTTCTTCACTGTCCTATTAAGGGAATAGAAGAATCCAGGATATCTATAAACAGAAAGATAGTGAGGAAACACTTAGCTAACCTAAATGAATTCAAGTCTCCAGGTCCAGATGAATTACACCCCAGAGTACTGAAGGAGATAGCAGACGAAATTTTTGAACCCCTCTCCATAATCTTTGAAAATTCTTGGAGAACAGGAGAAGTCCCTGAAGACTGGAGAAGAGCAAATGTTGTTCCTATCTTCAAAAAGGGGAAGAAGGTGGACCCAGGCAGCTATAGGCCGGTGAGTCTGACTTCTATACCAGGAAAGATCTTTGAACAAATTATTAAACAACATGTATGTCAGTACCTGGATAAGAATGAAGTGATTAAACAGAGTCAACATGGGTTTGTAACTAATAAGTCATGTCAGACTAACTTAATTTCCTTCTATGATGGAATCACTGATTGGGTGGATCAAGGATATGCTGTAGATATAGTATATATTGACTTCAGCAAAGCATTTGACAAAGTATCCCATACAATCCTTATTGAAAAAATGACTAAGTATGGAATGGACAAGGCAACTGTTAGGTGGATTCATAACTGGCTTAGTGATCGGACCCAAAGAGTGGTCGTAAATGGCTGCACATCCAGTTGGAAGAATGTCTCAAGTGGGGTACCACAGGGCTCTGTCCTGGGCCATGTATTGTTCAACATCTTTATCAATGATTTAGATGAAGGAATTGAGGGTAAACTGATTAAATTTGCTGATGACACAAAGCTAGGAGGGATAGCTAATACTAGAGAAGAGAGAGAGGATTCAAAAAGATATAAATAAACTGGAGAAGTGGGCAGCAACTAACAGAATGGTTTTTAACAGGGAAAAATGCAAAGTACTACATCTGGGCAATAAAAATGAAAAACGCACATACAGAATGGGAGGAATAGGCCTAAGCAACAGCACATGTGAAAAAGACTTGGGTATACTAATAGATCACAGACTGAATATGAGTCAACAGTGTGATGCAGCAGCAAAAAAGGCAAATGCAATTCTAGGATGTATTAACAGAAGCATACAGTCTAGATCACGTGAAGTCATTATTTCCCTCTACTCCTCTTTGGTCAGACCTCATCTGGAATATTGTGTCCAGTTTTGGGCACCACATTTTAAAAAAGACATCAACAAACTGGAGCAAGTTCAGAAAAGAGCAACCAGAATGGTGAACGGTCTGCAAACCCTGTCTTATGAGGAAAGGTTGCAGGATCTGGGATTGTTTAGTTTACAAAAGAGAAGACTGAGAGGAGACTTAATAGCTGTCTACAAATATCTAAAGGGCTGTCACATTGTAGAAGGATCAACTTTATTCTCATTTGCACAAGGAAAGACTAGAAGCAATGGGATGAAACTGAATGGGAGGAGACACAGATTAGATATTAGAAAAAACTTTTTGACAGTTAGAGTGATCAATGAGTGGAACAAGCTGCCACGAGAAGTGGTGAGTTCTCCTTCAATGGAAGTCTTCAAACAGAGGCTGGACAGACATCTGACTGGGATGATTTAGCGAATCCTGCTTTGAGCAGGGGGTTGGACCAGATGGCCCAGAAGGTCCCTTCTAACTCTACGATTCTATGATTCTATGATTCTATGAGAGCAGGAGCGGCTGATGCGAGTATTCATTAGCCGGCGCCAGTGCTGTAAATAAATAAAATTAAAAAAAACGGGTCCCCCTGTATATTTGATGGCCAACCAGGCAAAACTCACAGCTTGGGCCTGCAACCCTCAGCTGTCAGCTTCAGCAAGGCTCGTTATCAAGCATAGAAAGAACCCAAATATCAGGGTCCTGTCAGCACCGGCGAACTGCCACGGCTGAACAGGGTGACTCACCCACACTGCGGGAGGGCCGGGGTCAGATACTGCAGGGAAAGCTCAGGCAGACAGGACCTGGGACACTGAAGGTAGCAAGTAGTGAAGGACCTACAATCATGTGACCACAGGGGGCGGGGCTGAGCATCCTGCTGCTGGAGATGAATGCAGGATTCTACTATCGGGATCCTGGAGTAGAGGAGAAGGGAACTCAGGTCAGACAAACGGGGGTCATATACGGAGAGGGTGGCACGGTACCAGAGAGACGAGCAGAGAGTAGTCAGAACGTAAGCTATGAGTCATACACAGAGATAACAGCACAGTACAAGAGGGGCAATCAGAGAATAGTCAGGACATAGGCAATGAGTCATACACGGAAAGGGCAGCGTAGTACAGGAGGGACAGGCAGAACTCGTAATGGGAACAGAACCAGATCAAAACCAAGCAAGCATAAAGTAGCACAGGCATAAAGCACAGACACACCAGGGTCACACTCACTCGGCCGAGGGTCAGAGTATAAGCGATGAGGAATTACCCCACAATGAGGCTATAAGAAGTCTCCTAGAAACCCAGAGTGAGGCAGTCCAGATTAACCTCTGAACTAACTAATCCCACAACCTGAGCAAACCATGACACCACCACATATTTTTTAATCATTTAAATAAATAATTTGAAAAAACGGTGTGGGTTCCCCACCATTTTTTACCAACCAACCAAGCTAAAGTAGACAGCTTGGGGCTGGTGTTCTCAGATTGGTACGGGTCCATGGATATTGCCCCACAGCCTAAAAATAGCAGCTCGTAGCCACCCAGAAAAGGTGCATCTATCTGGTGCTTTGCCTGGCTCTTCCCACTTGCCCTGTAGCAGTGGCAAGTGAGGTTCATATTTGTGGGGTTGATGTCACCTCTGTATTGTCAGGTGACATCAAGCCCACGGATTACTAATGGAGGTGCATCTAATAGAGATTGCAGTGAATTTGAACTGTGGGGAACTCTCCTTTGCAACGTGAGACTTTCAACCCATCATCCGACATGAATGACTGGAGGTAAATGTTATTCCTCCGATCACAGCTGTGGGCTCATGCTGACATTTGACAGCATGGGAACTGATCAGAAGCAGTGTTTTCCATGCTGTCATTCACATGACAGCCGGACAAACACCCGCTGTTCGGGGGGCCGAACCCGAAAAGTAACACAGACTTCCTGGTGAGGTCCGTGTTCTGCGCCCGTGCCCAAACAGTAGGTGTTCGGTACGAACGCCTAACTTTACTGTTCAGGTTCGCCCATCTCTACCTTTGAGGCCAGCTTGCGAGGGGAGAAAACAACGAGTAAGTAAAGTGGTGTTTCTGTATGTCTAAAAAACATGCGAGTTCTCTCAGTTTCTTTTAGCAAACAGTATCTATGAGGTTCAAGGTTTCTGCTATGTAAATGTGTACATGGACATCAGCACTTCATCATTAGTATTTTTTTTACCACAAATGCACAGCTGCCTGATGTATTTTTTACGCAAGCATGTTGTCAAATTTTTGGAGGCTTCATGTGTTCTCCAGTAATATATTTGCCATGACAACGTTTATTCATTATGTCAACTGTAATTTAGAATGTCAAGATCATGGCTAACACTGGTAAATGTTGAAAACATACGTAATAGGCATTACTTTTAACATGTGTGCTATTTTTTTTAATTTTTTTGCAATGAATGATATCACCCAATGCTGACGCAGCTGTACATACATACAGTTAGGTCCACCATTGTTGTCTTCCATGGGCGCCCAGGTCTTTTTGCATTGATGAGTTCACCAGTGTTTTCTTTCTTTCTCAGGATGTACCAAACTGTAGATTTTGCCACTCCTAGTGTAGCAATTTCTCAGATCTCAGATGAGTTTTTTCTGTTTTTGCAGCTTAAGGATGGCTTGTTTCACCTGCATGGAGAGCTCCTTTGACCGCATGTTTCCTTCACAGCAAAACCTTCCAAATGCAAGCACCACACCACAAATCAACTCCAGGCCTTTTATCTGCTTAATTGAGAATGACATAACGAAGGGATTGCCCACACCTGTCCATGAAATAACCTTGGAGTCAATTGTCCAATTACTTTTGATCCCTTTAAAAACAGGGTGGCACATGTTAAGGAGCTGAAACTCCTAAACCCTTCATCCAATATTAATGTGGATACCCTCAAAAGAAAGCTGAAAGTCTGAACTTCAACTGCATCTGAATTGTTTTGTTTAAATTTCATTGTGGTAATGTCTAGAACCAAAATTAGAAAAATGTTGTCTCTGTCCAAATATATATGGACCTAACTGTATAAGCATGAGTGCCAACAGCATGCCAAAAGCGGGTCTGTGGCCTCCAAGAAATCGCCCTATGTCCTATGGACTGGCTAAATTTCCTGTCCTCCATTATGGACCTACAGTGGGTCCGGAAAGTATTCAGACCAATTTTTCACTATTTGTTTCAATGCAGTCATTTGGCAAATTCCAAAAAGTTCATTTTTTTCTCATTAATGTATACTCTGCACCTCATCTTGACTGAAAAAAAACAGAAATATAGAAATTTTTGCAAATTTATTAAAAAAGAAAAGCTGAAATATCACATGGTCATAATAGGTATTCAGACCCTTTGCTCAGACACTCATATTTAAGACACATGCTGTCCATTTCCTTGTGATCCTCCTTGAGATGGTTCTACTCCTTGATTGGAGTCCAGCTGTGTTTAATTAAACTGATAGTAAAGTCCGTGGATCCTCATTTAAGAGTCTCAAACACGGGACTAGCCAGATCTTCCTCCAGGGAAGGACCCTTGGCTGGGTCCTTCCCTGGAGGAAGATCTGGCTAGTCCCATGTTTGAGACTCTTAAATGAGGCTCCACGGACTTTATTTGCATATTCGCATTTCCCAGGGAGCAATGCACCTAGGATTTCACTGTGATTGAGTGCCTTTGCCGGCTGCCGCAGTGTTTTCTTTGACTGGTCGCCCTGAGGTCAGTGATTGTTTCATGATGTTAATTAAACTGATAGGACTCGATTTGTAAAGGCACACACCTGTCTACATAAGACCTCACAGTTCACAGTGCATGTCAGACCAAATGAGAATCATGAGATCAAAGGAACTGGCCAAGGAGATCAGAGACAGAATTGTGGCAAGCCACAGATCTTGCCAAGGATACAAAAGAATTTCTGCAGTACTCAAGGATCTTAAGAGCACAGTGGCTTCCATAATCCTTAAATGGAAGAAGTTTGGGACCACCAGAAGTCTTCCTAAACCTGGCCGTCCAGCCAAACTGAGCAATTGTGGGAGAAGAGCCTTGGTGAGAGAGGTAAAGAAGAACCCCAAGATCACTGTGGCTGAGCTCCACAGATGCAATAGGGAGATGGGACAAAGTTCCACAAAGTCAAGTATCACAGCAGCCCTCCACCAGTCAGACCTTTATGGCAGAGTAGCTCAACGGAAGCCTCTCCTCAGTGCCAGACATATGAAAGCCAGCATAGAGTTTGCTAAAAAAAACGCATGAAGGACTCCCAGACTGAGAAATAAGATTCTCTGGTCTGATGAGACAAAGATAGAACTTTTTGGTGATAATTCTAAGCGGTATGTGTGGAGAAAACCAGGCACTGCTCATCACCTGCCCCATCCAATCCCAACAGTGAACCATGGTGGTGGCAGCATCATGCTATGGAGGTGTTTTTCAGCTGCAGGGACAGAACGTCTGGCTGCAATTGAAGGAAACATAAATGCAGCCAAGTACAGAGATATCCTGGATGAAAACCTCTTCCAGAGTTTCTGGACCTTAGACTTGGCCGAAGGTTCACATTCCAACAAGACAATGACCCTAAGCACACAGCTAAAATAACAAAAGAGTGGCTTCAGAACAACTCTGTGACCATTCTTGACTAGCCCAGCCAGAGCCCTGACCTAAACCCAAATGAGCATCTCTGGAGAGACCTGAAAAATGGCTGTCCACCAACGTTCACCATCCATCCTGATGGAACTGGAGACAGGATCTTCAAGGAAGAATGGCAGAGGATCCCCAAATCCAGGTGTGAAAAACTTTTTGCATCATTCCCAAGAAGACTCATGGCTGTACCAGCTCAAAAGGGTGTTTCTAGTCAATACTGAGCAAAGGGTCTGAATACTTATGACCATGTGATATTTCACTTTTTCTTTTGTAATAAATTTGCAAAAATTTCTACATTTCTGTTTTTTTCAGTCAAGATGGGGTGCAGAGCATATATTAATTAGAAAAAAATGAACTTTTTTGAATTTACTAAATGGCTGCAATGAAACAAAGAGTTGAAAATTTTAAGGGGTCTGAATACTTTCCGTACCCACTGTACATCAGTAAGTTCTGACTTGTTTGCATGTTCCACAAGATTATAAACTTGTTAAGTTGTGTCATTTAAACCAACATTATGTCATTTTTTCACTTACACAACTGAATCCAACTTATCTGATAGGGAGACGGCCTTGGAGTTGGATGCTCTGCTGGATCCATTGATTGATTCTGCCCAGGATGTTGGACCAGCACCAGGCCAATCATCAGATCTGACTGTCTGTACTTTACACAGACAGTCAGATGCCAGGGAAAGTTATATAGAAAAAAGAAAGCACAGCAGCACTATGCATAAGTTTAGGCCTTGTGAAAGCACTGAAAAACATTAAAAACATTGAATCTAGATTTTTTTTTTACTCAAACAAATGTACTTATAGTAATAAATAAAAAATGAAGGTTCTTCGCTCATAAATTGGCCAATTCATGTATGCTCATCAACCATGGCAAGGTGACCTCCATCTGATGTCCCTGTTCTACTGTATATGCCTCTCTCGGGTTATCAACCTACAGTTAAATGGACACATGTCTCTCCCGGGTTTAGCCTACAATTCTGTCTCTGAGCTACTTGGTCAGTTCCTTTGACCTCTTGATTCTCATTTGGTCTGACATGCACTGTGAGCTGTGAGGTCTTATATAGAAAGGTGTGTGCCTTTCCAAAACAAGCCCTATCAGTTTATTTAAACACAAGTGGACTCCAATGAAGAAGTAACACCATCTCAAGGAGGATCACAAGGAAGTGGACAGCATGTAACTTAAATCTGAGTGTCTGAGCAAAGGGTCTGAATAATTATGACCATGTGCTATTTCAGTTTTTCTTTTTTGATAAATTTGCAAAAATTTCTACATTTCTGTTTTTTTTCAGTCAAGATGGGATGCAGAGTGTACAGTAATGAGCAAAAAAAATGAACTTTTTTGAATTTACCAAAATGCTGCATTGAAACAAAGAGTGAAAAATTTAAAGGGGTCTGACTACTTTCCGTACCTACTGTACATCAGTAAGTTCTGACTTGTTTGATTGTTCCACAAGATTATAAACGTGTTAAGTTGTGTCATTTAAACCAACATTATATCATTTTTTCACTTGCAAAACTGAATCCAACTTATCTGATAGGGAGATGGCCTCGGAGTCAGATGCTCTGCTGGATCCAGTGGTCGATTCTGCCCAGGATGTTGGACCAGCACCAGGCCAATCATCAGATTCAGCCTCACCAGCCACAACAGCACCAGGTCAAGCCTCTGAGGAAGTGGAAGGATGCCGGAGCAGCAGCCTTACCCTTCCACTTGACAATTTTCTTGTAGTTGCACCCATCCTACGACGAGTTCAGCACAGGAGAGAGCTAATTTCCAATACAATGTGCAGTTAAACTCGCCACCATATATCCAAGTTGTGATTACTGCTTAACATGCTACAAGAAGCCCCATCATGGTCAAATCACAAAAAGAGCATGAAAAACAAGTGATTAAGATTACAGCAGACGAACAGAAGCATAATACACATGGAGACCTTGACAAATATTTAAGGAAAAAGTCAGACACTTCTCAAACCCCTTCAAGATGAGCCCCTAAAAAAACAGACTCCCTTGACAATATGGATGAGTCTGACTCCAGCGGAGAGGTCTCTGACTGTTATTCCACTCTGGGACATTCAGCGCCAATCTCCAGGGCCTTCATTAAAAATTTATGGCCCAGAATATGATGCCCCATCTTGAAGAGATATCTGGTCTGCGCTCGGACTTACAACAATTGGGGCAAAGAGTTGAAGTCTTAGAATCCGCTTACACTGCCACAGTAGATGCTATAACTTACCTCCACGATCAAGTTCTCCAAAAACAACAGCATCTCAATGCAGCCCTACTGGCAGCAGAGGATCAGGAAAACAGGAGTAGAAGGAAGAATATTTGATTAAGCGGAATCCCTGAGTCCTTTGCACGTGAATCCTTAGAAAAAGTCTCCAAAGAGATCTTTGCTAACCTTCTTGGCCAAGAAAGAGCTGACTCAATTACCATTGAACGCGTTCATCGCGTACTGAGCCCAAAGCCAAAACTAGATGAACCCCCCAGAAATGTTATATTTGGCCTTCTCAGCTATGTTGATACAGCCACCATCCTAGCGGGTGCTAGAGAACAAGATCAAATTCTCTACGACAACTCTCAACTTCAGCTTTTTCAGGACCTGGCTCCTTCCACCCTTGCACAGAATCGGATCCTCAAACCCCTTTTGTCATAATTGAAAGCTAAAGGTCTGTCCTACAAATGGCTATTCCCTTTTGGCCTCGGAATTAATGTGGGGGGCCGACAAGTCTCAGTGTGCACTCCTGAAGATTTAAATAAGGCTTGAGAGACACTGGGCATTTCACCCATCGACGTACCCTCCTGGACGCCGATTGATACAAACTGGAGGCTACTCCGGCTAACGAAACCGCAAGAATGGTCTCTAAAAAAGAAGCATGCTTTCCTAAAGGCCAAAAACATGACCCTAAGAAGGCCTCAACATGAACTAGTGATAGGATCTGATCTTCCATGATTTCCATGGAGAGAGGGCCCTCAGAACTTTTGTTAGCTTGGCCTATTGTTTGTGGTCCTCCTTTTGACCACAATTTTTCTTTTCTAGTTTTCCTCTCTCTACAATGCTCCCCTGCTTAAATTTATGGAACTACACTTCAATTTTCTACCTAAAGTAGTGCATAAGAGAGATGGCGTACCTGGTTCTGTCTACATGGTATTTGATTTAATCTCTTAATGCAGATTTGTGGTCTTTTTTCTTTAATTACCTGCTCTACGATCATAACTTGGCCTGCCTCGCCTATGTTTGAGTTTGCAATACCCCCCTGCTATGGGCGAGTTATTGTTTGTAAAAAGTTGTCTGTTTTTCCTTTTTTTTCTTTCAGGTACATGGATGCGACAGGAGATGTTATCGAGCATACCAAGTATGACTAGTCGGGTGCGTTCAGGCTCGATCACTGTGGCGTCTTTTAATGTGAAAGGAATCAATTCCCCTGCAAAGCGGAGCCAAATCCTTACGCTTTTAAAAAAAAACAAAAAACACAAATAGCCCTTATTCAAGAAACTCACTTTAAACTTGGCAGGGTTCCCAATATGTCCTTTTCCTCTTTCCCCACTTGGTTCAGCAGCTTTAGCTCATCTGCTTCTAAGGGAGTTAGTGTGGTTCTCAGAAAGGATCTTCCATTTACGCACAAAGATAGTTTAAGCGACCAAGAGGGAAGATACATTTTTGTTGAAGGGTTTTTAGCCAATACGATGGTGACCTTTGCTAACCTTTACGTCCCTAGCAATCAACAGATGCAGTGGATTATCAAAACCCTTGATACATTATACCTCTTTAAGGAGGGACTGTTGATAGTCGGTGGTGATCGGTGGTGACTTCAACCTGACTCTCCAACCTGATCTAGACGCTTCTATTGGTTCATTGCCCATCTCTTTGAGGTTAAGACAAAAACAAAAACTTTTGAACAAACTGAATTCCTTACACCTGATAGATCCATAGCATAGCCTCCATCCTCCAAAAGATTATACATTTTTCTCCCCCTCACACTACGCCTCATATCACCGAATAGACTACCTCCTAGTTCAGACACAAGCTTTTTATTTAATCAGATCCTGGAGACTAAACAAATCATTATTAGCAAACTCAAAGAACATTGAGAATTTAAAAATCATCATTACAGGTTTCTTTGAAGAGAATATTTCAGAGGGACAGCTTACGTCCAGCATTTGGAAAATGCATGAAGCAGTACTCAGGGGGGATCTCATCTCCATTAGTTCTTACACTAAGAAACAGAAAGAAAAAGAGATTATGTTGGTTTTACATCAAACTAGTACTGCAGAACGGATTCACAAAAAAAAGGGTCGCAGGAATCTCATCGGGACCTCCACTGCTCTATGCAACAAACTCAAGGATTCACTCAATTTGATATCAGCAAAATTATTTATGCACTGCAGACATTGATTCTATATACATGGGAACCAAAGCAGTAAACTTACCTCCCAAATACTTAAGAATCAGAAAGAAAAAAGTTTATAAAAAGCATTTATACAAAAACAAATAAGAGGGTCTTCGAGTCTGGTGAGATTGCTGAGGCCTTTAGACAATATTATGAATCCCTTTACAACCTAGATCTGCCCGATTCCATGAAAGACTGTTTAGTTGCCTCAGTAAGAATACAAAATGTTTTAGCTCCTCTCTCCCTCCTGAAGATCCTTCCCAATGAAAGTGAAGCCCTTCTCTCTAAAATCACTTAAAGAAATTAAAGAAACCTTACAAACTATCCCAAGCGGGAAAAAACACCGGGCCCGGAGGGTTTCCCGTGGGTTATTATAAAAAATTTTTGGAAATCCTTCTCTCCCAGTTAGTTAACCTATTTAATTCTTTCCTGATGGGGAACACTCCTCCCCAACAAGCTTTGAGGCTTAAGGCCCCGTCTCACATAGCGAGATGGTTAGCGAGATCGCTGAAATGTCACCAATTTTGTGACGCAACAGTGACCTCGCCAGTGATCTCGCTACATGTGTCACATAGCGGTGACTGGGCCCCCCCTGCGATCTCGCTGATCGTGCTCGAATGTCCTCCGTCATTTTTTGATCGCTGGTGTCCCGCTGGCCAGCATGCATTTTTGTGTTTGACGCCGACGAGCGACCTCATTGGTGACACAGAACTCTGGGACGCAGGTGGGAGTCATCAGAATAGCTGCTGTATGACAAGGTCCCAACGACCGCCGAGGTCGTTATACGGATTGCCGGATCGTTGCTGCATTGCTGAGTAGATCTGTATGACAGCTTACTAGGAACCATTTAGCAACGTACCAGCGATCCTTACCAGGTCGTATCATTGTCGGGTTCACTGGTGCGTCGGGTAGTGTAAAGGTACCCTTACATTGCCATCATACCGAAGGAGGGTAAAGATGACAGCCTTTGTAGTAATTATCGACCTATCTCACTACTCAATGCCGATATAAAACTGTGGGCAAAGATTCTGGCCTCCAGAATCAATGGTGTATGGTTTCGTTAAAGGGAGAGAAGGCAAAGATAATTTCATCAAAATCGTTCACACTATTTCTCATGTGATACGCTCAGGGATACCCCTGTCTATCCTTTCAACAGACGCGTTTGACAGAGTCATCTGGAACTATATGGTATGTACTCTTCAAAAATTTGCCTTCCCTTCCCCCTTCATAGACACCATCATGGCTTTCTATGCAACTCCTACTGCTAATGTCAGGGTGAACGGGATATTTTTGGACTCTTGTTATTAGGAATGGGACCAGGCAGGGCTATCCTCTTTCCCCTGCACTTTTTGTTTTGGCAATGGAAACCCTGATACAGAAAATTAGACAGAATGTCGACAATAAAGGTCTACTTGTTGGTCAGCTAGAAATCAAAACCGCGGCCTTTGCTGACGACCTCCTACTTCTGACTTCAAATCCAAAAAGAGCTTTTCCCAGACTCTTAGATTTGCTCAGCGAATTTGGAGTTGTTACTAATTTTAAAATAAATGTGAGCAAGTATGACATTTTGAATGTCTCAGCATCTGACGCTGATGTTTTGGCACTCAAACAGGAAACTGCTTTCAAATGACTTCCAGAAAAACTAAAATACCTTGGGATCTTCTTAACAGCGGACCCCTTATCCCTATATAGGCATAATTTCTTGCCCCTGTTGGATAAAATACAAACTTTACTCAAATTGCACGACCTTCCATACCTATCCTGGATGGGGAGGATCAATGTCATAAAATCCTACATCCTTCCTAAAATCTTCTGTTCCATGAATATGGTTCCAAGATCTCTTCCTAACTCATTTTTCCTTACTGCAAACCAACTTGTTGCAAATTTTGTCTGGTAAACTAAAAGAACTAGACTCCCCTTAAAAATCCTCTCTTTACCGAAAGGTGTTTGTGGACTCGGCCTTCCTGACTTCAAGGTATACTACAACGCAATACATATTGCCAGCTGGATAAACATGATAAAATTTAACATGGATAATATAGGTTCCACCTTAGAATTTACTCTGATGTGGGAAAATGTGGATATTTATCTCTAGTCTTCCATTACCCTCCACCCCAAATGCTTGATGCAATAACTTCAAATACCCTAGCCATTAGATGCTTCCTTATTCCAAACAATTTTCCTCATTGTCTATTTCTGGACTCCATCTCACTAAAAATTATCCCGTGACTAATAAACCTGGGTTATGAAGATGTTTATGGTCTCTGGGATTCACTTCCTAATTTACCTCGTTTTCTCGTTTTTTTTCAAATCAGATTCCTTGCACAGATACACGGCTGAACGCAGCCAAAAAATCTCCCTCTGATTTTCTCTAAAAACACCATGTTTGCTATATTATGACAAAATTCAGGACTGAACTAAAATATAATTCTAACTGGCTATGGTTAGAATTCTTAATCAGACTTAGAGCCCCAATTCCAAAACTTATCTCTAAATTGAATGCAAATCTTGTTACCCTGCCTACCCAACTTAAACCGCTTTACCTATCCTCATGGGAGACAGAACTTAAGATTTTCTTATCTCCTCAGGAAACAAAACAAATCTTGAATAACTCTCATGGGTTTTCAAGATGCATTCTGTTGCAGGAGAATGCTTTTAAGATTCTCTCACGTTGGTATAGAACCCCAGAAAGATTGTACCATCTAGGCTTGATTAACTCGCCTCTCTGTTGGAGATATTCAAATTCAGTGGGTTCCCTAGCTCATATTTTTTGGCAGTGCCCAATCATTTCAAAATATTGGACAGACATAAACAATTATCTCCGCCGCTTGCACCTAGTAAATCATGATCTAACCCCGCAAGAGATATTGCTCTCACTCCCCTCAAAAACATATACTCCAAAGAAGCATGACTTATTCCCTCTTTAGCTGGCTGGTGATATCAATACACTGGAGACAACCGTCTCCTCCCACCTTGAATGACTGGATCACTAAAGTACAGGACATACACCGGTTAGAGGAATTGACTAGCTGAGAAACTCATACACATGATAAGTTCTTAAAAACCTGGCTTCCCTGGACCAATCACTCCTATACTCCTTCTTAGGATACTAATAAACATTTTCATCTTGTCTCCAGGGTTTTTCATTTTAGCTCATTTGGCAGCTTTAACTATTTTTTCCCCTCCTCCGTGCCACCGTCGTCAAGCTCACCACCTTGTTTGTAAGTCTCTTGTCAGTCTACTTTATTGACTCCCAGTATTGTCATATGCCCTCTTTTCTCAGTTAATTTTTGCTTCTAAGAAGTCATACTGTCTCATCATCTCAGCAGACAAAGCGGTTCCTTGTGGACCTATGGCATTGGTCTAATTGTTGATCCAAAGCCTGTATATGATCATTGTTATTGATGTTAAATTGTTGTTGATATTAATTTGTCTGATTTACACTCTGCGATTTTCTCAATAGTAGTATCTACTGTTCTTCTTTTGCAAAGTCATCACTCGACATCAGTGGAGTTCTACGACATGTTCTTCTTAAGCCTATACTTTGAGAATTGCAGAAGTATGTACTTTCCATGCTTTACCTTGTTTATTTTGAAATTAAATAATGAATTTAAGAAAAAGGTGCACAAACAACCGGGATAACCGAAGCCTTGAAAGGATTGTTAAGAAAAAACATTCAAAAATTTGGGGGAGATTCACAAGGAGTGGACTGCTGCTGAGGTCATTGCTTCAAGAGCCACCACACACAGACATATCCAGGACATGGGCTACAAGTGTCGCATTCTTCGTGTCAAGCCACTCATGATCAATAGACAACACCAGAAGCGTCTTACCTAGGCCAAGGAGGAAAAGAACTGGACTGTTGCTCAGTGGTCCAAAGTGTTGTTTTCAGATGAAAGTAAATTTTGCATTTCATTTAGAAATCAAGGTCCCAGAGTCCAGAGGAAGAGAGGAGAGGCACACAAGTCAAGCTCCTTGAGGTCTAGTGTGAAGTTATCACAATCTGTGATGGTTTGGGGAGCCATGTCTTCTGCTGTGTTTTATCAAGACCAAAGTCAGCATAGCCATCTACCAGAAAATTTTAGAGCACTTCATTCTTCCCTCTGCCGACAAGCTTTTTGGAGATGGAAATTTAATTCTCCAGCAGGACTTGGCACCTGTCCACACTTCCAAAAGTACCAATACCTGGTTTAAAAACAACAGTATCACTGTGCTTGATTGGCCAGCAAACTCGCCTGAGCTTAATCCCATAGAGATGGGGGTATTGTCAAGAGGAAGATAAGAGACACCAGACGCAACAATGCAGATGAGCTGAAGGCTGCTATGAAAGCAACCTGGGCTTCCATAACACCTCAGCAGTGCCACAGGCTTATCGCCTCCATACTACACAACACTGATGCAGTAATTGATGCAAAAGGAGCCTCGACCAAGTATTCTGTGCATTTGCTGAACATAAATTTCAGTAAGCCAACATTTCGGATATTAAAATCATTTTTCAAGCTGGTGTTAATAAGTATTATAATTTACTGAGATAATGACTTTTGGATTTTCATTGGCTGTAAGCCATAATCATCAACATTAACAGAAGTAAACACTTGAAATAGATCACTCTATTTGTAATGACTCTATATAATATATGAGTTTCACTTTTTGTATAAATTAACTTTTTGATGATATTCTAATTTTGGGAGAAGCACCTGTATACCTATATGTGGTCCCTGGCATATATGAAAGAGAGGCACTCTTCAATGGCATGATTCCTTCTTTTAACTGCAGATCTCATTATGAAAATGTGAGAAAATTGTATATTATGGACAGGAGACAGCTGGATTCAAAAGCATGTGTTAATTTAAATATTAGCCGTGTGAAATAATTAAGCACATATTTCCAATTTGCAATCAGGTCTTTTCTTTACATGGCACTGTTGTTCTAACCTCTCATAAACCATAAAGAAGGGAGGTTAGCCTTGTAATGTTGGGTAATCAGATTGCTAAAAGCACAGTGATGATTACATTACGCATTTCACAAATGGTATTAGTTTACTGGTGTCTCCATAGTGTTGGATGATGATCTCCATGAGTTCATTCATCCTCATTTTTCACAGTCTTTTACTAGGCATTGCTCCTACTAGCCAGTTTCCTACTCCACACTGATGAGGGGCAATACCCCGAAACAGCTGTCTGTGGATGGATACCATGTTTTGGCATAGGTGGTTTCCTTCATTGGAGACTGCCCTTCCCGTGGTTGTTCCTTCCCGGGGAAAGACCTGGCTAGTCATGCTTGCGTTGAGAAACATGTGATGGTGTCTCCGCGGCTTGTGTTTTGCATGTTTTTGCATATTTCCCATAAGGGATGGGGGCATTGCTCTATAATCACTGTGTTGAGAAACATGTGATGGTGTCTCTGTAGTGTTGGATGTTGATCTCCATGAGTTCATTCATCCTCATTTTTCACAGTCTTTTACTAGGCATTGCTCCTACTAGCCAGTTTCCTACTCCACACTGATGAGGGGCAATACCCCGAAACAGCTGTCTGTGGATGGATACCATGTTTTGGCATAGGTGGTTTCCTTCATTGGAGACTGCCCTTCCCGTGGTTGTTCCTTCCGGGGAAAGGCCTGGCTAGTCATGCTTGCGTTGAGAAACATGTGATGGTGTCTCCGCGGCTTGTGTTTTGCATAATCATCAACATTAACAGAAATAAACACTTGAAATAGATCACTCTATTTGAAATGACTCTATATAATATATGAGTTTCACTTTTTGTATTGAAGAACTGAAATAAATTAACTTTTTGATGATATTCTAATTTTGGGAGAAGCACCTGTATACCTATATGTGGTCCCTGGCATATATGAAAGAGAGGCACTCTTCAATGGCATGATTCCTTCTTTTAACTGCAGATCTCACTATGAAAATGTGAGAAAATTGTATATTATGGACAGGAGACAGCTGGATTCAAAAGCATGTGTTAATTTAAATATTAGCCGTGTGAAATAATTAAGCACATATTTCCAATTTGCAATCAGGTCTTCCCTTTACATGGCACTGTTGTTCTAACCTCTCATAAACCATAAAGAAGGGAGGTTAGCCTTGTAATGTTGGGTAATCAGATTGCTAAAAGCACAGTGATGATTACATTACGCATTTCACAGATGGTATTAGTTTACTGTCACTCCAAGGTGAGTGTTGTAGCATGCAAATTACATTTCTAACAGGCGATTTCTTTATTAGAACAATCATTGGGGGGGTAGAACTACAATGCCAACTTTGCAAGAAGGATATTTGACCTAATACTTGAAACTGAATTATATGTCCCATTAGCAATTCATATCAGGAACGTGAGCATCTGTGGGTTTGTATGTCTGTCTGTACAGCTCGTATGAGGCCCTGAATAAAGGGATTGCCAACGCCAGTGTGCTCTGAGCCCCTAATCAAGGCTGTCAACTGGCAAATTGTTATATCATGAAAATCTGTATATAAAGAGTTGCGCTCTGTGATTTGGTTATTAAATGGGACCAATTTCCCATTATCTGATTACTGTTATTTGTTTCATGCTCCATGCATTCCAAGCAGATTTAATTATTCCCAAACTTTCAGAACTAGACAGAATATATCTGTAATATTTTATAACTTTTTTTTATTTCAGAAATTCACTGCTACATATTTATACATTTGATACTGGGACACAAAGGAAAGACGAGATCTATATAGTCTTGGTACAAGACCAATGGACCCTGAGGGTGTTATTAAAGATTTTAGAATTGCTTTGTAAATGCAAAATGATGACGTTACATACTCTTAAGGTGGTTGTCCGGTATTCTGTCAAACCCTTCTTAAATGCCCAAGTCCCCCGAGTAATATAAGGTAACCTTATGCTCACCTCCTGCACCAGCACTGTTTTGGCGTTATCAACGTAGGTTTCAAGGAGCTCGTGTGACATGATTATGTTAGATGACTGCGCTGCTCACAAGCTGCCTCTGCTGACCGACTGCAGATATCTATATTTCATTAGAACAAACGTCTGACGGAATATTGTTGAGCAGCAGTCAACTAGTAAGTGATTTTCTGCAGCTCTCACATGACATAAAAATGTGACATAAGTGCGGGGAGACTCGTCGTTGAAACGGCATCAGCTTGGGAGTTGAGCGTACGATTTTCATTTTTAACACTGGGAATGTAAGCATTTAAAAACGTCTTATTCTCTCAGATGTAAAGTACTATTTGCCTTTGTATCATTTGTCATTAAAAAAAAAAAATATACAGTGGGGCAAAAAAGTATTTAGTCAGTCAGCAATAGTGCAAGTTCCACCACTTAAAAAGACGAGAGGCGTCTGTAATTTACATCATAGGTAGACCTCAACTATGGGAGACAAACTGAGAAAAAAAAATCCAGAAAATCACATTGTCTGTTTTTTTTTTCATTTTATTTGCATATTATGGTGGAAAATAAGTATTTGGTCAGAAACAAGCAATCAAGATTTCTGGCTCTCACAGACCTGTAACTTCTTCTTTAAGAGTCTCCTCTTTCCTCCACTCATTACCTGTAGTAATGGCACCTGTTTAAACTTGTTATCAGTATAAAAAGACACCTGTGCACACCCTCAAACAGTCTGACTCCAAACTCCACTATGGTGAAGACCAAAGAGCTGTCAAAGGACACCAGAAACAAAATTGTAGCCCTGCACCAGGCTGGGAAGACTGCATCCGCAATAGCCAACCAGCTTGGAGTGAAGAAATCAACTGTGGGAGCAATAATTAGAAAATGGAAGACATACAAGACCACTGATAATCTCCCTCGATCTGGTGCTCCACGCAAAATCCCACCCCGTGGGGTCAGAATGATCACAAGAACGGTGAGCAAAAATCCCAGAACCACGCGGGGGGACCTAGTGAATGAACTGCAGAGAGCTGGGACCAATGTAACAAGGCCTACCATAAGTAACACACTACGCCACCATGGACTCAGATCCTGCAGTGCCAGACGTGTCCCACTGCTTAAGCCTGTACATGTCCGGGCCCGTCTGAAGTTTGCTAGAGAGCATTTGGATGATCCAGAGGAGTTTTGGGAAAATGTCCTATGGTCTGATGAAACCAAACTGGAACTGTTTGGTAGAAACACAACTTGTCGTGTTTGGAGGAAAAAGAATACTGAGTTGCATCCATCAAACACCATGCCTACTGTAAATCATGGTGGTGGAAACATCATGCTTTGGGGCTGTTTCTCTGCAAAGGGGCCAGGACGACTGATCCGGGTACATGAAAGAATGAATGGGGCCATGTATCGTGAGATTTTGAGTGCAAACCTCCTTCCATCAGCAAGGGCATTGAAGATGAAACGTGGCTGGGTCTTTCAACATGACAATGATCCAAAGCACACCGCCAGGGCAACGAAGGAGTGGCTTCGTAAGAAGCATTTCAAGGTCCTGGAGTGGCCTAGCCAGTCTCCAGATCTCAACCCTATAGAAAACCTTTGGAGGGAGTTGAAAGTCCGTGTTGCCAAGCGAAAAGCCAAAAACATCACTGCTCTAGAGGAGATCTGCATGGAGGAATGGGCCAACATACCAACAACAGTGTGTGGCAACCTTGTGAAGACTTACAGAAAACGTTTGACCTCTGTCATTGCCAACGAAGGATATATCACAAAGTATTGAGATGAAATTTTGTTTCTGACCAAATACTTATTTTCCACCATAATATGCAAATAAAATGAAAAAAAAAACAGACAATGTGATTTTCTGGATTTTTTTTTCTCAGATTGTCTCCCATAGTTGAGGTCTACCTATGATGTAAATTACAGACGCCTCTCATCTTTTTAAGTGGTGGAACTTGCACTATTGCTGACTGATTAAATACTTTTTTGCCCCACTGTATATATATATATATATACACACACAGTGGGGGAAACAAGTAGTTGATCCCTTGCTGATTTTGTAAGCTTGCCCACTGGCAGGGACATGAACAGTCTATAATTTTAAGGGTAGGTTACTTTCAACATTGAGAAATAGAATATCAAAAATAAAATCCAGAAAATTACATTGTATAAATTATATAAATTTATTTCCATTTTGCAGTGAGAAATAAGTATTTGATCCGGGATCCCCTATCAACCATTAAGAGTTCTGGCTCCTACAGACCAGTTAGACACTCCTAATCAACTCATTACCTGCATTAAAGACAGCTGTCTTACATAGTCACCTTTATAAAAGACTCCTGTCCACAGACTCAATCAGTCAGACTTAAACCTCTACAACATGGGCAAGACCAAAGAGCTTTATGAGGATGTCAGGGACAAGTTCATAGACTTGCACAAAGCTGGAATGAGCTACAAAACCATACGTAAGGCGCTGGATGAGAAGGAGACAACTGTTGGTGCAATAGTAAGAAATTGGAAGAAATACAAAATGACTGTCAATCGACATCAATCTGGGGCACCATGCCAAAACTCACCTTGTGGGGTATCCTTGACAATAAGGAAGGTGAGAGATCAGCCTAAAACTACAAGGGGGAACTTGTTAATGATCTCAAGGCAGCTGAGACCAAAGTCACCAAGAAAACCATTGGTAACACAATACGCCATAAAGGTTTAAAATCCTGCAGTGCCTGCAAGGTCCCCCTGTTCAAGAAGGCACATGTGCAGGCCCGTCTGAAGTTTGCCAGTGAACACCTGGATGATTCTGTGAGTGATCAGGAGAAGGTGCTGTGGTCAGATGAGACAAAAAGTAATTGAGGCCTTTGGCATTAACTCAACTCGCCATGTTTGGAGGAAGAGAAATGCTGTCTATGACCCAAAGAACACCGTCCCAACTATCAAGCATAGAGATGGAAAGATTATGTTTTGGGAGTGTTTCTCTGCTAAGAGCACAGGACTACTTAACCGCATCAATGGGAGAATGGATGGAGCCATGTACTATAAAATCCTGAGTGACAACCTCCTTCCGTCCACCAGGACATTAAAAATGGGTCGTGGCAGGGTCTTCCAACACGACAATGACCCAAAACATACAGCCAAGGCAACAAAGGAGTGGCTCAAAAAGAAGCACATTAAGGTCATGGAGTGGCCCAACCAATATCCAGACCTTAATCCCATAGAAAACTTATGGAGGGAGTTGAAGCTCAGAGTTGCCAAGAGACAGCCTCAAAATCTTAATGATTTAGAGATGATCTCTAAAGAGGAGTGGACCAAAATTCCTCTGAACAAGTGCGCAAACTAGAGATGAGCGACTTTCCCTTTTTTCGGGTTGAGTCGGGTTCGGGCCACCCGACTTTCGCAAAAGTCGAGTCGAACGCAATCGGCCGATTATCGTGAAAAGTTGAAAGCTGACTGAAACACGAAATCCAATGCAAGTCAATGGGGAAGAAAAGTCGGCAGTGAGTGGAGGACAGGAAACACACCTACAGTGCCCATTTTAATGCCAAAAACATCAATTCTTATTACTTAAGCTTGTCAACCTTAATTTACTTTATAATAATAGTTAGGCATTGAAAACTGGGGGTTATTTGGCTAAAGTTGTGGGGGGGTAGGGCTGGCTCCAGATTTTCGTGGGCCCAGGGCCAAAGAGTGTCACTGGGCTCCTTTAACACATGCCACTAGAGTTGAGCGACTTTTGGTTTTTTAGGGTCGCGTTTCGTTTCGTGAAACCCGACTTTTCCAAAAGTCGGGTCGAGCAAGATCGTCCGATTATAGGGAAAAGTCGGGGTCGTCCCGAAACACGAAACCCAATGTAAGTCAATGGGGAATAAAAGTCGGCAGTGAGAGGAGGACAGGAAACACACCTACAGTGCCCATTTGAATGCCAAAAGCATCAATTCTTCTTACTTAAGCTTGTCAACCTTAATTAACTTCATAATACAAGTTACGCACTGAAAAATGGGGGTTATTTGGCTACAGTTGTGGGGGGGAGGGCTGGCTCCAGGTTTTCATGTGCCCTGGGCGAAAGAGCGCCCCTTTAACACATACCACAACTCATCATGCTCCGATATGGCAGAGAAATAGCGGTATAGTACAATGAAAAATACTTCACTTTTTACATCTCATGACGAGGCCCATCTATTTCTCCATACAGAATCATTGGTCCCATATAATGTTTGAAACAGTATATGATGAGCTCCACATAATGCTACAGTATATGTTGGTCCCCATGGATGAAGCTCCACTGTCTTATGGGCCCAAATAATGCTCCAAACATAATGGGCCCCATTTCTAATGCTCTAGTGTATAATGGGCCCTGTAAATGCTGCTCCAGTGTCTGATGTCCACCTTTGGAATGTTCCAGTGTATGGTGGGCCCCATCTATCATTCTCCAGAGTATAGTGCTCCCCAAAAATTGCTGTCCCAACATTGAAAACAATCAAATAAGTCTCCTCGCTAGGGAATCCCTGTACTTGTCTGGACTCCTCGTCGTCCCCATCTTCCATCTCACTGCACAGTATTTCAACTTTGCAAGTGCTGTGATCCTGAGCAAGCAGGGGGGCCCACTCGTTGGCGACGGCACTGGCACAGGGCCCCTGATAGTACGGTGGTGTGTCTGATGGCGGGTGGGCCGAACCTGCACTTTCATCTGCAGCTTCCTCTTTGTCACCGTGTAAGATGGAACTGTATATGGGAAGGGTAACCTGAGTTTCATCAGGGTCAGATTCAGGCCGTGTAGCGTGCGAGGGGAATGTAGTGGTCTGGGTCAATGTACCAGCAGATTCATCGAGCAGTGGCTGGGCATCAGTGCACTTGTGTCGCCCCCAGGAGTACGGTCGCCACAGTGGCATTACCTTCTTCCTAGGGAGTGTGATGTCATGCTTGGGAGCAAAGAAGGATCTCTCTAGCAGGTTAACTGATTGGGCGGCGTTATTCCCACGAGTCATGACCCTCCAAACAGCGTTCATGAAGGCAAAGTGTTTGTTTTACGTGGGCAGTATGGTTGCAAAGCTGAACCTTAAAGGAATGTCCAGAAGGGCACCACCAGGAGTGGAGCCTACGGTTAAATTCGACTCCACCTGGAAAACCTCAACCATGCCAGCTACAGAACAGATGCACACATTGCAAGCTTAATTCCGTTAACGAACGAGACTCCGTCATGCCCCGAGGTCCGAGTCCGGCTTACTAGAGGGACACGTGAGGCTCTGGCACATGAGATTGGCCAATAACTGGTGTGTCATGCCCTTACATGTCCGTGGCTGCATGTGCGCTACACTGAAAAGGCCAGCGTTTGTCGCTTACAGGTGAAGATAACCCGCTGAACAACGTTAGTGATGGGGATCACTGATTACAATTATTACCCGCGAACAATGATTTCCCAGTAAGTGCAGGTCAACCGCAGTTCCGGAATTAGGCCTAACCGTCATTCCTGAAAAAAATGAAAAACTTACGTGTGCAAACCACAGGTGCTGTAGCTTGCTTAACAGCTCGCCAGCCGTTCTCACGCCCAGTATGGATTACACGTGATTGCACAAAGGTGAGAAAGGGTACCGTATCCCCAGATAACATGTATGGATAGCGTACACATTCAAAATATATGTCTATACATCAGGAAGCAGGCTCAGACGGTGTTAGGCCCAGTATGGATTGCACGTGATTGCACAAAGGTTAGAAAGGGTACTGTATCCCCAGATAACATGTATGTATAGCGTACACATTCAAAATATATGTCTATACATCAGGAGGCAGGCTCAGACGGTGTTAGGCCCAGTATGGATTGCACGTGATTGCACAAAGGTTAGAAAGGGTACCGTATCCCCAGATAACATGCATGGATAGCGTACACATTCAAAATATATGTCTATACATCAGGAGGCAGGCTCAGACGGTGTTAGGCCCAGTATGGATTGCACGTGATTGCACAAAGGTGAGAAAGGGTACCGTATCCCCAGATAACATGTATGGATAGTGTACACATTCAAAATATATGTCTATACATCAGGAGGCAGGCTCAGACAGTGTTAGGCCCAGTATGGATTGCACGTGATTGCACAAAGGTGAGAAAGGGTACCGTATCCCCAGATAACATGTATGGATAGCGTACACATTCAAAATATATGTCTATACATCAGGAGGCAGGCTCAAACGGTGTCAGGCACAGTATGGATTTGACGGCCCAGACTACACAGCGGAGGAGCAGGGAGAGGTAAAGATTGCAAATGCTGGGGCCCTGCCCAAGCAAGGGGGGCCCACTCATGGGCGTCGGTACTGGCACTGGGCCCCTCATAGTACGGCGGTGTGTCTGACAGTGGGTGTTCACCACCACCATCAGAGACACTTGATTGCACTATGAGGGACCCTGTGCCAGTGCCCGCGCCCAAGAGACGGCCTACCCACCTGTCCAGGGCAACGGCACTCGCACGGTGTCGTGCGCTAGGTGGTGACCCCGGCCATGGGGGGGAGGCAGCACAGTTAGGGAGTTTTAGAAAGTGGCATATGTTGATGTTGGACATTCAGCTGATGCAAAAGGTGAAATAGGTCAAGTCCCAGGAAGAGGTGGACCAAAGCAAGCCATTTTTCTGTCACCCTATGTGTCATCAGGGGAAGGTGGGTCAAAATCCTTGGAAACCCATGCGTGGTTCATTTTAATGAAGGTTAGATCGTCCACATTTTGGGTTGACAGACGGGTCCTTTTTTCTGTCAGGATTGATCCAGCTGCACTGAAGACTCTTTCCAATAGCACACTTGCAGCTGGGCAAGCGAGCTCCTGTAAGGCATATTGTGCCAATTCAGGCCAGGTGTCCAGTTTAGCGGCCCAATAGTCAAAGGGGAATGACCTGTGTGGGAGAACATCGATATGGGAGGAAAAGTAGTTTGTAACCATAGTTGACAACTGCTGTCTCCTGTCACTTTCCATCGATGCAGTATTACCAGTTGTGTGAGCGGTACTTGAAAAATCAGTCCACAACATTGTCATGAAACCCCTGTCTCCAACGCCACTTCTGCTGTGTGTACCACGAACACCTCTGCCAAGCTGACCCCGGCCTGTACGGCTCGTGTGAGAACCATCACCGCTGCTGTGTGCTGGGAATGCCTCAAGCAACCGATTTACCAGAGTTGCTTGTTTATTAGCCAATATTAGGTCAAGGTTCTCCTGTGGCATGATGTTTTGTAATTTGCCTTTATAGCGTGGATCCAGGATGCTGGCCAACCAGTACGTCATCGTTCATCATTTTGGCAATGCGCGGGTCCCTTTTTAGGATCTGCAAGGCATAATCTGACATGTGGGCCAATGTTCCCGGTGTCAATGATGCACTGCGAGTGCTGGTTGGAGGAGCACTTTCTGGCAAATCCACATCCCTCCAGTCACGCACAAACCCTGTACCAGACCTTGCCACGCCAACATTTTCACTTGCCCCACGAGATGCATCCTCCTCCCCTAAGTAATCATCCCCATCATCCTCCTCCTCCTCCTCCTCTTCTTCCTCCACCTCGTCCAGGAGAGGTCCCTGAGCAGGCAATGGCTGAATGTCATCAAGGATTCCCTCCTCCTCTTCCTCCTCATCAACATTGGCTGCAGAAGCCTGCTCCTTAAGGTGCGTCAAAGTTTGCATGAGCAGACGCATAAGTGGGATGCTCATGCTTAGGATGGTGTCGTCTGCGCTTACCAGCTGTGTGCATTCCTCAAAACACTGAAGGACTTTACAGAGGTCTTTCAGCTTCGACCACTGCACACCTGTCAACTCCATGTCTGCTCTCAAAGTGCCTGGCCGTGTATCCTCCCACAAATGCATTATGGCCTGCCTCTGCTCGCACAGCCGCTCCACCATGTGCAGGGTGGAGTTCCACCTTGTTGCAATGTCGATAATGAGGCGGTGGTTGGGAAGATGGAGCAATCGCTGCAGCTTCTGCATACGAACGGAGTGTACAGGCAACCGGCGGATGTGCGCACACAGTCTTCGCACCTTCTGGAGCAGGGCTGTTAACTCTGGATAATTTTTGAGGAAGCACTGCACCACCAGGTTCAAGGTGTGAGCCAAGCAAGGTATGTGGCTGAGTTTTGAAAGGGCTATGGCTGCCACAAAATTGCCGCAGTTATCACTAACTACCTTGCCTGCCTCAAGATGTACACTGCCCAGCCATGACTCAGTTTGCCGCTGAAAGTACTCGGCCAGCACCTCGTGTGTCTGTCGCCCAAACACATCATCTGCAACACAGCCTGCTGACGCTTTCCACTAGCTGCTTTATAGGGGGACACCTCATGTGCAACAGTGGCAGCTGCAGATGGAGTGCTCGTACGACTGCGCTCTGTGGACGAGCTTTCGCTTCTGGAGGAGGAGGAGGAGGAGGGTCGAACGCCTACAGCCAACTGTTTCCTATACCGTGGGCTAGGCAGCACTGTCCCACCACCGCTGTCCCCTGTGGACCCTGCATCCACCACATTAACCCAGTGCGCAGTGATGGACACGTAACGGCCCTGGCCATGCCGACTGGACCATGCATCAGTTGTGAGGTGCACCTTTCCGCTCACTGACTGCTTGAGTGCATGGACAATGCGGTCTTTCACATGATGGTGGAGGGCTGGGATGGCTTTGCGAGAGAAGAAGTGGCATCATCTCAAACAAGATTAGTTTGGCAATGTGGGCGTTCAAACCCAGTGTACGCGGATGAGAGACTGAGTACTTTCTTGACCTACTCATAGTGTCTGGGAGGGTGAGCTGGACTTGAGAGCTGCATATGGTGGAAGTAGCGGTGGACAGGGCGGACTGAGAGAGGGTTGATGATGGTGATGGAGTTGGTGTTCTTTCTGATGGCCTAGAATCAGTCTTTCGTTGATATAACAGTGGGATTCCCTGACTGCTGTGGCCTTGCAACGACACCTCAACATTTGCTGCTGTGCTAACCGGTGGGCTTACAGTGGGGGAAACAATGTAGCATTGCTGACTACCTTCGTTGTGATCAGTTGCACATGTGGCACTTGAGGTTTGGTGTTGTGTCCACGCTTGCAAGTGCATGGTGTTTAAATGTCTAAGCATGCAACTGGTATTCAAATTTTTCAGATTTTTCCCTCGGCTAAAGGTCTTTGCGCACTTCTTACAGATAACCTTGGCCTGATCATGAGGATTTTGTTCAAAAAAGTGCCACACTGCACTCTTCCTACTTTGGCAGACATTTTGCGGCCTAGCACGCTGTGATCTTTTGACCCTCTGGACAAGCTGTCCAGCAAATCTTTTGATTTTTGGAACCTGTCTTGGGAGTGCTCCGGGCCTGCCAGATAACAGCTGTTGCGATGTCGATGTCTGCTGTGGATGCTCCTCATCTGAGCTATTGGAAGCAGCACCCTCTTCCCCCAATGGATGCCAATCTGGGTCAACAACTGGGTCATCCATCACCTCCTCTTCAATGTCATGTGCACCTTCCTCTGTGTCACCGTGTATGGTGGTATAGTGTGCGGGAAGGGGCACCTGAGTCTCATCAGGGTCAGAATCTGGCTCTGTACACTGCGAGGACAATGTAGTGCTCTGAGTGAATGTACCAGCAGAATCATCCATCAGCGGCTGTGCATCAGTACACTCCATGTCAGATTCATCTTGGCCTGGGTAATTCACCATTTGACTTGATAATCCAGGCATGGTATGTGAAAACAGCTCCATGGAGTAATCAGTAGTATGGCCTGCGTCATCCTTCAATCTTGGTTGGGGTGAAGGACACAAGGAAAGGTGTGGTTCATGAACATGAGCCTCCAATGACGACTCAGTGCTTTTACTTTTTACAACTGAAGAAGAGGAGGCGATAGAGCTGGAGGCTGAGTCAGCAATGTAAGACAAAACTTTTTCCTGATGCTCTGGCTTTAAAAGCAGTTTGCCAACTCCTAGAAAACTAAGCCTTCAAAGCCTTATAGAGCCAGACGATGACGCAGGCTCAACACCTCCTGCATTCGGTGCTATTTTGCTCTTGCCACTACCATCAGATCCACCACCAACACAATCATTACCAGCTGCCAACCCCCGCCCAATTCCACGGCCTCTTCCACCAGCCTTCCTCATTTTTGGTAGAAATGTAGACAAAATCCAACAAACTATATAGTAATGTAAAACAAGGTACAAGGTGTCTATAGTACAGGGGAGATTTTGAATTTCTGCTCACACTAGTGGACACTGGACACTTTTGGATTGTGTGAGGCACACTGAATATCTGAGCGCTATGTCACAGGCTCGATGGCACAGCTGTGACCAAAGTGACTAGAGGATAAGTGAGATTTTGAATTTCTGCACACACTAGTGGACACTGGACACTTTTGGATTGTGTGAGGCCCACTGAATATCTGATCGCTATGTCACAGGCTCGATGGCACAGCTGTGACCAAAGTGACTAGAGGATAAGTGAGATTTTGAATTTCTGCAGACACTTGTGGACACTGGACACTTTTGGATTGTGTGAGGCCCACTGAATATCTGAGCGCTATGTCACAGGCTCGATGGCACAGCTGTGACCAAAGTGACTAGAGGATAAGTGAGATTTTGAATTTCTGCTCACACTAGTGGACACTGGACACTTTTGGATTGTGTGAGGCCTACTGAATATCTGAGCGCTATGTCACAGGCTCGATGGCACAGCTGTGACCAAAGTGACTAGAGGATAAGTGAGATTTTGAATTTCTGCAGACACTTGTGGACACTGGACACTTTTGGATTGTGTGAGGCCCACTGAATATCTGAGCGCTATGTCACAGGCTCGATGGCACAGCTGTGACCAAAGTGACTAGAGGACAAGTGAGATTTTGAATTTCTGCTCACACTAGTGGACACTGGACACTTTTGGATTGTGTGAGGCCCACTGAATATCTGAGCGCTATGTCACAGGCTCGATGGCACAGCTGTGACCAAAGTGACTAGAGGATAAGTGAGATTTTGAATTTCTGCAGACACTTGTGGACACTGGACACTTTTGGATTGTGTGAGGCCCACTGAATATCTGAGCGCTATGTCACAGGCTCGATAGCACAGCTGTGACCAAAGTGACTAGAGGATAAGTGAGATTTTGAATTTCTGCAGACACTTGTGGACACTGGACACTTTTGGATTGTGTGAGGCCCACTGAATATCTGAGCGCTATGTCACAGGCTCGATGGCACAGCTGTGACCAAAGTGACTAGAGGATAAGTGAGATTTTGAATTTCTGCAGACACTGGACACTTTTGGATTGTGTGAGGCCCACTGAATATCTGAGCGCTATGTCACAGGCTCGATGGCACAGCTGTGACCAAAGTGACTAGAGGATAAGGGAGATTTTGAATTTCTGCAGACACTTGTGGACACTGGACACTTTTGGATTGTGTGAGGCCCACTGAATATCTGAGCGCTATGTCACAGGCTCGATGGCACAGCTGTGACCAAAGTGACTAGAGGATAAGTGAGATTTTGAATTTCTGCAGACACTTGTGGACACTGGACACTTTTGGATTGTGTGAGGCCCACTGAATATCTGAGGGCTATGTCACAGGCTCGATGGCACAGCTGTGACCAAAGTGACTAGAGGATAAGTGAGATTTTGAATTTCTGCAGACACTTGTGGACACTGGACACTTTTGGATTGTGTGAGGCCCACTGAATATCTGAGCGCTATGTCACAGGCTCGATGGCACAGCTGTGACCAAAGTGACTAGAGGATAAGTGAGATTTTGAATTTCTGCTCACACTAGTGGACACTGGACACTTTTGGATTGTGTGAGGCCCACTGAATATCTGAGCACTATGTCACAGGCTCGATGGCACAGCTGTGACCAAAGTGACTAGAGGATAAGTGAGATTTTGAATTTCTGCAGACACTTGTGGACACTGGACACTTTTGGATTGTGTGAGGCCCACTGAATATCTGAGCGCTATGTCACAGGCTCGATGGCACAGCTGTGACCAAATTGACTAGAGGATAAGTGAGATTTTGAATTTTTGCTCACACTAGTGGACACTGGACACTTTTGGATTGTGTGAGGCCCACTGAATATCTGAGCGCTATGTCACAGGCTCGATGGCACAGCTGTGACTAAAGTGACTAGAGGATAAGTGAGATTTTGAATTTCTGCAGACACTTGTGGACACTGGACACTTTTGGATTGTGTGAGACCCACTGAATATCTGAGAGCTATGTCACAGGCTCGATGGCACAGCTGTGACCAAAGTGACTAGAGGATAAGTGAGATTTTGAATTTCTGCAGACACTTGTGGACACTGGACACTTTTGGATTGTGTGAGGCCCACTGAATATCTGAGCGCTATGTCACAGGCTCGATGGCACAGCTGTGACCAAAGTGACTAGAGGATAAGTGAGATTTTGAATTTCTGCAGACACTTGTGGACACTGGACACTTTTGGATTGTGTGAGGCCCACTGAATATCTGAGCGCTATGTCACAGGCTCGATAGCACAGCTGTGACCAAAGTGACTAGAGGATAAGTGAGATTTTGAATTTCTGCAGACACTTGTGGACACTGGACACTTTTGGATTGTGTGAGGCCCACTGAATATCTGAGCGCTATGTCACAGGCTCGATGGCACAGCTGTGACCAAAGTGACTAGAGGATAAGTGAGATTTTGAATTTCTGCTCACACTAGTGGACACTGGACACTTTTGGATTGTGTGAGGCCCACTGAATATCTGAGAGCTATGTCACAGGCTCGATGGCATAGCTGTGACCAAAGTGACTAGAGGATAAGTGAGATTTTGAATTTCTGCAGACACTTGTGGACACTGGACACTTTTGGATTGTGTAAGGCCCACTGAATATCTGAGCGCTATGTCACAGGCTCGATGGCACAGCTGTGACCAAAGTGACTAGAGGATAAGTGAGATTTTGAATTTCTGCTCACACTAGTGGACACTGGACACTTTTGGATTGGGTGAGGCCCACTGAATATCTGAGCGCTATGTCACAGGCTCGATGGCACAGCTGTGACCAAAGTGACTAGAGGATAAGTGAGATTTTGAATTTCTGCAGACACTTGTGGACACTTTTGGATTGTGTGAGGCCCACTGAATATCTGAGCGCTATGTCACAGGCTCGATGGCACAGCTGTGACCAAAGTGACTAGAGGATAAGTGAGATTTTGAATTTCTGCAGACACTTGTGGACACTGGACACTTTTGGATTGTGTGAGGCCCACTGAATATCTGAGCGCTATGTCACAGGCTCGATGGCACAGCTGTGACCAAAGTGACTAGAGGATAAGTGAGATTTTGAATTTCTGCAGACACTTGTGGACACTGGACACTTTTGGATTGTGTGAGGCCCACTGAATATCTGAGCGCTATGTCACAGGCTCGATAGCACAGCTGTGACCAAAGTGACTAGAGGATAAGTGAGATTTTGAATTTCTGCAGACACTTGTGGACACTGGACACTTTTGGATTGTGTGAGGCCCACTGAATATCTGAGCGCTATGTCACAGGCTCGATGGCACAGCTGTGACCAAAGTGACTAGAGGATAAGTGAGATTTTGAATTTCTGCAGACACTTGTCGACACTGGACACTTTTGGATTGTGTGAGTCCCACTGAATATCTGAGCGCTATGTCACAGGCTCGATGGCACAGCTGTGACCAAAGTGACTAGAGGATAAGTGAGATTTTGAATTTCTGCAGACACTTGTGGACACTGGACACTTTTGGATTGTGTGAGGCCCACTGAATATCTGAGCGCTATGTCACAGGCCACTACCAACAGATGCACCACCACTATCAGTACCAGCTGCCCCCCCCATGCCCATGTCCACGGCCTCTTCCACCATACTTCCAAATTTTGGAGAAAATGTACCCAAAATAACATCAGATATATGGTACTGTATCAGAAGCGTACAGCTGTATACAGTCAAAGGATAATTGCATATATTTCATGAGTCACACAGAGACACTCACAGGCTCAGTATGGATTAGACAAGAATATAAAAAGTAGAAAAAGGGTACCAGATAGCAGCTATATATAGTATAGTTTAAACATTCTAAATCTCTGTATATATTTCAGGAGGCAGACACAGACGCTCTCAGGCTCAGTATGGATTACAACACAATATAAAAAGCCGTAAAATGGTAATGGATCTGAAGCGTACAGCTGCATACAGTGTAGGGGTCATTGTCAATCTCAGTATTTATTTCCAGAGTCAGAAACAGACTCTCACTTGGTCAGTTTGGATTAGACCAGAATATAAAAAGCAGTAAATGGGTAATGTATCACAAGCGTAGAGCTGTATGCAGTGTTGGGGTAGTTTTTAAATCTACATATAAATTGCAGGAGTAACCCACAGACTCTCACACGCTCAGGATGGATCACACCACAATATAAAAAGAAGATCCGCAAGAAATAATCACACATGTGGGTCAATGTTCCAGGTGTCAATGATACACTTAGAGTGGTTAGTGAAGGAGGACTTTCTTGCAGAAAGGGTACAGTATCATCAGATACCAGGTGTATATATAGCATAGTTTAAACATTAAAAATGTACGTCTATATATCAGGAGTAGTGTTGAGCCACCCCGCTAGTGTTCGAGTTCGGTTCGGTTCGTCGAACAGGAGGTAAGTTTGTCGAATGTTCGTCGAACACCGTCAAACCCCATTGAAAACAATGGCAGGCAAACACAAACACATACAAACACATAGAAAGCACATACAAAACACATTAAAAGGTGTCCCAAAGCAGACAAAATGCTCAGAAATACATATGGAAAAGGGCAACTACATATAGAAAAGATGTGGAGGAGTAAAAGGAGGAGGAGGAGACACAGATATAGGCATGGCATGCCCTTATAAAGTCAAGAAAGGCTGGAATAAAAATCTAAAATAAAAAAAATTCTAAAATTCTAAAATCGAATACGATCATATACCGTCGGACTTCCCACCATAAATTATGCCAACTGCCGATCAGGCGGCATTATTCCCACGACCCACCGAACAGCGTCCATGAAGGCAAAGTGTTTGGTTTACGGGGAAGTATGGTTGCAAAGCTGAACCTTAAAGGAATGTCCAGAAGGGCACCACCAGGAGTGGCGCCTGTGGCTTAATTGGACTCCACACGGGCAACCTCAACCATGCCAGCCACGGGAAGGATGGACAGATTGCAAGCTTTCTCGATTCTGTGGGTGGTGGTGCATGGCTGTTTTTAGTTGTGCTAGCGATTTGACAGCTTAATTCCGTTAATGAACGAGACTCCGGCATGCCCCCGCGGTCCGCGTCCAGCTTACCAGAGGGACACGCGAGGCTCTGGCACGCGAGATCAAGCAATAACAGGTCTGTCATTCCCTTACATGTCCGGGGCCGCACGCGCGCTACACTGAAAGGACCAGCGTGTGTCGCTTACAGGTGCGGATAACCCGCTGAACCCCATTAGTGATGGGGATCTGTGATTCCAATTCTTCCCCGCAAACGAGGATTTCCCAGTAAGTGCAGGTCAACCGGAATTCCGGAATTAGACCTAACCGGCATTCCAGAAAGAATGTGAAAAAATTAAGTGTCCAAACCACAGGTGCTGTAGCTTGCTTAACAGCTGGGCTCCTCTGCTGAGTAGCACACAGTTCTTACATAAACAGGTGGCATAGCTTGGTTCACGGGTCGGCAACTCTGCTGAGTAGCAGACAGTGCTTACATAAACAGGCGGCATAGCTAGGTTCACGGGTGGGCTCCTCTGCTGAGCAGTAGACACAGGTACTAGGCCCAAAGTATTAACTGGGCTAAATGCTGTCAAAAACTGGTTCTTTCATAAACAGGCGGCATAGCTAGGTTCACGGGTGGGCTCCTCTGCTGAGTAGCAGACAGTGCTGCAAGGCCCAAAAGGATTTTCTGGACAAGATGCGGTAAAAAATTATTAGAAACACACACGGTGTAGCTCCTTGACAGGTGTACTACACCGCTGGCTACCAGACACCGCTACTATGCCATGAAACTGTCTATTAACATTGAAAATCATTATTAATGTGAAAATAAAGTTACGCTTTTGGTGAACGAACCGTTCTTGAACGGAACCTTGAACAGCCGAATTTTAAGCAAAGTGTTCGAGTTCGACGAACGGCTCGAACACCGCCCAAAACAGCTCGAATTTGAACTTGGCGAACAGTTCGACTCGAACACTGCTCATCTCTAATCAGGAGGCAGACTCAGATGATCTCAGGCCCAGTATGGATTCAACAAGATTGTAGAAAGTTGAGAAAGGGTACAGTATCACCGGATACCAGGTGTATATAGCATAGTTTACACATTAAAATGTCACGCCCCCTACCGGCGCCGTCACTTACTTGCGCAGCCCCAGGCGCACCTCCCGTCGTGCTCCCACTCCACGGCGCGCCCCCACTCCCGACATCCGGCCTCCTAGACATCGGTCCTGTGCGCATGCGTCTGACGTTCCACCCGGCGCTCAGACTGATGGGACCTCTGACGCGGTGGCTCCGCCCCCATCATGGCGGCGCCCACCGGCTATATCTTCCCGGGGGCTCCCTAGGTAAGACACCTGTTATTCTCATGCGGTGTCACTGTCCGTTCGGCCAGCGTTCGCCCATTCTTCAGGCCCTGTCCTGCTTTTGTGTATTCTCTGCCGGTTCTACCGCTAGCAGCCTCTGTGTCCTCCCCCATTGCTCTCCCTGTGTCCCTGTCTTTCCGGCTCTTGTGTCTCTCTCTCCCTGCTCCCATCTTGGGTAGGCTTTCTGTGTGTCTCTTGCTTATTAGAGTCTTGGTTTGTTCTCCTGAGCTCCGTGTCCTATATGTTATCATATACAGTATCTCCCTCTCTTGCAGCCTCCAGTCTCCGCCTGACCCAGGTACTCCCTGTCTCTCAGTTCCGCAGTCTCTGTTACCTCCCTCTGTTGTTGCATCTCAGATTCTCTGCCTCTGCCTCCCTGGTGCCTACCCAGTCGTCCCTTTGGCTCTGGCTGTCACGGTTTCATCCCTTGTGGGCCTGCCCCTAACACTCCCTGTATAGGGGGTGATTCCACCTGGCCAGCTCGCCCGCAGGGGCTCTGGAACCGTGACTCAGAGGGTCCACTCCGGGTTGTACTAGTCTCCTTACCTCTCCATAGCACAACCGTAACAGAATAACAGGCCATGGACCCCGCTGGAGTCTCGGCTACGCAAAAGGAGTTAGTTTTTTTACGGGAGAACCAAACGCGCATTATGTCCTTCATGAAATCTATGGACGCGTGCCTCTCCGCCCTCCAGTCGTCTGACCCTAGTAATGCGGCACAGTTAGCCAGCTTACAACAGGAGCTGGCGCAGCAGCGTGATGCTCCGACTCATATTCTCAGCTACAAGGCTTCGGTTGATAGTCGGTTATTTTCGTTACAAGCCGCTGCTGCTGCTTCTCCCCCAGTCGCTAGTTCCCACCCTCAACCTCGGTTGGCCAAACCACCCCGGTATAACGGTGACGCAAAACAATGCCGGGGCTTCCTGAACCAATGCCGGCTCCATTTCGAACTATTGCCCCAGCAATACCCCACGGACCGGTCCAAGGTGGCCTTCATAATCTCCCACCTTGAGGGAGACGCTCTGGCATGGGTGAACCCTCTCTGGGAACGGGACGACCCCCTGGTTACTCACTTGTCGGTCTTTTTGGATACTTTTCGGGGGTATTTGACGAGCCAGGCCGCCTTGCCTCTACTACTGAGTCTTTATTCAGTCTGTGCCAGGGTTCCCAAACCGTGGGCCAATACGCCATACAATTTCGGACACTGTCGTCCGATTTGGGCTGGAATAATGAGGCGCTGGTGGGAGCCTTATGGCAAGGTCTTTTGGGTCGTATAAAAGACGAGCTTGCAGGTCGCGACACTCCTACAGCCCTTGAGGATCTAATTTCCATGGCCACTCGAATCGATCTCCGGTTCCAGGAGCGGGCTCGTGAGAGAAGACTTGCGTGCCCAGTGCCGCCTGCCCGCAGACCACCCAGTCCTCGACCCAGGGCTCTAACTTCTGCTTCTGCACCCAAGCCGATGCAAGTAGATCGCCTGAAGCTCTCTGAACAGCGGCACAAGGAGAGAAGCTCCCACAGCCTCTGTTTCTATTGCGGCAGTGGGTCCCATTTGCTCCGAACCTGTCCGGAAAAGTTCTCCACCTAGGTCAGGTAAGAGAGGCCTCCCTAGGTGTACATGATTCCTCTCAACCCCTTTCTTTTTCTGTCTTTTTGCATGTTGGTGAGAAGCAGGTTTCTTTGGCGGCCTACGTGGACTCGGGCGCTGCCGGTAATTTTATTTGGCACGAAGTAGTCACCAAATTTTCTGTCCCTGTGAGGACTCTAGACAATCCACAGGTCCTTGCATCTGTGGATGGAAACCCGTTGCAAAAAACTGTTACGCTAGTTACGCATGAGATCGAGCTGCAGATTGGGGCTCTGCACAAAGAGAGAATTACGTTCTATGTTTTAGCGTATATCTCTCATCCTGTCCTCCTCGGCCTTCCCTGGTTGCGGCTTCATGAGCCCACCTTGGATTGGCGTAGCGGTAATGTTCTGCGCTGGGGGGAGTCCTGTCGGGCTCGGTGTCTGCTGCCGGTGCATCCTGTAGGTGTTCCCCATCCTCTCCCTGCCCTCTCTGGATTGCCGCCGGTATATAGTGCCTACTCGGATGTTTTTGACAAGAGAAAAGCTGAGGTCCTGCCGCCACACCGACACTATGACTGCCCCATCGAGCTCATTCCAGGAACCACTCCTCCTCGCGGGAAGATTTACCCTCTCTCTAACTGAGACGCAAGCCATGTCTGAGTACATTCAAGACAACCTGACCAGAGGTTTTATTCGAAAGTCGTCCTCACCTGCGGGAGCGGGGTTCTTTTTTGTGAAAAAGAAGGATGGGTCCCTTCGTCCGTGTATCGATTATCGGTAAAGAATAAATACCCGCTCCCGCTCATCTCTGAGCTCTTTGACCGCCTGAGGGGAGCACGAGTGTTCACCAAGCTTGACCTACGTGGAGCCTACAACCTTGTTCGCATATGGTCTGGGGATGAGTGGAAGACCGCATTCAACACACGAGACGGTCATTACGAGTATTTAGTCATGCCATTCGGTCTCTGCAATGCTCCTGCAGTGTTCCAAGAACTCGTCAATGACATCTTTCGTGATCTCCTCTATGTCTGTGTTGTGGTCTACTTAGATGACATCTTGATCTTCTCCCCTGACTTGTCTACCCACCGTCGAAACGTCCGTCAAGTCCTCCATCGTCTCAGAGAGAACCATCTTTTCGCCAAGCTGGAGAAATGCCTCTTTGAGCAAACCTCCTTACCATTCCTTGGTTACATCGTTTCAAGCTCTGGCTTAGAGATGGATCCTGAAAAAGTCTCTGCCATCCTCAAGTGGCCGTGTCCCCTGGGTGTGAAAGCCATCCAGCGCTTTTTGGGCTTCGCCAATTATTACAGGCAATTTATTCCCCATTTTTCCTCATTGGCCAAGCCTATTTCATCTCTCGTACGCAAAGGGGCCAACCCCAACACTTGGTCCGCTGACGCCGAGACCGCCTTTGAGGCTCTAAAACAAGAATTCACCAAGGCTCCACTACTCCACCGTCCAGATGCCAATAGGCCCTTCATCCTTGAGGTTGATGCATCGTCCGTGGATGCAGGGGCAGTCCTTCTGCAGAAATCCTCCTCTGGACGAGTGGTCACTTGCGGGTTCTTCTCGAAAGCTTTCTCCGCTCCAGAGCGAAACTACTCCATTGGAGACCGGGAACTTTTGGCCATTAAGCTAGCCCTCGAGGAGTGGCGTCATCTACTCGAGGGTGCCGTCCATCCTATAATCATATTCACCGATCACAAGAATTTGGCCTACGTTCAGTCCGCCCAAAGGCTCAACCCACGTCAAGCCAGATGGTCTCTGTTTTTTGGGCGCTTTGATTTTGAGCTCCACTTTCGACCAGGGGATAAGAACGTCAAGGCTGACGCCCTCTCTCGTTCTTTTTTGTCTGTAGACAATGAGGGGGGTCCTACGCACATCCTCAATCCGGCCAAAATCCTTGTCGTGGCTCCGCTAAGCATGCTTACCCCACCTCCGGGCAAAACCTTTCTTCAAAGTGGAGACAGGCCGAAGGTCTTGTGTTGGCGACATTCATCTAAATTTTCCGGCCATGCAGGAGTCAAGAAGACTCTCTCTCTCGTCTCCCGTCACTATTGGTGGGCGTCTCTCCGCCAGGACACTTTGGACTTCATCGCTTCTTGTCCTTCGTGTGCCAGGAACAAAGTCCCTCGACATCGTCCTCCAGGGCTTTTACATCCGTTGCCCATACCTACGACCCCGTGGACCCACATCGCCATGGACTTCGTCACCGATCTACCACCGTCCTCCAGATGTACAGTTATCTTGGTGATCGTTGATCGATTTTCCAAAATGGCTCACTTTGTTCCATTGTCCAATCTGCCTTCTGCCCCTGAGTTGGCAAAGATTTTCTTGTGCCACGTCTTCCGACTCCATGGCTTCCCTCAGCATATTGTCTCTGACCGAGGAGTTCAGTTTACCTCCCGATTTTGGCGAGCTCTCTGCGGATTGATGAAGATAACCCTGGATTTTTCTTCAGCTTATCACCCACAGTTGAACGGGCAAGTGGAACGGGTCAACCAGGTCCTAACTTCCTACCTCCGGCATTTTTCCAATGCCCACCATGATGACTGGGTTACCCTCCTTCCGTGGGCAGAATTTGCGTACAATAATCATCCCGGTGAAGCATCCTCCAAGTCTCTTTTTTTGTGGTTTTTGGACAACATCCCGGCATTCCCATTCCCGTTTCCCCCACCTCAGGTCTACCGGTGGCGGACTCCGTGTCTGTGGACTTCTCTCAGATTTGGAGGGACACCAAAGTGGCCCTTGAGAGAGCCAGTCACAGAATGAAGAGTTATGCCGACAAAAAACCTTTGGACGCTCCCCCGTATATTCCTGGGGAAAAAGTCTGGCTATCCTCACGGTATATCAGGCTAAAGATCCCCTCCTATAAGTTGGGCCCACTTTACATTGGTCCCTTTGAGGTCTTAAAGTGTATCAATGACGTGGCCTACAAGTTGAAATTGCCCGCCTCGCTAAGAATTCCCAATGTTTTTCATATATCTCTCCTCAAACCCGCGGTATTTAACCGCTTCCACTCGGCCTCGTCTCAAGATCCCCAACCTAGCAGTTCTAATAATACCTTTGAGGTCCAAGATATACTCGCTATGAAAACTGTAAGGGGAAAAACTTTATTTTTGGTTGATTGGAGAGGTTTCGGTACTGAAGAGAGGTCCTGGGAGCTTCGAAAAAACATTAATGCTCCTCTTTTCATGAAAAGATTTCTCAACAGCATTAGGAAAAGGGGCAGAAGAGGGGGTACTGTCACGCCCCATACCAGCGCCGTCACTTACTTGCGCAGCCCCAGGCGCACCTCCAGCCGCGCTCCCACTCCACGGCACACCCCCGCTCCCGACATCCGGCCTCCTTGACGTCGGTCCTGCGCGCATGCGTCCGACGTTCCACCCGGCGCTCAGACTGATGGGACCTCTGATGCGGTGGCTCTGCCCCCATCATGGCAGCACCCACCGGCTATATCTTCCCGGGGGCTCCCTAGGTAAGACGCCTGTTATTCTCATGCGGTGTCACTGTCCGTTCGGCCAGCGTTCGCCCATTCTTCAGGCCCTGTCCTGCCCTGTATTCTCTGCCGGTTCTACCGCTAGCAGCCTCTGTGTCCTTCCCCATTGCTCTCCCTGTGTCCCTGTCTTTCCGGCTCTTGTGTCTCTCTCTCCCTGCTCCCATCTTGGGTAGGCTCTCTGTGTGTCTCTTGCTTATTAGAGTCTTGGCTTGTTCTCCTGAGCTCCGTGTCCTATATGTTATCATATATCTCCCTCTCTTGCAGCCTCCAGTCTCCGCCTGACCCGGGTACTCCCTGTCTCTCAGTTCCGCAGTCTCTGTTACCTCCCTCTGTTGTTGCATCTCAGATTCTCTGCCTCTGTCTCCCTGGTGCCTACCCAGTCATCCCTTTGGCTCCGGCTGTCACGGTTTCATCCCTTGTGGGCCTGCCCCTAACACTCCCTGTATAGGGGGTGGTTCCACCTGGCCAGCTCGCCCGCAGGGGCTCTGGAGCCGTGACCCAGAGGGTCCACTCCGGGTTGTACTAGTCTCCTTACCTCTCCATAGCACAACCGTAACATAAAAATCTATGTCTATATATCAGGAGGCAGACTCAGACGGTCTCAGGCCCAGTATGGATTCGACAAGATTGTAAAAAGTTGAGAAAGGGTACAGTATCACCGCATAACAGGTATATATAGCATAGTTTAAACATTAAAAATCTCCGTGTATATTTCCGGAGTCCGACAAAGACACTCACAGCCTTAATATGGATTAGACAAGAATCTAAAAAGTAGAAAAAGGGTGATGTATTCGAAGCGTACACCAGTATACACTGTTGGGGTATTTTTAAATCTTCATATATATTTCAGTCTCAGTAAGACAGTCCAGACTCTCCGCAAGAGGAAACGAGATGGATACAAGTACAGACGGAAAGTCAAGTGAATGCAGAAATTTTGGAATTACTAATCAGGGGAAAAACTCCCGGGAGAATTCTCAGAGGCGATGCTGAACCTCAATTATTTTGTCTGTGGAGACAGCGAAAACAGTTCTTTGTGAAGAAAGGGTTGCTGTATCGCAGTACCGTGGATCCCATCACCGTTACTCATCTCCATCAAATTGTGATCACAGGGAGAGATGTAGACATAGTCCTCACTGCCTATCATGATCTGTCAGGTAACTTTGGAGTGCAGAAGACAGAAGCCACAGGCCGTAGGCGATTCTATTGTATTGGCATGAGAGGGCACATTTAAAAATGTGGGCAGGAATGCCACAAGTCTGTGAGTAGGAAAACTGTGAAAGCTGATGATAAACCACCACTGCATCTCATTGTGAGTCGACGATCATAACAAATGGAAGCCATTGATCATCTGAAGATAGAGCCCAGCAGGACAGGGCATAACTATGTCTTAACCATCATCTATCAGTTCACCAAATTTGTAGTGGCAGTCCCAGTGAAGGATTTAACAGCCCAGACTACACAGCAGTGGAGCAAGGAGAGGTAAGTATTGCAAGTGCTGGGGCCCTGAGCAAGCAGGGGGGGCCCACTCGTGGGTGACGGTGCTGGCACTGGGCCCCTCATAGTACACCAGTGTGTCTGACGGCGGGTGTGCACCCCCACCGTCAGAGACACTTGATTGTACTATGAGGGACCCTGTGCCAGTGCTGACGCCCAAGAGTGGGCCCACCCACCTGTCCAGGGCAATGGCACTCGCACGGGTGCGGGTGCCAGGTGGTGACCCCAGCCCTGGGGGGGAGGCAGCCCAGTTAGGGAGGTTGAAAAAATGGCATATGTTGATGTTGGACTTTCAGCAGCTGCAAATGGAGGAATTGGAGAAGTCCGAGGAAGAGGAGGACAAAAGCGAGCCATTTTTCTGGCAACCTATGTGTCAGCAGGGGAAGGTGGGACAAAATCCTTTGAAACCCATGCATGGTTCATTTTAATGAAGGTTAGATCATCAACATTTTGGGTCGACAGATGGGTCCTTTTTTCTGTTCTGATTGATCCAGCAGCACTGAAGACTCTTTCGGATAGCACACTAGCAGCAGGGCAAGCGAGCTACTGTAAGGCATATTTTGCCAATTCAGGCCAGGTGCCCAGTTTACAGGCCCAATAGTCAAAGGGGAATGACCTGTGAGGGAGAACATCGATATGAGAGAAGTAGTTTGTAACCATAGTTGACAACTGCTGTCTCCTGTCACTTTCAGTATTACCAGTCGTGTGAGCGGTACTTGAAAAATCAGTCCACAACATGGTCATGAAACCCCTGTCTCCAACGCCACTTCAGATGTGTGCACCATGAACACCTCTTCCTTGTTGCCCCCTACGGCTTGTGTGAGAACCATCACCGCTGCTGTGTGCTGTGAAAGCCTCAAACAAACGGTTTACCAGAGTTGCTTGTTTGTTAGCCAATATTAGCTCTAGGTTCTCCTGTGGCATGATGTTTTGGAATTTGCCTTTACTGCATGAATCTAGGATGCTGGCCAACCAGTAGTCGTCATCGTTCATCATTTTGGCAATGCGGGGGTCCCTTTTTAGGATCTGCAAGGCATAATCAGACATGTGGGCCAATGTTCCAGGTGTCAATGATGCACTGCGAGTGCTGGGTGGAGGAGCACTTTCTGGAAAATTCTCATCCCTCCAGTCACGCACAAACCCTTTACCTGACCTTGCCACGCTAACATTTTCTCTTGCCCACTGAGAAGCATCCTCCTCCCCTATATAATCATCCCCATCATCCTCCTTCTCCTCTTCCTCTTCTTCCTCCACCTCGTCCTGGAGTGTTTCCTGAGCAGACAATGGATGGCTGTCATCAAGGCTTCCCTCCTCCTCTTCATCTTCCTTCTCGGCTGCAGACGCCTGCTCCTTAATGTGCGTCAAAGTTTGCATGAGCAGATGCATAAGTGGGATGCTCATGCTTATGATGGCGTCGTCTGCGCTTACCAGCCGTGTGCATTCCTCAAAACACTGAAGGACTTTACAGAGGTCTTTCAGCTTCGACCACTGCACACCCCACAACTCCATGTCGGCCCTCAAACTGCCTGCCCGTGTATCCTCCCACAAATGCATTACAGCCTGCCTCTGTTCGTACAGCCTCTCAACCATGTGCAGGGTGGAGTTCCACCTTGCCGCAACGTCGATAATTAGGTGGTGCTTGGGAAGGTGGAGCAATCGCTGCAGCTTCTGCATGCGACTGGAGTGTACGGGCGACTGGCGGATGTGCGTGCACAGTCTTCGCATCTTATGGAGCCGTGCTGTTAACTCCGGATAATTATTGAGGAAGTACTGCACCACCAGGTTCAAGGTGTGAGCCAGGCAAGGTATGTGTCTGAGTTTTCAAAGGGCTATGGCTGCCACAAAATTCCGGCCGTTATCACTAACTACCTTGCCTGCCTCAAGATGTAGACTGCCCAGCCATGACTCAGTTTGTCGCTGCAAGTAGTCGGCCAGTACCTTCGCGGTGTGTCTGCTGTCGCCCAAACAAATTATCTTCAACACAGCCAGCTGACGCTTACCACTAGCTGTTTGATAGTGGGACACCTTGTGTGCAACACTGGCAGCTGCAGATGGAGTGCTCGTGCGACTGCGCTCTGGGGACCAGCTTTCGCTTCTGGGGGAGGCGGAGGGTCGAACGCCTACAGCCAACTGTTTCCTATACCGTGGGCTAGGCAGCACTGTCCCACCACCGCTGTCCCCTGTGGACCCTGCATCCACCACATTAACCTAGTGCGCAGTGATGGACACGTAACGGCCCTTGCCATGCCTACTGGACCATGCATCTGTTGTGAGGTGCACCTTTCCACTCACTGATTGCTTGAGTGCATGAACAATGCGGTCTTTCACATGCAGGTGGAGGGCTGGGATGGCTTTTCGAGAAAAGAAGTGCCGACTGGGTAGGTCATAGCATGGTACTGCGTAGGCCATGAGCTCGCAGAAAGCTTCGCTTTCAACCAGCCGGTAGGGCATCATCTCTAACGAGATTAGTTTGGCAATGTGGGCATTCAAACACAGTGTACACGGATGAGAGAATGAGTACTTTCTTGTCCTACTCAGAGTCTCTGGTAGGGTGAGCTGGACTTGAGAGCTGCATAAGGTGGAACTAGCAGTGGACATGGCGGACTGAGAGAGGGTTGGTGATGATGATGGTGTTGGTGGTCTTGCTGATGGCCTAGATTCATTCTTTCATAGCTATAACATTGTGATTCCCTGACTGCTTTGGCCTTGCGACGACACCTCAACATTTGCTGCTGGTGGTGTGCTAACCGGTGGGCTTACAGTGAGTGAAGCGATGAAGCGTTGCTGACTACCTTCATTCGGAGCAGGTGCACATATGGTACGTGAGGTTTGGTAGTCCGTCCATGTTTGCAAGTGCATGGTGGTTAAATGTCTAAGCATGCAACTGGTATTCAAATTTCTCAGATTTTTCCCTTGGCTAAAGGTCTTTGCGCACTTCTTACAGATAACATTTGCCTGATCATTAGGATTTTGTTAAAAAAAGTGCCACACTGCACTCTTCCTAGTATGGAAGACATTTTGAGGCCTTGCACGCTGTGCTAATTTGACCGTCTGGCCAAGCTGTCCTGCAACCCTTTTGGTTTTTGTAACCCGTTTTTGGACTGCTACGGGCCTGCCAGATAACAGCTGTTGTGAAGTCGATGCCTGCTGCGGGTCCTCCTCCTCCTCTTCTGAGCTATTGGCAGCGGCACCCTCTTCCCCCAATGGGTGCCAATCTGGGTCAACAACTGGGTCATCCATCACCTCCTCTTCAATGTCATGTGCACCTTCCTCTGTGTCACCATGTAAGGTGGTATAGTATGCGGGAAGGGGCATCGGAGTTTCATCAGGGTCAGATTCTGGCTCAGTACACAGTACACTGCGAGGACAATGTAGTGCTCTGAGTGAATGTACCAGCAGATAAATCTAGCAGTGGCTGTGCATCAGTGCACTCCATGTCATATTCATCTTGGACTGGGGAATTCACGATTTGACTTGATAACCCTAGCATGGTATATGAAAAGAGCTCCATGGAGTCATAGGCAGCACGGTGGCTCAGTGGTTAGCGTTGCAGCGCTGGTGTCCTGGGTTCGAATCCCACCAAGGACAACATCTGCAAGGAGTTTGTATGTTCTCCCTGTGTTTGTGTGGGTTTCCTCTGGGTGCTCCGGTTTCCTCCCACATTCCAAAGACATACTGATAGGGAATTTAGATTGTGAGCCCCATCGGAGACAGTGATGAAAATGTGTAGCTGTATAGCGCTGCGGAATATGTTAGCGCTATATAAAGATTATTATTATTATTAATCTGTAGTGTAGCCTGCCGCATCCTTCACTTTTGGTAGGGGTGAAGGACACAAGTAAAGGTGTCGTTCCTGACCAGGAGCCCCCACTGACGACTCAGTGCTTTTATTTTTTGAAACTTCAGAAGAGGAGGCGAAAGAGCTGGAGGCTGCGTCACCAATGTAAGCCAAAACTTGTTCCTGAAGCTCCGGCTTTAAAAGCAGTTTACCTACTCCCAGAAAAGGGAGCCTTCGAGGCCTTGTGGAGCCAGACAATGACGCAGGCACAACACCTCCTGCCTTAGGTGCTATTGCCACTACCAGCAGATGCACCACCACCACCACCACCACCATCAGGACGAGCTGGCAACCCCCGCCCACGTCCATGGCCTCTTCCACCATACTTCCTCATTTTTGGGAAAATGTACCCAAAATACCACCAGCTATATGGTACAAGGTGTATATAGTATTGGGGAGAATTTGAATCTCCCTAGAGATTTTAGGAGGCTGAACAATTATCTCAGGCCCACTATAGATTGCACCTCAATTTAACAGGCTGAAATTGGCTGGTGTATGACAAGGTACAAGGCGTCGGGTTCCTGCCACTGCACAGCAGGAATCCAGAGCGTTGCACCCAGCGGTCTCCCATTCTTCTTCGGCCACAGTGGAGCCTGCTCAGCAGATTCATCGGTCCCGGCGCTCTGCCCAGGCCAACTCCGTGGGTTTGCTAGCTGCTGCCCCCTCTGGCACAGCTATGACAATGCATGATGCTCAGCAGCGAGATTCTCCAGGGACTAAGTCCTCATGTCGGGCCACTGAGCATGCCCGTGGAGTGATCTCCCATTGGAGATCGAGGGTCACGTGCTCAGGTCCTGCTTGTGTTCGGATTGGCCCATCTGAGAAGCTAGGAAGGTCCCGGACGCCCGTGGCTATAAGAGGTTCGCATGGCCGCTCGCCCATGCGCTAGTATATACTGTATTTACAGACTATGTGGAGTGAGTGATGTGTGCACGTATGAATGTCTCTGGTGAATGACTCATTAAGAAACCCCTACCTTTGGTACGCATGTGTTGTGCAGCCTAGCCTGCTAGCGCCCAGGCTTAGGCGTAGGTAGGGCTGAGGTTGAGTAAGGCATCTGGCCTCACCAGGGACTCGGCACGCCTCGTTGCACGTGCTCCATAGCCAGCGTCTATAGCGGCGCTTGTGGCAGCGACGCCGCACGTTCAGTGGGCCTAGAAGGACTCTAACCCCGTGTCCTTGGGGTAGATTTCTGTGGCTGTACACTGTGCGCTCTTTTGGCCGAGCTCTGTGAGTTAACAGGCTCCGGCATCTACTTTCAGTGGTGGTGCGGCTCTGTGCAGTAACAGAGTTCGCCCTGTTCACATTGGGTGATGTAACCCATGTGTGACTGGTTTCACACCGCTTAATTCTTCCGCCATTACTTAGCAGCAGTGGACCCCGGGCTGCGAACGCACCTACTATTATTTTATAATTTGGTGCATTCCGTCAGCCCTAACACAAGGTGTATATAGCATTGGGGAGAATTTGAATCTCCCTAGAGATTTTAGGAGGCTGAACTATTATCTCAGGCCCACTATAGATTACACCTCAATTTAACAGGCTGAAACTGGCTGGTGTATGACAAGGTACAAGGTGTATATAGTATTGGGGAGAATTTGAATCTCCCTAGAGATTTTAGGAGGCTGAACAATTATCTCAGGCCCACTATAGATTACACCTTAATTTAACAGGCTGAAATAGGCTGGTGTATGACAAGGTAAAAGGTGTATATAGTATAGGGGAGAATTTGAATCTCCCTAGAGATATTAGGAGGCTGAACTATTATCTCAGGCCCACTATAGATTACACCTCAATTTATTAGGCTGAAATTGGCTGGTGTATGACAAGGTACAAGGTGTATTGTATTGGGGAGAATTTGAATCTCCCTAGAGATTTTAGGAGGCTGAACAATTATCTCAGGCCCACTATAGATTACACCTCAATTTAACAGGCTGAAATTGGCTGGTGTATGACAAGGTACAAGGTGTATATAGTATTGGGGAGAATTTGATTCTCCCTAGAGATTTTAGGAGGCTGAACAATTATCTCAGGCCCACTATAGATTACACTTCAATTTAACAGGCTGAAATTGGCTGGTGTATGACAAGGTACAAGATGTATATAGTATTGGGGAGAATTTGAATCTCCCTAGAGGTTTTAGGAGGCTGAACTATTATCTCAGGCCCACTATAGATTACACCTCAATTTAACAGGTTGAAATTGGCTGGTGTATGACAAAGTACAAGGTGTATATAGTATTGGGGAGAATTTGAATCTCCCTAGAGATTTTAGGAGGCTGAACTATTATCTCAGGCCCACTATAGATTACACCTCAATTTATTAGTCTGAAATTGGCTGGTGCATGACAAGGTACAAGGTGTATATAGTATTGGGGAGAATTTGAATCTCCCTAGAGATTTTAGGAGGCTGAACAATTATCTCAGGCCCACTATAGATTACACCTCAATTTAACAGGCTGAAATTGGCTGGTGTATGACAAGGTATAAGGTGTATATAGTATTGGGGAGAATTTGAATCTCCCTAGAGATTTTAGGAGACTGAACAATTATCTCAGGCTCCCTATAGATTACACCTCAATTTACCAGGCTGAAATAGGCTGGTGTATGACAAGGCACAAGGTGTATATAGTATTGGGGAGAATTTGAATCTCCCTAGAGATTTTAGAAGTCTGAACTATTATCTCAGGCCCACTATAGATTACACCTCAATTTAACAGGCTGAAATTGGCTGGTGTATGACAAGGTACAAGATGTATATAGTATTGGGGAGAATTTGAATCTCCCTAGAGGTTTTAGGAGGCTGAACTATTTTCTCAGGCCCACTATAGATTACACCTCAATTTAACAGGCTGAAATTGGCTGGTGCATGACAAGGTACAAGGTGTATATAGTATTGGGGAGAATTGGAATCTCCTTAGAGATTTTAGGAGACTGAACAATTATCTCAGGCCCACTATAGATTACACCTCAATTTAACAGGCTGAAATAGGCTGGTGTATGACAAGGTACAAGGTGTATATAGTATTGGGGAGAATTTGAATCTCCCTAGAGATTTTAGGAGGCTGAACTATTATCTCAGGCCCACTATAGATTACACCTCAATTTAACAGGTTGAAATTGGCTGGTGTATGACAAAGTACAAGATGTATATAGTATTGGGGAGAATTTGAATCTCCCTAGAGATTTTAGGAGGCTGAACTATTATCTCAGGCCCACTATAGATTACACCTCAATTTATTAGTCTGAAATTGGCTGGTGCATGACAAGGTACAAGGTGTATATAGTATTGGGGAGAATTTGAATCTCCCTAGAGATTTTAGGAGGCTGAACAATTATCTCAGGCCCACTATAGATTACACCTCAATTTAACAGGCTGAAATTGGCTGGTGTATGACAAGGTATAAGGTGTATATAGTATTGGGGAGAATTTGAATCTCCCTAGAGATTTTAGGAGACTGAACAATTATCTCAGGCTCCCTATAGATTACACCTCAATTTACCAGGCTGAAATAGGCTGGTGTATGACAAGGCACAAGGTGTATATAGTATTGGGGAGAATTTGAATCTCCCTAGAGATTTTAGAAGTCTGAACTATTATCTCAGGCCCACTATAGATTACACCTCAATTTAACAGGCTGAAATTGGCTGGTGTATGACAAGGTACAAGATGTATATAGTATTGGGGAGAATTTGAATCTCCCTAGAGGTTTTAGGAGGCTGAACTATTTTCTCAGGCCCACTATAGATTACACCTCAATTTAACAGGCTGAAATTGGCTGGTGCATGACAAGGTACAAGGTGTATATAGTATTGGGGAGAATTGGAATCTCCTTAGAGATTTTAGGAGACTGAACAATTATCTCAGGCCCACTATAGATTACACCTCAATTTAACAGGCTGAAATAGGCTGGTGTATGACAAGGTACAAGGTGTATATAGTATTGGGGAGAATTTGAATCTCCCTAGAGATTTTAGGAGGCTGAACTATTATCTCAGGCCCACTATAGATTACACCTCAATTTAACAGGTTGAAATTGGCTGGTGTATGACAAAGTACAAGGTGTATATAGTATTGGGGAGAATTTGAATCTCCCTAGAGATTTTAGGAGGCTGAACTATTATCTCAGGCCCACTATAGATTACACCTCAATTTATTAGTCTGAAATTGGCTGGTGCATGACAAGGTACAAGGTGTATATAGTATTGGGGAGAATTTGAATCTCCCTAGAGATTTTAGGAGGCTGAACAATTATCTCAGGCCCACTATAGATTACACCTCAATTTAACAGGCTGAAATTGGCTGGTGTATGACAAGGTATAAGGTGTATATAGTATTGGGGAGAATTTGAATCTCCCTAGAGATTTTAGGAGACTGAACAATTATCTCAGGCTCCCTATAGATTACACCTCAATTTACCAGGCTGAAATAGGCTGGTGTATGACAAGGCACAAGGTGTATATAGTATTGGGGAGAATTTGAATCTCCCTAGAGATTTTAGAAGTCTGAACTATTATCTCAGGCCCACTATAGATTACACCTCAATTTAACAGGCTGAAATTGGCTGGTGTATGACAAGGTACAAGGTGTGTATATAGTATTGGGGAGAATTTGAATCTCCCTAGAGATTTTAGGAGGCTGAACTATTATCTCAGGCCCACTATAGATTACACCTCAATTTAACAAGCTGAAATAGGCTGGTGTATGACAAAGTACAAGGTGTATATAGTATTGGGGAGAATTTGAATCTCCCTAGAGATTTTAGGAGGCTGAACTATTATCTCAGGCCCACTATAGATTACACCTCAATTTAACATGCTGAAATTGGCTGGTGTATGACAAATTACAAGGTGTATATAGTATTGGGGAGAATTTGAATCTCCCTAGAGATTTTAGGAGGCTGACAATGATAGTCTCAGTCCAAGTATGGCAGCAGGCAGCCTAATAAGCAGGACTGCTGCACATAAAAGTGTGGAAAAATGAACGCTTCGTATCTGTGCAGAAAAGAGGAAGAAAAGTGTTTTTGCTTTTAAAAAAGCAGCTTGCACAGCAGTGTGCAAACAGCAATGCAGCTATCAGGGAGCCTTATAAGGCAGCCTAATAACCAACAGAGCTGAAGCACACAAATATATCCTCCCCTGTCACTGCACACAAACTGTTGTGTTGTACAGTGAAAATCGCTACCAGCAGAAGCAGTTTTTTTTTCTTCTTCCCTGCCTAATGCTCTCCCTTATTCAGAATCAGCAGCAGCAACCTCTGCCTATGCTAAGATCGGCAGAAGTAAGATGGCGGTCGGTGTGCACGCCCTTTTAGAGCCCCCTGTGACGCCACACAAAGCATGCCAATCACTTGCATGCCATTCTCAAAGATGGTGGTGACTGCTGCCCATGTCATCGCGCTGCCCACAGTGTGCGTCCTCCATCATTGGCTGAAAAAGGGCGCTGGAAGCATCGCTCTGGTCGCTGACCTCATGGCCGATCTCACGCTATGGTCGGGTTTCATTTCATGAAACCCGACTTTAGCGAAAGTCGGCGACTTATGAATTTGACCGACCCGTTTCGCTCAACTCTAGTGTAAACCTCATCATCAACTACAAAAAACGTCTGACTGCTGTGCTTGCCAACAAGGGTTTTGCAACCAGGTATTAAGTCTTGTTTGCCAGAGGGATCAGATACTCATTTCTCACTGCAAAATCCAAATGAATTTATATAATTTCTACAATGTGATTTTCTGGATTTTATTTTTGATATTCTATCTCTCAATGTTAAAATTAACCTACCGTTACAATTATAGACTGTTCATGTCTTTGTCAGTGGCCAAACTTACAAAATTAGCAAGGGATCAAATGCTTATTTCCGCCACTGCATATACAGTACAGGGCAAAAGTTTGGACACACCTTCTCATTCAAAGAGTTTTCTTTATTTTCATGACTATGAAAATGTGGAATTATATAATTAACCCCTTCATGACCCAGCCTATTTTGACCTTAATGACCTGGCCATTTTTTGCAATTCTGACCAGTGTCCCTTTATGAGGTAATAACTCTGGAACGCTTCAACGCATCCTAGCAATTCTGAGATTGTTTTTTCGTGACATATTGGGCTTCATGTTAGTGGTAAATTTAGGTCGATAATTTTTGCGTTTATTTGTGAAAAAATCAGAAATTTGGCGAAAATTTTGAAAATTTTGCAATTTTCAAATTTTGAATTTTTATTCTGTTAAACTAGAGAGTTATGTGACACAAAATAGTTACTAAATAACATTTTCCACATGTCTACTTTACATCAGCACAATTTTGGAAGCAAAATATTTTTTTGTTAGGAAGTTATAAGGGTTAAAAGTTGACCAGTGATTTCTCATTTTTACAACAAAATTTACAAAACCATTTTTTTTAGGGACCACCTCACATTTGAAGTCACTTTGAGGGGTCTATATGGCAGAAAATACCGAAAAGTGACACCATTCTAAAAACTGCACCCCTCAAGCTACTCAAAACCACATTCAAGAAGATTATTAACCCTTCAGGTGTTTCACAGCAGCTAAGGCAATGTGGAAGGAAAAAATGGACATTTTAATTTTTCCAACACAAATTTCCTTTCAGCATCAATTTTTTCATTTTCACATGGGCAACAGGATAAAATGGATCCTAAAATTTGTTGGGCAATTTCCCCCGAGTACACCGATACCTCATATGTGGTCATAAACCACTGTTTGGGCGCACGGCAGGGCTCAGAAGGGAAGGAGTGCCATTTGACTTTTTGAATGGAAAATATGCTGGAATATTTAGCGCTTGCCATGTCGCGTTTGGAGAGTCGCTGTGTGCCTAAACACTGGAGCTCCCCCACAAGTGACCCCATTTTGGAAACTAGACCCCCCAGGGAACTTATCTAGATGCATAGTGATCACTTTGAACCCCCAGGTGCTTCTCAAATTGATCCGTAAAAAAAAAAAGTACTTTTTTTTCGCAAAAATTATCTTTTAGCCTCAGTTTTTTCATTTTCACATGGGCAACAGGATAAAATGGATCCTAAAATTTGTTGAGCAATTTCTCCTGAGTACACCGATACCTCATATGTGGTCATAAACCACTGTTTGGGTGCACGGCAGGGCCCGGAAGGGAAGGAGCGCCATTTGACTTTTTGAATGGAAAATTAGCTCCAATCGTTATCGGACACCATGTCGCGTTTGGAGAGCCCCTGTGTGCCTAAACATTGGAGCTCCCCCACAAGTGACACCATTCTGGAAACTAGACCCCTTAAGGAACTTATCTAGATGTGTAGTGAGCACTTTGAACCCCCAAGCGCCTCACAAAAGTTTATAGCATAGAGCAGTGAAAATAAAAAATCATTTTTTTTCCTCAAAAATGATTTTTTAGCACGCTATTTTTTATTTTCACAAGGGTAACAGGAGAAATTGGACCACAAAAGTTGTTGTCCAGATTGTCCTGAGTACGCTGGTACCCCATATGTGGGGGGGCACTGTTTGGGTGCACGGCAGGGCGCAGAAGGGAATGAGCGCCATTTGACTTTTTGAAATGAAAATTAGCTCCAATCGTTAGCGGACACCATGTCGTGTTTGGAGATACCCTGTGTGCCTAAACTTTGGAGCTCCCCCACAAATGACCCCATTTTGGAAACTAGACCCCCTAAGGAACTTATCTAGATGCATAGTAAGCACTTTGAACCCCCACGTGATTCACAGAAGTTTATAATGTAGAGCAGTGAAAATAAAAAATCTTTTTTTTTCCTAAAAAAAAAATTTTTTAGTCGGCAATTTTTTATTTTCACAAGGGTACCAGGATAAATTGGACCCCAAAAGTTGTTGTCTAGTTTGTCCTGAGCATGCTGATACCCCATATGTGGGGGATGACCACTGTATGGGCACACGTCAGGGCTCGGAAGGGAAGTAGTGACGTTTTGGTATGCAGACTTTGATGGAATGGTCTGCAGGCATCATGTTACATTCGCAGAGCCCTTGATGTACCTAAACTGTGGAAACCCCCCAAAGTGACCCCATTTTGGAAACTAGACCCCAAAAGGAACTTGCCTAGATGTGTGGTGAGCACCTTGAACCCCGAAGTGCTTCACAGAAGATTGTAACGCAGAGCCATGAAAATAAAAAATCTTTTTTTTCCTCAAAAAATGAATTTTTAGCTCGCAATTTTTTATTTTCACAAGGGTCACAGGAGAAATTGGACCCCAAAAGTTGTTGTCCAGTTTGTCCTGAGTATGCTGGTACCCCATATGTGGGGGGGAACCACTGTTTGGGCACACGTTGGGTCTCAGCAGGGAAGTAGTGACATTTTGAAATGCTGACTTTGATGGAATGGTCTGCGGGCGTCATGTTACATTTGCTGAGCCCCTGTGTGCCTAAACAGTAGAAACCCCCCACAAGTGACCCCATTTTGGAAACTAGACCCCCAAGGAACTTATGTAGATGTATGGTGAGCACTTTCAACCCCCAAGTGCTTCACAGAAGTTTACAATGCAGAGACATGAAAATGAAAAAAACATTTTTTTTCCACAAAAATAATTTTTTAGCCCCCATTTTTTTATTTTCCCAAGGGTAACAGGAGAAATTAGACCCCAAAAGTTGTTGTGCAATTTTTCCTGAGTACGCTGATACCCCATATGTGGGGGTAAACCACTGTTTGGGCACACGTCGGGGCTTGGAAGGGAGTGAGCACCGTTTGACTTTTTGAATGCAAAATTGGCTGGAATCAAAGGTTGCACCATATCACGTTTGGAGACCCACTGATGTGCCTAAAAAGTGGAAACCCCTCAATTCTAACGCCAACCCTAACCCCAACACACCCCTAACCACAGCCCTAACCCCAACACATCCCTAACCCTAATCCCAACCCTAACCATAAACCTAACCCCAACACACCCCTAACCCCAACACGAACCATAACACTAACCACAAGCCTAACCCTAATTCTAACCCTAATTCCAACCCTAACCCTAATTCCAACCCTAACCCTCTTTCCAACCCTAACCCTCTTTCCAACCCTAACCCTCTTTTCAACCCTAACCCTCTTTCCAACCCTAACCCTAACCCTCTTTCCAACCCTAACCCTCTTTCCAACCCTAACCCTAACCCTCTTTTCCAACCCTAACCCTAACCCTGATGGAAAAATAAAAATAAAAATATTTTCTTTATTTTATTAGTTATGCCTACCTATGGGGGTGATAATCGGGGGGTTCATTTACTTTTTATTTCATTTTGATCACTGTGAGAGTGATCAAAATGAAATAATGGAATCTGCAGCTGGCAGATTCGGGCGGGCGCACTGCGCATGCGCCCGCCATTTTCCAAGATGGCGGCGCCCATGAACCGGACCCGCCGGACACCGGGAGCGACAGGGGGACTTAGAAGGTGCCGGGGGCGGTGAGAGTGGGTGAGGGGGGGATCGGAAGCTGGCGGGGAGCGGAGGGAATGGGAGGGGGGCAGATGATGACAGCGGCGGCAGATCGCCGCTGTCATTCAGTGGCGGGGGGGGGCGATCGCCGGTGGGGGGGGTCGAATCGGTGTCTCCAGCCATGTCCGATGCTATTGCAGCATCGGCCATGGCTGGATTGTAATATTTCATCAATTTTCATTGATGAAATATTACTATCGCTCTGATTGGCTGTTTCACTTTTAACAGCCAATCAGAGCGATCGTAGCCACGTGGGGGCGAAGCCACGCCCCCTGTGGTGAATTACAAAGCCCCCTGTATCTGCGGGTCAGGTGACCTTTCATTGACCCCGGTCACCCGACCCGCAGGGGGGCTTTGAATTCATGACACAGGGTATGCGTCATAGGTCGGATTGGCACCGACTTTCATGACGCATACGCTGTGTCACAGGTCGGGAAGGGGTTAACAAAGTGTGAAACAACTGAAAATATGTCTTATATTCTAGGTTCTTCAAAGTAGCCACCTTTTGCTTTGATTACTGCTTTGCACACTCTTGGCATTCTCTTGGTGAGCTTCAAGAGGTAATCACCGGAAATGGTCTTCCAACAGTCTTGAAGGAGTTCCCAGAGATGCTTAGCACTTGTTGGCCCTTTTGCCTTCACTCTGCAGTCCAGCTCACCCCAAACCATCTCGATTGGGTTCAGGTCAGGTGACTGTGGAGGCCAGGTCATTTTGCGTAGCACCCCATCACTCTCCTTCTTGGTCAAATAGCCCTTACACAGCCTGGAGGTGTGTTTGGGGGTCATTGTCCTGTTGAAAAAAAAATGATGGTCCAACTAAACGCAAACCGGATGGAATAGCATGCCGCTGCAAGATGCTGTGGTAGCCATGCTGGTTCAGTATGCCTTCAATTTTGAATAAATCCCCAACAGTGTAACCAACAAAGCACCCCCACACCATCACACCTCCTCCATGCTTCACGGTGGGAACCAGGCATGTAGAGTCCATCCGTTCACCTTTTCTGCATCGCACAAAGACACGGTGGTTGGAACCAAAGATCTCAAATTTGGACTCATCAGACCAAAGCACAGATTTCCACTGGCCTAATGTCCATTCCTCGTTTTCTTTAGCCCAAACAAGTCTCTTATGCTTGTTGCCTGTCCTTAGCAGTGGTTTCCTAGCAGCTATTTTACTATGAAGGCCTGCTGCACAAAGTCTCCTCTTAACAGTTGTTGTAGAGATGTGTCTGCTGCTAGAACTCTGTGTGGCATTGACCTGGTCTCTAATATGAGCTGCTGTTAACCTGCGATTTTTGAGGCTGGTGACTCGGATGAACTTATCCTCCGCAGCAGAGGTGACTCTTGGTCTTCCTTTCCTGGGGCGGTCCTCATGTGAGCCAGTGTCTTTGTAGCGCTTGATGGTTTTTGCCACTGCACTTGGGGACACTTTCAAAGTTTTCCCAATTTTTCAGACTGACTGACCTTCATTTCTTAAAGTAATGATGGCCACTCATTTTTCTTTACTTAGCTGCTTTTTTCTTGCCATAATACAAATTCTACAGTCTATTCAGTAAGACTATCAGCTGTGTATCCACCAGACTTCTGCACAACACAACTGATGGTCCCAACCCCATTTATAAGGCAAGAGATCCCACTTATTAAACCTGACAGGGCACACCTGTGAAGTGAAAACCATTCCCGGTGACTACCTCTTGAAGCTCATCAAGAGAATGCCAAGAGTGTGTAAAGCAGTAATCAAAGCAAAAGGTGGCCACTTTGAAGAACCTAGAATATAAGACATATTTTCAGTTGTTTCACACTTTTTTGTTAATTATATAATTCCACATGTGTTAATCTAGTTTTGATGCCTTCAGAGTGAATCTACAATTTTCATAGTCATGTAAATAAAGAAAATTCTTTGAATGAGAAGGTGTGTCCAAACTTTTGGTCTGTACTGTACATTGTAAGGTGGCTGACAGACACATAGTGGATGGGAGATATGTATCACAGAGATGTATATCCTCTGTGATAGAAACCTGGAGTAATGCTCTAGCACACATAGTATTAAGAGGGGTTAATCAACCATCTTTGGTCCAGCTCTAATTGTGAGCAGCTGAAGAGTTAGGGCCGGTAAGCTGCTCAACATATCCCCACCCCTCGGTGTTCTACACATTGTAAATTGGGACCTATTTATCTTACACATGGTGCTGTGTATGGAGGTGTATAGACCTGCTGGATTATGTGATTTTGCAAAAGGACTTAGAAGCTGAACTCTAAGCCATACTATTGTATGAACTGTTTACTTTATGTTTTACTTTGTTTGTGCAGGACAAGGGCTGTATATAAGTTTTCCTGCAATGTAGTTTATGAGGACTGAAATAAACCAACCAGACTTTAAATAGAAATGGTTTCTTGTTACAATACACTATGTGTGTATATATATATATATATATATATATATATATATATAAAAAATAAATAGAAAAAAACAGATAGCAGCACAAACTTGAGCAGATTTTGGGCGCAATACTTCCTGAGTAATGCGGTTGTCCAACGCAAAATATGAATGGAAAAAAAAATTAGGCAGCACTCCAGTACAAGGAAAAATTGTGGACTTTAATCCAGTGCCAAGTGGTGCAACGTTTCCACCTCACAGCACGGTCTTTGTCAAGCACAGTGTTACCATAAAATAGTGCACTTTTTATACATATCTCTTCAATTTACCAATATACAAAAATTAGCATACATTAAATATAAATAATAATCAAAGTGTATAAAAAATTACATTGCAGTAAATATAAGAACCATCATAGTGTTTACATACATAAGGTGCATGTTAGAGTGCAAAAAATGATATCCAACCGTACCTACAATCATTGATACAGCTAGATTAACAATGATTAAAAGATGTGAAACACCTATGTGATATTTAAAATGCATAAACATTATAAATCACCTGGAACACTCAGACCCATGCATCATGTTGTAGTTCCACCATAACAGCGTTTTCAGAGCACAACTGAGCATGTCAGTAATCAGATACTCCCGACTGGCCACTTGACAGTGAAGTCAGCGATTATGTGAATGCACACACTCACTAGGCACTTCCACGCCCCGCTCCACCATTACAAGTGCTGGCAACTATGCCCACACAGTATTTCATAAGAAAAAACAGCATTTATTCACAAAAGAGATAAATCTCAGTACTTAAATGGAATGGAGCACTTGTAGTGATTGTATTAAGTGATGAACTGGACACCCAAAACATTCATACCAATGGCTGTGCATATGCCACAAGCACTAAGCCACATGTCCCCTAGAGGACACACAGGTGGAGTACCAGCACACAGACAGCAACCACAGAGGGGATTAACCCCCTGTGTCACCACAATGCACAATGGGCTAAATGCACATGCCAGCAAACATTCACCATATAAACTAGGTGCCAGATGTCAATCACAAAATTCGGGCCTTGGGATAAGTATATCTCATATACTTTATATAATATACAAAAAGAACATACAACAATTATTGGGAAGAGTTTCTATCCAGGGATTCAACCTTTAAAAATAAAAAAACAGTATTTAGCAATAAAAAAAATCAAAAATTAATGAACTAAAATTGGCTCAAATAAATACAAATAAACTCATATCAGAGTACAATATAAGAAGAGAGATCTATAAGGGTTTATAGAGAAAACATTTTTTTAAAAGGATAACTTTTTAAAAAAATCCATCCATATCAATTAACACATGCACTGCATATTAAGACAAAGAATGAATCTTAAAATCAACATTAAGGCCATCAGGTTTTATTTGTTTTATCGGTATATCCATTGCTTCTATTTACGTTTCAAAATGGCTACCCTGTTACCACCTCATCTCAAGGGGGGTACATGATACGAAACCTTAGGTCTTTATCCTGATGGTGCTTTTTAACAAAATGCTAGGAAACACTGGTAAATCCATTTTTTTTTTATGTATGGAGTATTTGTGTTGGCTAAACTGTGTTTTAAAGTCGCAGGTTATTTAGCCAACGTACCAGATATGACATGGACACTCTAAAAGGTAGACAATAAAGTCAGACTCACAAGTCAAAAATGAATTGATTTTATAACTAATCTGAGTACGTCCATCAAGAATAAATGACCCTTTAAGCATAGCAGAACAATTGATGCAGTTTAAACACGGGAAACATCTCACTCTCTGTACCCCTGTAAGAGAGGTCTGCTTTTGTTTTTTGAATGAACCCACATCTGAACGTACCAATTGGTCTTTAATATTTTTATTACGCCTATATGACATGAGAGGGGGAACTTTAAATTCAGCAACCTCAGGTAGGCAATTACTCAGAGTTCTCCAATGTTTTTTTAATTATATGTGATAAAGCACCGCTCTCTTCGCTAAAATTAGAGACAAAGGGAATCCTACTCAAATTCTATCTTTCCTTTGCCTCAAATAAGAAGTCACGCTTAACCTCCTGTAGCCTAGCTCTTTGCGCCTTTAAAAGTCTTTTAGGGTATCCCCTCTGACTGAACTTCTCTGTCATTTTATTCAACATTTTCCTCCAAGTGTACTTCATCACTTTCAACCCGTTTGGCTCTTAAGAATTGGCCATATGGGATGGCCATAATAATATATATAGGGTGGTGACTTGAATATAACAGAGTATTGTTCCTGTCTGTTGGTTTCACAAACATTTTAGTAACAAGCTCTTTTCTACCAAAACATCCAGGAACTGTACACTCGTTTTTGAACTCGTCATAGTGAATTTGATAGTAGAGATTATCATATTAAGAAAACTCAAGAATTCAAGTAGATTACCCTCAGTCTCAGATTAAATGAGAAAGATGTCATCAATGGATCTCCACCACCCCCTCACAGAGGAGCAGTGGTGGGACACAGAGACGACATCCTCCTCAAGGACCCCCATCGCAATATTAGCATATGAAGGGGCCATATTGGCCCCCATAGCTGTACCATGCTACTGCTCAAAACACTCATCACCAAAAAGGAAATAGTTAAGAGTCAATATCAAAGTTAAGAGGTCTATCACTAGTTTCTTTGTATCACTCGAAAGATTCAAGCCAGAAAGTTTTTTATTTACACAGGAGATTCCAAATTCATGTTATATTGACGTGTACAAACTGACAACATCAAATGAAACAAGAATATCCTGCTCTCCAATTTCCAGATCCTATAGCTGTTAATTTTGGGTCATACATTCAAGATACTTCAGATTTTTTTTAAAAAAATTAAAAATCTGGAAATTGGAGAGCAGGATATTCTTGTTTCATTTGACGTTGTAATTATATTGCAAAGTTTAATATTTAGGAAGTGATACCCATGAAATTTATTTTATTCCACTCATAGGACTAAAGTTCATATAAATGATAACTCAGGACTACTTAGAGTCAGCTAGGGTCAGACGATGGTGAGTGCCAACACTTGGAATATACTGTGGGTATGGAAAGTATTCAGACCCCTTTAAATTATTCACTCTTTGTTTCATTGCAGCCATTTGGTAAATTCAAAAAAGTTCTGGCCTCAGAAAAACTCTGACCATTCTTGACTGGAGCAGCCAGAGCCCTGACCTAAACACAATTGAGCATCTCTTGAGAGACCTAAAAATGGCTGTCCATCAACGTTCACTATCCAACCTGATGGATCTGGAGAGGATCTGCAAGGAAGAATGGCAGAGGATCCCCAAATCCAGGTGTGAAAAACTTGTTGCATCATTCTTGCCACATCACACAGAAGCATTTCGGTTGTAGTTACGTGCACTGAGTTCAGGCCGCTAAATGAGTGTGATGGTCAATATTGAAATTGTTCAACACTTGTTTCCCGGCCTCTTTACACCAACTGAGAAAGAATGATGGGGACAGATCACTATTATATCAATCTGTCCTCATACAGTATCAGCAGCACAACTACAGTTTACACTGGAGATGTGCTGCTGAGAACAATGATTTACCAAATGGCTGCAATGAAACAAAGAGTGAAAAAGTTAAAGGGGTCTCAATACTTTCCACACCCACTGTATGGGAAAAATGTATGGAACAAGGGTCTCTGTGGCATAGTTCAACCAAATGCTGGAACATTATAAAGGCATGTTAGATAGAAAAAAATATTTGAAACTGGAATATATCCACTTTCGAGCCACTTCTTTCCCTCCCCCTGCCTCCCCTACTCACCACCCTCTCTGAAAAAAAATGCTAAAATCCACTTTGCTCAATAAAAAATTGTCAATAAAAGATAAATCAATGCCTGTCCAATGAGCTGTCATTTTACACATACTTGTTATATTCCATGGAGAGGGAAGAGAAGGGGAGGAGTGAGAAGCAATCAGCACATTGACAGACCAGGCAGACACAGGCATATTGAGCTGCAGCATGAAGAAACTGTTTTACTTCACTCCAGTGCTGCATTCTCAGACACAAGGCTTAGTACTGCTGTATAACATCTTCCATGCTGCTACAGCGGCTAGCAGGTATCCATCTCTCAGTAGCCATCTCTCTATGCATGCTTTTTATGCAAGACATCGTAACAGCTTGTCTCCACTGACTATGCTAAAGCTGGAGCCTGTGGAAAGCTAGTGATTTATGTAGTATACAAGTCATAGCATGTTCAGAAACAGAGTCATTCCTCATGTATACACACTTGTCAGGTTATTCTGAAACATTACCTAAAACGACAGGTACACTTTAAGGTGGAGAACAATTTCAATGAAACCTAACAACTACTTAGAAATATAAACCATCTATTGTTTATTTTCAACCATTGAACAACGTCCTTTATATATTTATATATATAGATAGATAGATAGATATATGGAATTACCTTAAATTGTGTCATCCACTTCCGTCTGGATGTCCCTGAATCCCACAATCCACCGTGCCGCACCGGAAATATGCCGACCGCCATTCTGGAACACCCAAGTGATGCAGCTCGGATCCAGGCCGCCACTGCAATCCCGACCACCGCTGGAATCTCAGCTGCCACTCGGATCCAGGCTGCCGCTGCGATCCTGACCGCCGCTGGGATCTCAGCTGCTGCTCGGATCCAGGCCACCGCTGCGATCCCAACCGCCGCTGGGATCCCAGCTGCCACTTGGATCCAGGCTGCCGCTGTGATCCCGAACGCTGCTGCGATCCCGACCACCGCTGGGATCCCGGCGGCTGTTTGGATCCCAGGCGCCGCTCGGATCCCAGTTGCCGCTCGGATCCAGGCCGCCGCTGCGATCACAAGACTGTGAAAGGGGTGTAAAGAGGGGGTATAACGAGAGGGGTGTAATGATTTTAAATGCACTTTAAGCCTGTGACTGTCACTGGTAGGAATTACCCATTTTTTCGTCTCTGGATATAAAGATGGATTTTGGACTTATGTGCTTTTTAATGAAAATGGAATAAAAGTTTTTTTTTATGGATATCACCCTTGCTGGACTTCTGCTTCACCTTCAAAGCAATTAATACTTACATTCATCGTAAACCATGAGATCGTAATGCGGTGTAATAATTAGGAACTAAACCACTAGATACGGGACAAAAAAAGGTGTACTTTTTCAATATACAATGATAATGTTTTATTTCTCTATTACTTAAAATAAAATCCATTAGCTTAATTTTCTATTATTATTTTATTATACAGTATATATTTGCATTTTGCTACCTTTAGTTTTGTATGCATCACCGGGTAAATGAAATGATTAACAGTCACAGAAAAAGTCAAACCCTGGCCTCTCTTATAGAAGCAAAAGTTTGTATGAGTAATGATCATTTTTATATACAAGTAAATGGGATGCAGATGTTACCTAAAGTTTAAGTTGAATTGGAAAATTCATAAACAATCAAACCTGAGCAGCAAAGTTTACATGCCAGAGAGCGCACTCTTTTTAACCTCTAGGTCAGATTCAAAAATGCAACCTAGTTAACTAATGGGTAGAGATTATTGCCATATGGAACTAATTAAAAATGTAGGTGGTCAGGTCTCATTTACCAGCAGACTGGTGTAGGTGTTAAACATTGTCACATTAATGGAACACTAACTGTTCTTACTATTTAAAGTCTTAAAGTCCATTATCTTTGAAATGCATATGTATCTTTTTATGCTATCATGAGAAATATATTGAAAGGTTTCATGGTGAAATCAGTGATTAGAGCTGATTATTTTCACAGCTGGGTTCACACCATTCTTGTATTACAATCCCTTTTAGCACAACTAGTCTTCAAATATAATTATTCACCCCAAATATTACACATTAGGGCTTTGTTCACTTCTTCTAGCTTATGTTTCTAATAGAAGTCTCGGCTTGATACAGCATAAGATGAATCCCAATGGTGCTCAGTGAACCTTACTAACATATAGGGAAATTTTACTAAATAAAATGTTCCAGAACACTGTCAAAATCTGAGCCAGAATTCTGAAAAACGTGCCATGTTTAATACGGGATTTAGACATGTTTCGAGCTACTGGAGCTAGAATTACCATGGTTTTGAGCCTCATTAGACACTTTTATAAAGTGTGTACGTGGCACCCCAGGAGTCTGGTTGCCACAGTGGCATTGCCTCCCTCACAGGGGGGTGATGACATGCCTGGAAGCAAGGAGGGGTTCCCTGACCGGATAACACTTACATCCAACACTTTCCTGACTCCAGACCAGAAGGGGGAGTTCTAAACTGGTTTCAGGGGAGCTTTTCTATTAGTTCTGGCCTGGAGGCGGTGTGAGTCAGTGTCTAGGACTGAGAGAGACAGTGTCTGAGTGAAGAGAGGAGAGAGGAGAAGTGAAAGAGAACCTGGGGAGTGGAGCTGTGACCAAGTTCCCCCCAGAATACAGAGCTAGAAGCCAGAGTCCATGGCTGATGGGTACAACAGTCACAGTAGCTAAATCCGGAGGGCAGGGGATTGCAGGTCTCCTGACCCAGCAAACACCCGAAGACAAAGCAGCAGACCAGAGTCCGGAGCCGCCATAAAGGAGCGACACCTGCAATAGGCTCAAGCTGCCTGCCATATGAGCAAGTACTTCAAAACAATAAGTAACAGTGGACTGAGCATAGCTTTAGGCAGCAAGGACCTCAGAGGACAGCGCAGTAAGGAGGTCTCAAAACCCATCTGGCTTAGTGGATCCTAAGTAGCTTCCAGGCTCCCCGGACCTCCATTGTCATCTGTAACTAGTGCCCCGGCCTGCACTTCAAACCGTGAGTAAAAGTGTGGAAACTGCACCCTGCTGTGTCCTCAGAGTTATTTACTGAGCCATCCACCCAGCACTACATCCATCATCACATCTTTAACAATATAATAGCCCTGGGACTAAGCTCTACCTGTGGAGAGCTGTATCAACTCTGCTGCATCACCATCAGCCCCAGCGGTCTCTTTAAGTAGCGTCGGACATCCTTGGCCGAGTACCACATGTGGCGTCATGAACCATCTCTTATAAACTTTATTTCCCCTTTAATCATCATTTTTCATTGGATGCCCAGGGCAACGGACCAGGTCACTGCTGCCGTGACACATCCCCTTAAGAACCGGCCTAGTACTGAGTATCCCCATGGCCTTGGTGGGCACTCCATGTAGAAAAGGCGGTCAGATGATAATCATGCTTGGTGAGTTGCCAGTAGTTCCCTCCATGTTAGTTGGTCCAGAGGAGCTACCTCACCTCTCCTTCCTGCTAGTTTTGCCTATGATTTCATGCCATTATTAGGGTAAGGAGTTTCTGGAGCAGAAGCTGAGTTGAAACTCTCAAAATCCTCTCCAAAATTTGGCATTCATGGCGCATGACTGTAGCAAGCAATCACAAACCACAACAGTGATGCACTGGTCACCTTCATGGCCACTTTTTGAATTCAGTACTCTTGCACCATCTCTGCTGGAAGAGAAAAAGAGAAGGGCAGGATTACAAAGAGAATGTCCGGAATTAATAAGCGAGTATATTTATTTACTTTTAAATTACAGAGCATCTGTTCATGATATTAAAATAGGGAACAACTCCTTTAAAATTTTTGTCAACGACAAAAAAATATGTTTCATCTTCCCCGCCTCACAAGATGCCTGGTAAAGCAATTGTTGGTGGGTGGTATGTATTTCCTGGACCTTGTGAATTGTGCACACAGTGTCAGGCAGCTCAAAGAACTCAAAGATACTGATCTTTGTCATCCCCATCACTGAGTGTTTTTAGTAGCATGTGACGCAGATGACAATATAGTGACTTATTTAAGTGTTCTGCAGGGGAAGGATTCACTGCAAAGGTTGGCAAGGAAGAGGCAAAGCTCAAGAATTTACATGCTCCACTGATTGTCTATGTGAGTGAACCCAAGGCAGCCACTCACCCTGCCCTTCCGATCCCAACCCAATATGCTAGGAAAACTTTAACCATTTCTAATGGTTTTGGGAGTACACACTTCATTACGTCCAAGCAAGCCACTAAAGAAAGTAATAACCACAATGAAAAATCTGATCATAAACACTAATTCACCCTTCTTTGGCACATAAATAGGCACACCTAGGATCAACAGTATATGTCTGTTGAGATATGTAAGAAAATAATTAGTGTAATGTTGGGTTATACAAGACTATTTTCTTTTACTATAGGCATAAGAACTAACAGGCAGGTAATTACTTACTACCTGCTTGTTGTGCCCAGCGCAAATCTCTGCCAGATCAGAATGGTCACAGACTACCTCTGTTGGCAATTCTGTGACTTCCGCTGATTTCACATCAACTGAGAAGCAGGTTCTATTCTGCTCTGTTGATGGGTCATGACTGCCGATGTCATGCTGATTGACATCTCGCTCCACACTGTTTAACTGCAGAAAGCTGGTTGTCAATCAGCATGATATTGGCAATCTTGTCCAGTCAACAGAGCAGAGTAGAAGAGAAGCCGCCTCTCTGTCGATGTGACATTAGCGGAAGCCTCAGAAACACCAGCAGGGGCAGTTTGTGACTGCTCGGTGCCGGCACAACAAACTGCTTTGACAACACAGAGAAGAGCTACCAGGATGGTGAGTGGATTGCAAAGTATGTCCTACGAGGAATGGTTAAAGGATTTGGGGAATGTTTAGCTTAAAAAAAAGAAGGCTAAGAGGAGACTTAATAGCTATCTACAAATATCTGAAGGGTTGATGTCACAGTAGAGAGGGATCATTCTTATTCTCATTTACACATGGAAACACAAAAAGCAATGGAATGAAGCTGAAAGGGAGAAGATACAGATTAGATATTTTAAAAAACTTTTTGACAGTGAGGATGATCAATGAGTGGAACAAGCTGCCATGAGAGCTGGTGAGTTCTCCTTCAATGGAAGTCTTCAAAGGCTGGACAGATATCTGTCTGAGATTGTTTAGTGAATCCTGCATTGACCAGGTAGTTGGACACAATGACCCTTGAGGTCCCTTCCAACTTTAACATTCTATGATTCTATGATATGAGGTCAGCGGAAGAACTTTGTTTTTCATGGAGCAGCTGAATAGCCGGCAGGAGCAGCTGGTGACAGTTCTGAGCCGATGCCAGGTACAACAGGCAAGTAGTTGACTATGTTAGCAACTTTCTGCCTCTTAGTTTTTTGGACCACAATAAAAAAGTGCTGGAAAGCCTCATTAAAGAGTTGGTGCACTACTTTATCATTAATGTTCTTTCCTTATAGTAACATAGTAACATAGTTATTAAGGTTGAAGGAAGACTTTAAGTCCATCTAGTTCAACCCATATCCTATCCTAACTTGCCCTAAAATGTTGATCCAGAGGAAGGCAAAAAAACCCATGTGGCAAACAGTAAGCTCCACATTGGGGAAAAAAATTCCTTCCCGACTCCACATACGGCAATCAGACTAGCTCCCTGGATCAACACAATATTAATGAAACTAGTGTATATACCCTGTAATATTATACTTTTCAAGAAAGGCATCCTGTCCCTTCTTAAATTTTATTAGGGAATCACTCATTACAACATCATATGGCAGAGTTCCATAGTCTCACTGCTCTTACAGTAAAGAATCCGCATCTGTGAGTATGCTTAAACCTTCTTTCCTCCAGACGTAGAGGATGCCCCCTTGTCCCCGTCACAGGTCTAAGAGTAAAAAGATCATTAGTAAGGTCTTTGTATTGTCCCCGCATATATTTATACATTGTAATAAGATCACCCCTAAGCCTTTGATTTTCCAATCTAAATAACCCCAAGTGTAATAACCTGTCTTGGTATTGCAGACCCCCTAGTTCCCTAATAACTTTGGTCGCTCTTCTCTGCACTCGCCCCAGTTCAGCTATGTCTTTCTTATACACCGGAGACCAGAACTGTACACAGTATTCTAAGTGTGGTCGCACTAGTGACTTATATAGAGGTAAAATGATGTTCTCCTCATGAGCATCTATGCCTCTATTAATGCATCTCATTATTTTATTTGCCTTTGCAGCAGCTGCCTGACACTGGCCACTAAATGTGAGTTTGTCGTCCACCCATACACCCAGGTCTTTTTCAGTGACAGTTTTGCCCAGTGTTTTACAATTAAGCACATAATTATACATCTTGTTCGTTCTACCCAAGTGCATGACCTTACATTTATCCCCATTAAAGCTCATTTGCCATCTATCAGCCCAAGCTTCTAGTTTACATAAATCCTCCTGTAATATAAAATTGTCCTCCTCTGTATTGATTACCCTGCAGAGTTTAGTGTCAACTGCAAATATTGAAATTCTACTCTCTATGCCCCCTACAAGGTCATTAATAAATATGTTTAAAAGAAGCGGGCCCAAAACTGACCCCTGTGGTACCCAACTGCTAACTGAGACCCAGTCCAAGTGTGCTCCATTAATAACCACCCTTTGCTTCCTGTCCCTGAGCCAGCTCTTAACCCACCTACACATATTTTCCCCTATCCCCATTGTTCTCATTTTATGTATCAACCTTTTGTGTGGCACCATATCAAAAGCTTTTGAAAAGTCCATGTACACCACGTCCACTGCATTCCCTTGGTCCAGTCCTGAACTTACCTCTTCATAAAAGCTTATCAGATTAGTCTGACAAGAACGGTCCCTTGTAAACCCATGTTGATATTGGGTCACGAGGTTATTCTTCTCCAGATACTCCTATATAGTATCTCTTAGAAAACCCTCCAGGATTTTACCCACAGTTGAGGTTAAACTTACTGGCCTATAATTTCCAAGTTCAGTTTTTGTCCCCTTTTTGAATATTGGCACCACATTTGTTATACGCCAGTCCTGTGGTACAGACCCTGTTATTATGGAATCTTTAAAGATTAAAAATATTGGTCTATCTATGACTGTGCTTAATTCCTGCAGTACTCGGGGGTGTATCCCATCCGGCCCCAGGGATTTGTCAATTTTAGTGATTTTTAGACGCCGCCGTACTTCCTGTTGGGTTAAGCAGGTGACATTTAATGGAGAATTTTTATTCCTGATCATGTTATCCGTCATGGGATTTTCTTGTGTAAATACTGTTGAAAAAAAGTCATTTAGCATATTGGCTTTTTCCTCATCCTCATCCGTTTCATCATCAATGTCTGATCAGTAGGGGTCAAACAACCTGCACCCCAGAGTGATCAGCCACTCTCGGTGGGGAAATCACCAATTGCGGAGCTGCTCCATCTTCTAAAAGTGGTCACAGCTGTGTACTGCACATCAGCCTCCTATTCAAATCAATAAGGTAATCAATGATAAAGTAGTTGACAACCTCTTTATGTATAGTTTTGTTTTCATTCATTGCAAATCTTGATGCTTGATTTCTACTGCCAGTTCTCAGCATTTCAAAAGCCAAACTAAGATGAGTTACTTATCAAAACCACTAGATACTCTTACTGATACGAGCTGCTAACTCTTTGTACAGTTGTGCTCAAAAGTTTACATACCACGGCAGACTTTTTGCTTTCTTGGCCTTTTTTTCAGAGAATATGAATGATAACACCAAAATGTTTTCTCCACTCATTGTTATTGGTTGGGTGAAGCCATTTATCTTCAAACTACTGTGTTTTCTCTGTTTAAATCATAACTACAACCCACAACATCCAAATGACCCTGATCAAATGTTTACATACCCCATTTCTTAATATTATGTATTACCCCCTCTAACATCAATGACTGCTTGTGTTAGCTTGGCTGGTCTGGAGCCAGAATCTCCAGGAGTGGACCCTCTGGGCCGTGGCACCTAGGGGCCCCCGGGCGAGCTGCCAGGTGGAACCGACCCCTATACAGGGACCATTAGGAGCAGGCCCAGGGGTTCGAGTACCACGGTAGCCGGTACCGAGAGAGGCGGCTCAGGATGGACTGGAGTAGGACTGTGGGACTGAAGTGTAGATGACAGAACAGAGCTGGAACACAGGAGACAGGACTGGAGTAAGACTGTAGACTGGAACGTGGAGGGACTGAAGTGTAGATGACAGGACAGAGCTGGAACACAGGAGACAGGAATGGAGTAAGACAGTAGACTGGAACGTGGAGGGATGGCTGGAGCAGGAACACAGGAGACAGGATTAGAGGAGGATGGAAGGACTGGAGCAGGATGGAACTGGAACACCGGAGGCAGGACTGGAGTAGGACGGAAGGACTGGAGCAGGATGGAACAGGAGCACCGGAGGCAGGACTGGAGTAGGACGGCAGGACTGGAGCAGGATGGAACAGTAACACCGGAGGCAGGACTGGAGTAGGACGGCAGGACTGGAGCAGGATGGAACAGGAACACCGGAGGCAGGACTGGAGTACAGCAGGGGACACGGATAGCCGGACTGCGAGGCTGCTGCAGGGAGCACACGAGAACGGGACTGCAGAGAGCACACGAAGAAGCGAGGCCCAGTGTGCTAGGAAACACAATGATCAGGTGCCTCCCTCAGGGGGAAGCGGCCTGATATGCCCCTGTCTGGTCTGCCATTGGTCAGGGGGTGCTTCCGGGTCAGGGCATAGCCGGAGCACAAGAAGCAGAAGAGAGGCGCGGCCGCAGCCTATGGCACATGCGCATTGCATGCAAAGATGCCTTCGGCCGCGCGCCTGGCAGAGGTGACCACCATGGCTGTCGGGCGGCGAGGGGCTGCGGCATGGGAGCGATGGCCGGGTGAGTATGCAGAGACAGCGTGACAGTTTGAAGTCTTTTGTGATAGTTGTGGATGAGATTCTTTATTTTCTCAGATGGTATAGCTGCCCACTCTTCTTGGCAAAAAGCCTCCAGTTCCGGTAAATTCCAGGGCTGTCTAGAATGAACTGCGTGTTTGAGATCTCCCCAGAGTGGCTCAATGATATTGAGGTCAGGAAAATGAGATGGCCACTCCAGAGCCTTCACTTTGTTCTGCTGTAGCCAATGACAGGCCGACTTGGCCTCGTGTTTTAGATCCCATGCGCAGCTTCCGGGCTGATGATTGCAAATTTGCCTCCAGTATTTGCTGATAACATGCTGCAATCATCTTTCCTTCACCTTTGATCAAGTTTCCTGTGCCTTTGCAGCTCACACATCCCCAAAATGTCAGTGATCCACCTCCGTGCTTTACAGTAGGTATGGTGTTCCTTTCATCATAGGCTTTGTTGATCTCTCTCCAAATGTAATGTTTATAGTTGTGGCCAAAAAGTTCAATTTTGGTCTCATCACTCCAAATGACTTTGTTCCAGAAGTTTGGATGCTTGTCTCTGTGCCGTTTTGCATATTGTAGGTGAGAGACTTTGTGGCATTTGCGCAGTAATGTCTTTCTTCTACTTGACCATGCAGCCCATTTTTCTTCAAGAACTCCTTATTGTGCATCTTGAAACAGCCACACCACTAGTTTTCAGAGTCCAGTATTTCAATTGATTTTATTTGCGGGTTTTTCTGTGCATCCCAAACTATTTTCCTGGCTGTTGTGGTTGAAATTTTTGTTGGTCTACCTAACCGTGGTTTTGTTTTTACAGAGCCCCTGATTTTCCATTTGTTAATCACAGTCTGAATGCTGCTGACTGGCATTATCAATTCCTTGGATATTTTTGTATCCCTTTCCTGTTTTATATAGTTCAACTACCTTTTCCCGTAGATCCATTGACAATTCTTTTTCTTGGCCCATGACTCACAATCCAGAAACGTCAGTGGCTGAAAGAAAAATGCAAGAGCCTGTCTGGATCCCAGAAACTCACTCACTTTTTATACACACACAATGATTACAAGCAAACATGTCACAAGTGAGGTCGTTACCTTTAGTAGCCATTCAAACCCATTTGTGTCAACTTATGTCCATGTTATCAGACCTACAATGGGGAATAAAGTATGTAGTCAGCCACCAATTGTGCAAGCTCTCCCACTTAAAAAGATGAGAGAGGCCTGTAATTGACATCATAGGTAGACCACAACTATGAGAGTCAAAATGAGAAAACAAATCCAAAAAATCACCTTGCCTGAATTGGCAAGATTTATTTTGCAAATTATGGTGGAAACTGTAACCTGTAACTTCTTCTTTAAGTGGCTCCTCTGTCCTCCACTCATTACCTGTACTAATGGCACCTGTTTGAACTTGTATCAGTATAAAAGACACCTGTCCACAATCTCAAACAGTTACACTCCATTCTCCACTATGGTAAAGACCAAAGAGCTGTTGAAGGACACCAGAAACAAAATTGCAGCTCTGCACCAGGCTGGGAAGACTGAATCTGCAATAGGCAAGCAGCTTGGGGTGATGAAATCAACTGTGGGAGCAATAATAAAAAAATGGAAGACATACAAGACCACTGATAATCTCTCTCGATCTGGGGCTCCACGCAAGATCTCACCCCGTGGGGTCAAAATTATCACAAGAACTGTGAGGAAAAATCCCACAACCACATGGGGGGACCTAGTGAATGATCTGCATAGAGCTGGGACCACCGTAACAAAGGGTACCATCAGTAACACACTACACCGCCAGTGACCCAGATCCTGCAGTGCCAGACGTGTCCCCCTGCTTTAGCCAGTACATAGTCGGGCCCGTCTGAAGTTTGATTAAGAGCATTTGGCTTATCCAGAAGAGTACTGGGAGAATATCATATGGACTGATGAAACCAAAGTAGAAATGTTTTGTAGAAAGAAAACTCATCGTGTTTGGAAGAGATAGAATGCTGAGTTGCATCCAAAGAACACCATACCTACTATGAAGCATGGGGGTTGCAACATCATGGTTTGGGGCTTTTTCTCTGCAAAGGGACCAGGACGAGTGATCCTGGTATATTATAATTATTAACACTTTACATAGAAAAGTGTGCTCTATTGGTCATTAAAATATTACCAAATCATAGCAAAATGGAAAAAGGGGATAGAACTGTGGCCACAACACAGGTCGCATGGCCCAAGAAAGTTAGGGGTATCGAAAGTTAGTGGCAAACAATGAAAGACATAAAGTATCAACAGCTAGTGTGGCTACTGAAGACAAGTCTTAATTCTGGGTTATAAAATAAAGAACGTGAACAGGGTAAATGGGCTTAATTCTTCAGTATATGAGCAGTGTGGGCACTGGAGAGTTCATGTTGCATTGTTTGCAGTGAAAAAAAAACATAAAAGAAGTATAAATTTAATTAGAGGTTAGAAAATGAAAATAAACAATCAACAATAGCAAAGGCTACATTGTTTAACTTACGTATTTTTAGTTATCCTCATTAATCTCTTAACTGGTAGCGTGACCACTATTTGCCCATGTGTCCTCTGATTTAAATGTCAATCTATTAATTAAAGAATCATAAAAGATTACATACATTAGGTATCACATCGTAAGTACAAAAAAAAGAATGTACACAGAGGTAATAACATCTGTCCGTTTTATTCTTGGACAGATCACAGACCAATAGAATTTCACAGATCTATGCAAACATCAGTGAAAAGCACACATCCATGTGTGAGATCCGTAAGATCACATCCTAGGCTGATCCCTTTTTACAGATCAGAATTAGTCATTCAAGTCTATGGGGATCAGTGAAACATGGATGCAAATCAGAAAAGAAAAATGGATCCAAAACGAATGCCACACAGAAGCAATATGGATGACACATTTCAATACAGATAACACATTTCCCATGGATGTTAAAATTCACATGGATGCGTTAAGGGTGGAGTTACACAGGTAATTTGGTAGAGACACAGGTCCTTGCGGCCAATAGTTGCTCTATGGCAATTGCTACATTACACCATAATGTAAAGGCATGAGGTAGCATTCCGACCCACAGGGTGCCTTAACAATAAAATCAGAACCAGTTAATTTTTTTGCTACTTGTTTCAGTATACTGCCTGACATATGGCAACTCACTTCACTTGCACTATGCCGCTACGTATCAGCATCAGGTAGCCATCTCTGGCCATGCAACCTGTGTTGTGGCCAAGGTTGCCATGTAGCCCTAGATTTAGCATATATTCATTTGTTTAAGTCCAATTGCTGCACATATACAGTATATAGTTAAAGGGTTATTTCCAACATTGAAATTTATTCAAGGGTCAGGGTGTGCAGCAGTCCTATAAATTTAATTTTAACCACACATGTGGCACCAGCAGACATACATTAACTTTCATTGCTGGGATTAATGCTAATCATTTATATTTGATGGGCGTCCAAGTCTTGCAACCCTTGCTGATCACTCAAATCAACGTTCAGAAGTGCTTAGTTCATCATCAGGCGCAAGCCGAACACTTTTCGGACCGTTGGACTTTCTACTATGATCACAGAGCAGTCTACTTGCATTCAACGAGAAGCTGAGCGATTCCACCATTTGGCTGGGGCGATCAGTGGAAGTCTCGGGCACAAACCTACACCAATGAACACTTCTGACCAGGAACGTTTAAGAATTAAGTTAATTTACTCTTTCAACAGAGCATTGATAATTTTTGTTGTTTTTTTTACTTTTTGCATTGTGGCTTATAATATATATAAATTGTGATGTTTGTTATAGATCAGCTCTAAATATGTTTGTAGTTACATCGTCAACTAGCAATGATTTATGAAAATCACACACTAAGGGTTCCTGTAATTCATTACTTACCAATAATACCTTCCCTTCAAAATAATAAAACATCAAAGGGTCTGAAAAGCTTTAGGATATGGGGTCGTTGAGGAAGCACTTGCCTTCATAGAGGAAAGTTGAGGCCCTTTGTAGTATCGGGGAAGTGAGTAGCATCTTGTTGGCTTCTTAAACTTTGACCTGAGCTTTGAATACTGGTTTTAATTCATGTTTGTTTTCATTTCCGCTACTGACATGCTGGTAATCTGAATGGTAATCAGGAGCCAGCTTTCGTTCACATTTCATTATCGTATGTTCTCATTATAGAACATTCTTGATTGAGGAACTTTCTGCATCTACAGAACTTGTTTTATAACAATGCAGTCTACTGATTTAGGTAATCAGTCTTCCATAAGAAAAATAGCTAAAATCATATTTTAAACATATATATTTTTTATGCATTATGTTACAAGAAGAAAATGCTTCACTGAGATTAAAAAGTCACTGTCAGAGACAAAACCTCATTTATTAAAAATGAATCTGGGGGCGATTCATCAAAGTGTTTATGAAAAGAAATCTGTCATGATAAACTTTGGAAATACCCAAAATGTTTGTGCAACAAGTTGCACAAACATTTTGTGACTTTTGACATTTTCGCTTCAGTTTGAAGCAGCTTTTCCAAAATGGATGGAAATGGGAAGGAACAAGAGCGGGACAGAGGATGGCTACACCTGCACATCAAATTCAGCAAAAGTGATGGCTTTTCTTACGTCAGAAATGTTACTCCAATCCCTGACTGGAGTAAAATCTTTAATTTCTTAATGTTCATCTTGTCTAAGGGGACAATTCTAAAGTTTTTCAAAACGTCTGGCTTCAGATAACAAGAACACAAAACTGGTCCTAAAGACAGAGCAGGAGCAAACTGGGTTCTGTGAGAAGAGAACGCTCTCTCTCCTCCTTTCTTTGGCTGTTAGTTATAAGAGGCATAAGGGGATATATGTATGTCAAAGCAACTAGGTCAGAAGTTGTGGGAACTCCATAGATTTTCAATGATGTACATATCAGGGGACTGTGAGGGCCATTGTAAAACCCTTAGCTTATGCCTTTTGAAGTAGTCTATTGTGGATTTTGATGTTTGTTTATGATCATTATCCATTTGTAAAAGCCATCCTCTTTTCAACTTCAGCTTTTTTACAGATGGTAATATGTTTGCATAAATAATTTGTTGAAATTTAATTGCATCCATTCTTCCCTAAACCCATGAAATATTCCCAGTGCCATTGGCTGCAACACTACCCCAAAGCATGATAGATCCACCTCCATGCTTAATGGTTGGCAAGGTGTTCTTTTCCTGAAATTGTGTGCCCTTTTTTCTCCAATCATACCTTTGATCATTGTGGCGAAATAATTCTATTTTAAACTCATCAGTCCAGAGGACTTGTTTCCAAAATGCATCAGGCTTGTTTAGATGTTATTTTGCATGTGTCTGACGCTGAATGTTATGGTGAGGATGCAGGAGAGGTTTTCTTCTGAAGACTCTTCCATGAAGTCCCTTTTTGTGCAGGTGTATCTGAACAGTAGAACAATGTACTATAAATCTAGAGTCTGCTAAATCTTTCTGAAAGTCTTTTGCAGTGAAGCGGGGGTTCTGATTTGCCTCTCTAGCAATCCTACAAGCAGGTCTCACTGAAATTTTGCTTGGTCTTCCAGACCTTATCTTGACCTCCACTGTTACTTTTAACTGCCATTTCTTAAACAAAATCTGTCACTACATTTTACTTATCAAAACTATTAATATGGGTATACAGGCTATAGAATGCTCAAAACAGTCCTACCTGTATTCCGCATATCAGATGTGTTGTTGCTGAGAAATCCTCTTTTATCACTTTATATAAATTACCTCTTCTAAGCTGTGGGTCGGATGGTGCCTGGAAGATAACTCTGCCTCCACAGCTGTTTTTAAACATAAGTGTGAAATGCAATGGTTACCAGTGTGATGTGTGGTGACCGCTCTCTGCTCTCCTGATCTCACTGCAGAGTTGTGTGATTATAACTGACACATCTATAGGTTCCTCTCAGCTGCAGCTGAGACAGGGTTTGCAATATTGCTGCAATACAGTAGAGCTATTTTAGAAGCAAAAATGTGTTTACAAAAAGACAAATGTAATTTTTCCTCTTTTGTGTTAGTTATTTGTCTCACAGGTAGCTCCCCTTCATGTAAAACAAGCTCTAGGGGCAGAGTTATCTTCCTAGAGCAATGCTCCCCAAAACCTGGAAGAGGTCATTTATGTAAAGTGATACAAGATTATTTCTCAGCACCAACACATCTGATATGAGACCCACAGGTAGGACTGTTTTCAGCATTCTATAGCCTGTAGATAGGTCACATTTGGTGACAGATTCCCTTTAATTACTTTTCAACTCTAGAAAAAGCAACTTGAAAATGCTTTGCCATCTATCTTCTTATAGTCTTCTCCTGTTTTTGAGCCTCCACCATTATTACTTACAGTTGTTAGCCAGTTGTTTAGAATTACCCATGGCTGCGTTTTTTTGGCACAAGGTTAGAGGAGGCTGAGTTTTTACAAAGCTGGGAAATTTCCATTACCGGACCTTTCATAAGGATGATTGTGACCAAGCCACAACCCTAACTAGGCTAGGCTAATTAGCTTAGACCAAGGTTTCAGACTTTATCCAACAACAAAAATATCTAAGGGTGCTCAGACTTTTGCATCGGCCCATTTTCCTTTTTGTAATCTGTAAAATATAAAAGATGAAACCATATATATTTGCCTAAAATACTAAGGAAATGTGTCATCTTTATCCGTAGGCCTTGTAGAGACCAGTACATCTTCAACTTGCTTAGCTATTCACTATCACAGTAAAACAGTAATTTTGACCAGGGGTGCCCAAACTATTACATGACACTGTAGCTGTGTTTTTTACACTGTTGAAAAACAGGGTCCTGACCTACAGATACATATAGATCCCAGCTGTGGAATCTGCATCTATTGTCCTGTCCTCTCATGTCCTGATTCTGCATTGAAGCATTACAATGAAACACTTCAAAGTGCCCTGGATGAATTTGCACCTCCTATGCATAGAACACCACAACACAGATGGCGACAACCCTGGCACACCCTGCAAACACGTTTCCTGCAGCGGTGCTTCAGGTGCGCCGAACGTCTGTGGAGAAAATCCAATCTACACGAAGATTTCATCCATTATAAGTTTATGCTTCGAACATACAACACTGCCCTTCACCTCTCAAAACAAACCTATTTCAACACCCTCATCACCTCACTGTTCAATAACCCTAAATGTCTCTTTGACACTTTTCATTCTTTACTCAACCCAAGAGTACAGCCCCAACCACGGAGCTTCGAGCTGACGATCTGGCGAATTACTTCAAAGAAAAAATTGACCATATCCGACAGGAAATTATCTCCCAATCACCTCATACCATGCACTGTCCTCCCTCCCCCACTGCATCTAGCTCACTCTCTGATTTTGAACCAGTAACAGAAGAAGTAAGCAGGCTCCTTGCATCTTCTCGCCCAACCACTTGCACCAGTGACCCATTTCCATCACATCTCCTCCAGTCCCTTTCCCCTGCTGTCACCGCTCACCTAACTGAAATATTTAAACTCTCTCTCTCTTCTGGTATCTTTCCCTCCTGATTTAAGCATGCCATCATACATCCACTACTTAAAAAACCATCCCTCGACCAAAACTGTGCCACTAACTATAGACCTGTCTCTAATCTTCCCTTCATCTCTAAACTCCTGGACCAACTGGTCCACTTCCATCTTATCCGCTATCTCTCTCACTAAAGTCTCTAATGATCTACTAACAGCTAAATCAAATGGTCATTACTCCATGCTAATTCTCTTGGATCTCTCTGCAGCATTTGACACTGTGGATCATCAGCTCCTCCTCACTATGCTCCGTTCCATTGGCCTCAAGGACACCGTTCTCTCCTGGTTCTCCTCCTATCTCTCTGACCACTCCTTTACTGTATCTTTTGCTGGTTCCTCCTCCTCTCATCTTCCCCTTACTGTTGGGGTTCCTCAAGTATCAGTCCTAGGCCCACTCCTCTTCTCTTTGTACACTGGCCATATTGGTCAAACAATCAGTAGATTTGGTTTCCAGTACCATCTCTATGCTGATGACACCCAATTATACGCTTCTTCTCATGACATCATGCCAGCCTTTCTAGAAAACACCAGCTATTGTCTAAACGCTGTCTCTAACATCATGTCCTCACTATATCAGACACTGAACCTGTCAAAGACTGAACTCCTTGTGTTTCCTCCCTCTACTAATGTACCTATACCCGACATTGCCATTTCCGTGTGTTGTTCCACTATTACTCCCCAGCAACATGCCCGCTGTCTTGGGGTCATACTTGACTCTGAGCTTTCCTTTGCCCCCCACATACGATCACTGGCTCGCTTTTGTTATCTGCACCTCAAAAACATTTCAGAATTCAACCTTTTCTTACTTTTGACTCTGCAAAAACTCTTACTGTTTCTCTTATTCATTCTCGTCTCGACTATTGTAACTCTCTTCTAATCGGTCTCCCTCTTACCAAACTCTTCCCCCTCCAATCTGTCTTGAATGCTGCAGCCAGGATCATATTCCTCACCAATCGTTACACCGATGCCTCTACCTTGTGCCAGTCATTACACTGGCTACCCATCCACTCCAGAATCCAGTACAAACTTATTACCCTCACCCACAAAGCTCTCCATGGCTCAGCACCACACTACATCTCCTCCCTTGTTTCAGTATACCACCCTACCCAAGCCGTCCGTTCTGCTGATGACCTGAAGTTAGCATCCTCAATAATCAGAACCTCCCACTCCCATCTCCAAGACTATACACGTGCTGCGCCAATTCTTTGGAATGCACTTCCCAGGTAAATACGATTAGTCCCCAATCCCCACAATTTTAAGCGTGCCCTGAAAATGCATTTATTCAGACTGGCCTACCACCTCAGCACATTAACCTAATCTATCCTTGTGTGGCACGGCCAAAAGTTTTTACCATAACAAGGCTCCCCGCAACATGTTCCCACATGCTTTATGCATCCATTAGCCCTCTGTGTCTGTACTGTTACACACTTAACATTATGGCTGGTCCATACAATCAGGGCAATTGTTACCACCCACCTTTCGTGTCTACCTTTTTTCCTCCTAGATTGTAAGCTTGCGAGCGGGACCCTCATTCCTCTTGGTATCTGTTATGATCTATGTGATTATTGTTATGCTGTAATGTCTATTGTCTGTACAAGTCCCCTCTGAAATGTAAAGTGCTGCGGAATATGTCGGCGCTATAGAAATAAAATGTATTATTATTATATTATTGGATATTTATGACAAAAATGTCACAGATGGAACAATACATTTAAAGGAATTCTATCATCAAGATTTTACTATGTAATCTGACAGCAGTAGGATGTATGGACAGAGACCCTGATTCTAGTGATTTCATCTTCAACTTTGTTAACTGTTCACAAAAACAGTCATTTTGACCAGGGGTGGCCAAACTTTTACACGGCACTGTAAGCATTATTCTGATTTTAGCTATCGACTTATCTCATTTATAAGTACACCACTTTGAACTCATAGAAGCTGAGCCCCCTCTGCACTTTGCTTAACATATGTATTATATTATTAGTCATACAATTTTAAGTAACAGCACCATACTGTGTAATTGTAAGAAACAGTGACTAACTCGCCAACATTTTATATCCTTCTCCAATAATGCCTTAGAAAGCCAATAGAATAATAATGTGTGAGAAGCACAATCTCTAGCAGTCTAAAAGCTTTTTCTATCTCAGCTGTACTACAGACCTGAGAACACTGAGATCCAAGGCCTCTTCACAGTATGAACTGAAGTCATGTACAATGTCCCAAGTAAGGCAAACCAAGAAGCGACTACTTGGAAAGAAAAAAATCACTTTCTTCTATGCTACCTTACTTAATGTTTTGGGAACTTGCAGAGTAACCCAATAAGTTAATTGGTTTCTTTGGCTTGTCTCCCGGTGAAGTCTGATTACAGTTCTGGGACAGAGTGTGAGTGATACGTTTGGCGGATGCCAATGTTTTTCTATAAAAACTATTTAATCTGGGACATTTTAGATTCATTCGAATTATGTACTAAAGACCATAAATTTAAAAAAAAAACTCCTAAAAGGGAACCTGTCACACAGTCCAATCTGTGGACAGCATGGTAAAGAGAGGGAAAATCTAAGCAGAATGATATATAGGCTTGTTGGAAAACATTCAGTATAATGAGGATTTTATGAATTGAAACCCCAGGTATTTTTATGCATATAAGTCCAGCTGGTGGACCTACTCAGTGATTACCTTTATTTCTGCAAGCACCGTCAAAGACGAGACTGTCAATCACTGAGTAGGACCGCCCACTGGACTCATGCGCATATAAACGCCATGGATTGCAATGGATAAAATACAAGTTTTAATGAAACTTTTCCCTCAAAAATGTATATTAATCTGAAAAGCTCTTCCTGCACTATAAAATCCCGTCTGCAGTTTAGATACCATTTTCAACATGAGAGGTTCCCTTTGAAGGGAACCTGTCACCCCCCCAGGGCATTTTTCAGTTAAAGAGCCACCTTCAGCAGCACTAAGGCTGCATTCTGTGAAGGTGGCTCTTCTTTTTCTGACCCCTAATAACGCTGAAATATCAACTTTTATAAATAGCTCCTCATACCTGTAATGTGCCCCCCGTGTATCAGCCACCTACCATCCGTCCATCATGCCTGTCCTACGTCTCAGCGCCGCCCACCATCCGTCCATCATGATGCCCCTGTGCGCCGCCATCTCTTCCTGTTTTGAATGCCGGCACCTACGCTGTGACAAGAGTTCTCGGGCATGTGCAGTGCACGCTGCCTGAGAACCGACATCAGGCTATTGCGCCTGTGTGTTGTAGAGACCCCAGATTCCGCCCCACAGTGTGTTAAGATGTATTCACACTGTGGGGATGGGTTCCCTTTAAATAAGATAATTATTTCTACCTCCAGGCTGATAGTTAACATTTTTGTACAAATATAAGCATAATAATAGAACAGATTATAATAATCTCTCTCACCAGGGAAAGCAAAGAATTAATTTAAACATTGCTATCATTCTTGCTAATATAGTAATATTTACTTAAAAATGTATTACTTTTGAGTGTTTTTGCCCAAGTATGATGTTATTACCCAAAGTATAGGACACAGACAACTTACATATAGAAATTCCCCCAAACAGAATTATATGCACTCTGATTTTTCAATCTTTTCCCTTTCATGCTCCTTTCCTCAAATACCTAAATGGGTATTTTGTTTCAACATATCGCATGACCACCAATTTTACTTGGAAACTACCATTCTCAGGAACACTAAGTGTATTCTCCCAACTGAACTTGCGTCCAAGTGTAGGGTTCTAGCAGGTTCTCAGGATGCAATGACGAGACAGGGTACGACTTGTATAATGAACTTTTATAAATTGAAGCCACTAGGGCTATACTGAACAGACAAAACGGGGGATCAAGCAATCTGTCCTCGTAGGGACTCAATGAACTAAATGGTACTTTTTGTGTAACTGCGAGTAACCCGGCTAGTCCAGGTGACGGAAGCCAGACTATGGCCAAACTATAACACTTATTTTCTAGAGTCCACTTATCCTTCCATGCGTCGCTCAGGATTGCAGATGCAGCCGCTTAGAGGTCGTTGATGCGGCTACCTTTACGCCTCGATCTTCCGGGAAGGTTTGGGCTCGTCGGGCCCTGAAGAAACTATACCGGTGGGGCATAACAGGCCCTGAAGAAACAATGCCGGTGGGGCACAACAGGCCCTGAGGAAACGGCGCAGACGGGGCGCAACAGGCCCTGAAGAAACGGTGCCGGTGGGGCGTAGCAGGCCCTGAAGAAACGGTGCCGGTGGGGCGCAACAGGCCCTGAAGAAACTATGCCGTGGGGCGCAACAGGCCCTGAAGAAACGGTGTCAGTGGGGCGCAACAAGTCCTGAAGAAGCGATGCCGTTGGGGCGCAACAGGCCCTAAAGAAACAGTGTCGGTGGGGCACAACAGACCCTGAAGAAGCAATGCTGGTGGGGCGCAACAGGCCCTGAAGAAACGGTGCTGATGGGGCGCTGTAATGACGCAGTCTCTAAATATAACCATTCACCAACCTTTGCTCAGGGTCCCTTAGCAAACCGGACGGGGGCCTCTACTACCGCCTGTAGCGAGGTGGCGCCCCCTGGGGCCAGTGATGACAGGGCCGCAGCTGTGGGAGAAGGCAGGGGGGCAGTGTCCTGACCGCTGTAAAGGAATGGTCTGTCGTCGCAGCAGTCGCCTGAGGTAGCCGCCTTGTCACAACAGGGTGGGAAGCAGCGGGAGTGGCTGTATGGGACCGTATGAGGGGAGCGGCCACCGGTGCAAGTCTCTCACATGTCACTAGTCGGTGAGTCCGCAGCTTTCCTTTCACAGGCCCTGTCGGTCTCTCCACAACACACCATCTGCTCCCTTGGCCCTCTCTGTCTCACACGGCTTCCTGTCTGTTGTCCTGCTCTCTGTCAACTGCCACTTCAGCGCGCCCCCTCCTTCTTTTAAGCTTGCCCTGCCCCCTGTTTCCCTGACAACTTCAGTCAAGTCTTTCCTTTTACTGTTCTCCCAGTATCGTTCCCTCAGGAACCCTGTTGGCGGTCCTCTGGGTACCTGTCCTTTCACTGTCTGGGAGTCCTCCTCCCCACACTCCTCCACCCTGTAAGCTCGCCAGTCCCCGGGCGAGGGCCTTAGTCTATTGAGATCGGTCTGTGGAGGTTTCAATGTTCATTGCCATATGAGTTGATCTTGCTCATATCGTTCAGGGGGTTTGCCGGCTGTTGACCGCTCGGAGCGTCTAAGTTCGACTGAGGTAGAGTCGACTGGGGTGGTGGACATCGGTGGGCTGGTTGGTGCGGGCGGGCTAATTGTGTCAGATGATTCATTACTGAGTGGAGGGCCTCCGGGTCCTGAGAGACAATCTTCGTCATCGTCTGGGTCCCAACATTCGGAAGACGGTTCAGATGTCGATGGGATAGACTCCGGTTGCTTCGGGTCAGAGGAAGTACATGGGCGTAACATATTGCGATGCACAACACGAGTGGGCAGTGTTTCATCCTCCTCGGGTCGTATTTCGTACACAGATCCGTCCGGATGGATACGGCGTAAGACCCGATAAGGACTTTCTTCCCAACGCGGCTCGTTTGTTCTGGAGCGTTGATCTAGTACAAGCACCCTGTCCCCGCTTTGGAGGTGAGGAGGCGGGTTGCATTCTTCCCTGGGTGCTCTCAGTCTCGGAGCTTGGTGTGTACAATTCGGTGAAGAGTTTGCAGCCGATGGCGATGATTTCGGACCCAAGACGACACTCCAGTCCAGGGCTGAGGCTCTTCGGGGTCTAACTCCACCTCCGTGATTCCTTTACCTTCTCGCCCAAACAACAGGGAATATAGGAGTATAGCCAGTCACTCGATGTACCCTATTGTTATAGACCCAAACTAATTCGGAAATATATTCGGGCCAACGGGCCTTCTTGTCACTCTCTCCTGACCACAGCGAACTTGGTGAAATGATCTACCATAACGAGACAGTGTTCGTATCCCTGAAATGCGGGCCCAATGGTCAGATAATCCACCGTCAGGAGCTCAAGGGGCGCTGAGGTCACAATAGTATGTGTTGCGGCTCGCTGAGCGGGTGGTTTGGCTAGTTCACACAAGCAGCAGGTCCGGCAAATTTTGTCCACAACAGCCGGCAAGCGTGAGTGGTAAGCTTTCTGTTGCAGCCATTGCAAAGTTTTTTTGTTCCGAACTGGGCCCCTTTTTCGTGAGCCTCCTGAGCCAGTACGTGAAGTTAGGCTCCTGGCGTAACCACCTGCCAAACCATCATTGAGGTTGTTTGTGATGTTATTTTATGATACAATAATCCCTTTCAGATAACCAACCTCTCCCTTTGTCGCAGCATAAGCAACAGGTCTTGAGTCAAATTTTGCCGTTGAGAGTCAGGGGGTAATTGCCCAGCGGCGACCCATGTCCTGAGAAGGCCAACCTCTTCGTCTTCTTGTTGCTGTTGTATCCACTTGTCCTGGGATTGTTCTAATATGCCCCTTGGGGTCTCAGAGGAAGATATTTTTTTATTGTCAGTTGTGAGCACGGCAGCAGTGAGAGCGAACAGTATTTCCTCTCCTAATTCTTCGTCTCGATTCTGTCCTGGAGTTGTATGTCGAATCCTGGAGAGGGCATCTGCATGGACATTCTCGGCCCCTCTTTTGTAGATAATCTTATAATTGTACTTCGCCATCCGGGCCACCCATTGCTGTTCCAGAGCCCCCAATTTGGCGTTTTCCAAATGAGCCCGTTAGGTACTCTGCAAATCTCTCCGTCATAGCCCACACCACTGCGAGGAGCTCGAGCTTAAAAGAACTGTAATTGTCAGGGTTACGCTTGGAGTCATGGAGTAGTGACTTCCATATGCGATCACTCTCTCCCGGCCATCCTGAACCTGTGACAACACAGCCCCCATCCCGTGAAGACTCCCGTCAGTGTGCAGGATGAACGGTTGGGAGAAATCCGCATAAGCAAACACTGGGGCATCCGAGAGCGCAGCTTTGAGGTCTCGGAAGGCCTCTTCCTGAGGGTGTTGCCACTGGATTTTTCGCCCATTGGCCCCAGCGGGAGCCCCCTTCAGCAGGTCGTGCAGGGCTCGAGCTCGACATGCAAAATTCTTTATGAAGCGACAGTAATGTCCGGCTAAGCCCAGAAAAGCCCACACATTTTTCACCGTCTCGGGGGTAGGCCATTCCTGGATAGCAGCAACCTTCTCCCAGGATGGCCTCACACCCTCTGCCAAAATGACATGACTCAGATACTCAATCTGAGAGCGAAATAGGTGGCATTTCTGAGGCTTCACCTTCTACCCGTACTTTTGCAACCAGCTGAGTACCTGTCCCAACCGCTTCAGGTGGTCCTCAAAGGTGGCATAGATGATGATGTCGTCCAGATAGATCAACGCAGCCTCAAAATTGAGATCTCCCAGACACCGCTCCATCAATCGCTGAAAGGTCCCGGGGGCATTGGCTAGCCCAAACGGCATCCGATTAAACTCAAACAGTCCCATGGGAAATATGAACGCCGTCTTGGCTCTATCTTCTTCTGACATGGGCACCTGCCAGTACTCTCTGGCCAAGTCCAGGGTTGAAAAATATGTTGCTTTTCCCAAGGCGGACAGGGATTCTTCTATGCGGGGCAGTGGATATGAGTCTTTAATAGTGCAAGCATTCAGTTTACGATAATCCACACAGAATCGTAGTGTACCATCTTTCTTCCGGACCAACACGATTGGGGCCACCCAGTGGCTTTGACTTTCCCGTATCACCCCTTTTCGCAGCATTTGGGCCAGCAAAGTTTTCACCTCTTGAGAGAGTTGTGGTGGAATCTGTCTATATCGTTCCCTGATAGGGGCCGCTCCTGCTGTGGGGATTTCATGAGTGATGGCGGTGGTACACCGAAAATCGTCTTCATGACTAGCAAATACTTCATGGTACTGTCCCAGCAATGTTTTTATCTGTGAGAGTTGGGCTGCAGTTAATCCAGAAAGCTCAGCCTGCATCTGCTCCAAAATCTTTCAGCCCGTCTCTTATGCCGAGACTTCGTGGGCCTGTAAGGTTCGTATTGTTACTTCCCAAGGATCCTCGGGGTGTACTTGTAATTAAACCGCAGGAGCTGGCAGCACTTCTTCTAAAGGCCTTACTAGTTTGGCCGACACCGTCCGTGCTTTCAGAACGGTGTCTTGGTCTTCAAGGTTAACGCAGCGCACCAGGACGGCTCCTTTTTGCACGGTAGCCAGGGAACGGGCCACCAGTATGCCAGGAGGTAAGCGCTCTGAGTGACAAGGCTCCACCTGCACCTCCACGCCCTCCAAGGGTATCGGGGCTCGAATGGGCAAGGCCACCACAGTCTGTCCAGGAGGTAACAGAAGCAGGGGAGTCGCTGGCGTGATGACCTTACCCAGAGCCTTGCCTTCCTGGCTGTCCTGATGTACCCGTGTTCCCCACACAAGCTGCTGGAATACCTGTCCCTGGGCTGTGCGAGAACCCCACTGCTTCAGAATGCTCTGTGTAGAGTCATTGAGCAGTAGGTTGCCGAACTCTCGTAGAGCATTCATGCCTAGGGTGACGGGGTGTTGCTTATCAGCTTCTCCTTGAGTCAGTACCACCCCTCTGCGACCAAGGGATTTACCGCACAGCGTCACTTGCACCCACACCACCCCGGCAACTGGGACCGGCAGTTGGTTGGCAGCTACTAGTCTGATCACGGGCCCCCACTGAGGCCTTGCTGCTTCCGGGAAGTTCTGTTGAAAATACGTTGCGGGCATAGTTGTTACTTGTGACCCCGTGTCCACCAGGCACTGGACGGCCCAGCCCTCCACTTCTGCCCAAACCACCGGGCATTTTGCTACCAAATCTTCGGGACTTCCACCACCCCTAGTTGTGGTTTTCGACTCTGCGCGGCGTCCCCCCAGCCCGGAGCCCTTTAGTTTAATGGCGGCCGGGGTGGGTATCTCCCACGCCACGGACACTCTCGGGCAAAGTGGCCTGGTTCTCCACACTCAAAACACCGGGTCTGTGTAGGTTGACCACCCCGCGGGGAGCATGATCCCCATAAGCCGGGATTAAAGCCAGGTCATCCAGTCCCGGTCTCGGTTCTTCTCTTTACTTCGGCCAACTCGCCCTTGATAATTTTCAGCTCTTGCTTCATCTCTTCCACCCACTGAGGCTCCTTAACTACATTCGCGGTGGCCTCCACACCTCGGACTTTCCCCACGGGGACCGCCATCCCCTGCTCCTGCTCTCAAGCACGTGCCTGACTTCCCACCTCTGAAAAATCTATTCGGGGATTCATCCTGATCTGTTCCCGCAGTGCCTGTTTGACTAATGGATCTCGCAAACCAGTCACCAGTAGGTCATGTAGGGTAATGTCAACAGGTCCTGCCCCTACCCCTTCCTTTCTTTCTATAGCCGTATGCAATTCTTGGAGGAGATTCATATACTCTGTGATCGTCTCCCCCTCTACTTGCATCTGACTAAACAAAGGGGTTCTTAACTCTCCCACATCAGTAGGGTCCCCATGGGTCTGTTCTACTATCTGTAACACTTTTTCAAAAGTGTTGCGGTGACCCGGAGGTTTCAACTTCACTGACCTCCGCGCCTCCCCGTCCAGTGCCATGAGTGCCACCTCAGCCTCAAGATCAGGGGTCATTGGGTGCATCCGAAAGAGCCCCCGCATCTGCTCTGTCCAGCTCCATAACATAGTATCGGAGCCGGAAAATCTAGGCAAGTTGTTCAGCATGGCCCCCAATGATATACTGGTACGGGGACCCTCATCATTTGTAGAGTTTACAGCTCTACCCTGATCTGGGACACCACTGTCTGTGCTCGGAGACTGCATCCTGCCGACTACGCCAAGTGTTGGGTTCTAGCAGGTTCTCAGGATGCAGTGATGAGACACGAGACAGGGTACGACTTGTACAATGAACTTTTATAAATTGAAGCCACTAGGGCTGTACTGAACAGACAAAACGGGGGAACAAGCAATCTGTCCTCGCAGGGACTCAATGAACTAAACGGTACTTTTTGTGTAACTGCGAGTAACCCGGCTAGTCCAGGTGACGGAAGCCAGACTATGGCCAAACTATAACACTTATTTTCTAGAATCCACTTATCCTTCCATGCGTCGCTCAGGATTGCAGATGCGGCCGCTTATAGGTCGTTGATGTGGCTACCTTGACACCTCGATCTTCCGGGAAGGTTTGGGCTCGTCGGGCCCTGAAGAAACTATACCTATGGGGCGTAACAGGCCCTGAGGAAACGGTGCCGATGGGGTGCAATAGGCCCTGAAGAAACAATGCCGGTGGGGCGCAACAGGCCCTGAAGAAACGGTGCCAGTGGGGCATAACAGGCCCTGAAGAAACTGTGCCGGTGGGGTGCAACAGGCCCTGAAGAAACAATGCCGGTGGGGCGTAACAGGTCCTGAAGAAACGGTGCTGGTGGGGCGCAATAGGCCCTGAAGAAACAATGCCGGTGGGGCGCAACAGGCCCTGAAGAAACGGTGCTGATGGGGCGCAGTAATGACGCAGTCTCTAAATATAACCGCTCACCATCCTCTGCTCAGTGTCCCTTAGCAAACCAGATGGGGGCCTCTACTACCACCTGTAGCGAGGTGGCGCCCCCTGGGGCCAGTGATGACAGGGCCGCAGCTGTGGGAGAAGGCAGGGGAGCAGTGTCCTGACCGCTGTAAAGGAATGGTCTGTCGTCGCAGCGGTTGCCTGAGGTAGCCGCCTTGTCACAACAGGGTGGGAAGCAGCAGGAGTGGCTGTATGGGACCGTGCGCTGGGAGCGGCCGCCGGTGCAAGTCTCTCACGTGTCACTAGTCGGTGAGTCCACAGCTTTCCTTTCACAGGCCCTTGTCGGTCTCTCCACAACACACCGTCTGCTCCCTCGGTCCTCTCTGTCTCACACGGCTTCCTGTCTGTTGTCCTCTCTGTCAACTGCCACTTCAGCGCGCCCCCTCCTCCTTTTAAGCTTGCCCCGGCCCCTGTTTCCCTGACAACTTCAGTCTAGTCTTTCCTTTTACTGTCCTCCCAGTATCGTTTCCTCAGGAACCCTGATGGCGGTCCTCTGGGTACCTGTCCTTTCACTGTCTGGGAGTTCTCCTCCCCGCACAAGCATAGCATGTTTACTGCCAATCATTTACACATACCACTACAATTTACTGTACAGAAAATGGAAGCAGTGTATTGGAGAGCAAGAAAAGTGAAAGAAAATACAAAAATGTTGGTTGTTTTTCTGGTCCTTTTGCCAAGTATCACTAAAGGTCCATTACCTAAACTAATTTTCAACATTAAACAACCGCTGTGGTGCAGCAAAGGGTGTAGTGCTGTAGTGCTGGATGGAAGATATATTTCTCCCAGCAAGATAAAATTTGTCCGGGAATTTCCCTAAGGTTGAGGATCTGCAGTGATGTCATGATCACGTGATCAGCTCATGTGATGTGTACCTCACCTGTGTGTGTGGTTATGGGCCATGTAATGGAGATTGTTGTTTGGCACATGGACGGTGTGCAAGGCGTGAGGAGCTAGGCTGGAGTTAGCCTGAACCTGTTCTGTTGGACTACAAGGGCTGCAAAGGTTTTGCAGCAAGACTCATAGCAACCCTGGGAATGGCACCAGGCGGACGCCGCTGACCGGGCAGCTGCTAAGTTAAGCCCGTCCCATGCAAGGGTGAGTATAAGACCAGTGGTTCTACAAGTTGGAGTACGTTTGTGTTTTTTTTCCCTTACTTTCTGCTACACACTGTTTTAAGTGTTATTAAACCCCTGAAGTTTGGACTCTAAAGGCCCTTTTACATTTAGCGATGCACTTGCGATCCCGACAACGATATGACCCGGTCAGGATCGCTGGTGCATCGCTAAGTGGTCGCTAGTGAGCTGCCACACAGGCAGATCTCACAGCGATGCAGCAGCGATACAGCGGTCGTTACTTACCTTTCAGACGAGGCGATCCTGACGTCCTCCCGTCCGCGTCCACGCGTCGCTCGTCGGCGCCAGCAGGAAGCGCCCGATGAGAAATGGAGCTGCGCGATCTCGCGCAATCAGCGACAGACAGCGGGGGAGCCGGTCGGAGGTAAGTATCACACATAGCGATATCGCTGCTGCGTCACCAAATCGGTGATGCTTTAGCGATATTGCTAGCGATATCGCTATGTGTAAAACCCCCTTAAGCCTGTGTGTTGCCTCATTACTGCGGCACTGCCACTGTCTACCAGTGCAAATCCCTACACCGCCAATCAGCAAACATGTAGTGACTGATTGCTGTTTAATAGCCTGTTTACACAGGCAGACTGCACTTAATGATGCACACTGCATGATCGTTAATAGATTGCTCAATGGTGCATAAGCTGTCATTGTTCAAAACAGCCGGAGCATGTGTACACAGACAGTGCACTGCTGAGAGCCATGATCTTTATTGTTATGCAACTGTCTGCTAACACAGCACAATTTTCTTCAACTTAATGAAGGCTTGTTCATGATAATTTTTCAATGTAAATGCAAATAAGTGGATAAGCTGGTCGACATCCTGAATGTCTTATAGTTATATAGTGCATTAACTTGTGCTGTACGTTGTTTTAGCTATTCTGTGACCTCCAGTAATTAGTTAGCCTGCAGATGGGGTAAGCGGTAAGGTCTGCCCATGTTGGGAGGAGTTACCTGGACATAGGAATTAAGTTCCTCCTAGTTACAGTTAGTTCATGATGTCATTTTACGATATAATAGTCCCTTCCGGATAACCAGTCTCTCCCATTGTCGTAACATCAGCGACATGTCCTGAGTCAAAGTCTGTCTTTGGGAGTCAGTGGGCAGTTTGCCAGTGGTTACCCATTTCCGGAGAAGCCCAATTTCCTCGTCTTCTTGCTGCTGTTGGATCCACTTATCCCGGGATTGTTCCAACATGCCCCTTAGGGTCTCCGTGGGAGGTACTTCCTGGGTGGCAGCTGTAAGCACGGCAGCGGTGAGGGCGAACGGTATCTCTTCCCCTTCTAGTTCATCATCTTGACTCTTCAGTGGGGTTGTATGTCGAATCCTGGAGAGAGCGTCAGCGTGTACATTCTCGGCCCCTCTTTTATAGATAATTTTATAGTTGAATTTCGCCATTCAGGCCACCCATCTTTGTTCCAGAGCTCCCAGTTTGGCGTTTTCCTAATGGGCCAGCGGGTTATTGTCGGTCCGCACCACTACTTCGGAACCCGCCAGGTACTCTGCGAACCGCTCCATCATGGCCCACACTACTGCGAGGAGCTCGAGCTTAAAGGAGCTGTATTTGTCAGGGTTAATAATAATAATAATAATAATAATAATAATAAATTTTATTTCTATAGCACCGACATATTCTGCAGCACTTTACATTTCAGAGGGGATTTGTACAGACAATAGACATTACAGCATAACAATAATCACATAGATTATAACAAACACCAAGAGGAATGAGGGCCCTGCTCACAAACTTACAGTCTATGAGGAAAGAGGTAGATACGAAAGGTGGGTGGTAACGGTTGCCCTGATTGTATGGACCAGCCATAATGTTAAGTGTGTAACAGTACAGACACAGAGGGCTAAAGGATGCATAAAGCATGTGGGAACATAATGCGGGGAACCTGGTTATGGTAAAACTTTTGGCTGTGTCACACAGGGATAGATTAGGTTAATGTGTTGAGGCGATAGGCCAGTCTGAATAAATGCGTTTTCAGGGCACGCTTAAAATTGTGGGGATTGGGGACTAATCGTATTGACCTGGGAAGTGCATTCCAAAGAATTGGCACAGCATGTGTAAAATCTTGGAGACGGGAGTGGGAGGTTCTGATTATTGAGGATGCTAACCTCAGGTCATCAGCAGAACGGACGGCTTGGGTAGGGTGGTATACTGAAACAAGGGAGGAGATGTAGGGTGGTGCTGAGCCATGGAGGGCTTTGTGGGTGAGGGTAATAAGTTTATACTGAATTCTGGAGTGGATGGGTAGCCAGTGTAATGACTGGCACAAAGTAGAGGCATCGGTGTAACGATTGGTGAGGAATATGATCCTGGCTGCAGCATTCAAGACAGATTGGAGAGGGAAGAGTTTGGTAAGAGGGAGAACGATTAGAAGAGAGTTACAATAGTCGAGACGAGAATGAATAAGAGAAACAGTAAGAGTTTTTGCAGAGTCAAAAGTAAGAAAAGGTCGAATTCTAGAAATGTTTTTGAGGTGCAGATTACAAGAGCGAGCCAGTGATCGAATGTGGGGGGCAAAGGAAAACTCGGAGTCAAGTATGACCCCAAGACAGCGGGCATTTTGCTGGGGAGTAATAGTGGAACCACACACAGAAAGGGCAATGTCGGGTATAGGTACATTTGTAGAGGGAGGAAACACAAGGAGTTCAGTCTTTGACAGGTTCAGTTTCAGATATAGTGAGGACATGATGTTAGGCACAGCATTTAGACAATCGCTGGTGTTTTCTAGAAAGGCTGGCATGATGTCAGGAGAAGAAGCGTATAATTGGGTGTCGTCAGCATAGAGATGGTACTGTAAACCAAATCTACTGATTGTTTGACCAATAGGGGCAGTGTACAAGGAGAAGAGGAGGGGGCCTAGAACTGATCCTTGAGGAACCCCAGCAGTAAGGGGAAGGTGAGAGGAGGAGGAACCGGCAAAAGATACAGTAAAGGAGCGGTCAGAGTGATAGGAGGAGAACCAGGAGAGAACGGTGTCCTTGAGGCCAATGGAACGAAGCATAGTGATGAGGAGCTGATGATCCACAGTGTCGAATGCTGCATCCAAGACAATTAGCATGGAGTAATGACCATTTGATTTAGCTGTTAGTAGATCATTAGAGACTTTAGTGAGGGCAGTTTCAGTAGAGTGTTAAGAGCAGAAACCGGATTGGAGAGGGTTGAGAAGAGAGTTATCAAAGAGACAGAGGATAAGACGGGAGTGGACTAGGCATTCCAGGAGTTTAGAGATGAAGGGAAGATTAGAGACAGGTCTATAGTTAGCGGCACAGTTTTGGTCAAGAGATGGTTTTTTAAGTAGTGGATGTATGATGGCATGCTTAAAAGAGGAGGGAAAAATACCAGAAGAGAGAAAGAGGTTAAAGGTGAAAGGGACTGGAGGAGATGTGACGGAATTGGGTCACTGGTGCAAGTGGTTGGGCGAGAAGATGCAAGGAGCCTGCTTACTTCTTCTTCTGTGACTGGTTCAAAATTAGAGAGTGAGCTAGATGCAGTGGGGGAGGGAGGACAGTGCAGTATGAGGTGATTGGGAGATAAATTCCTGTTGAATCTGGTCAATTTTTTCTTTGAAGTAATTGGCCAGATCGTCAGCTCGGAGCTCCGTGGTTGGGGCCTGTACTCTTGGGTTGAGTAGAGAATGAAAAGGGTTGTGCTAGGAATCATGGAGTGAGCAGCTTCCATACTCGATCACTCTCTCCCGGCCATCTTGAACTTGTGACAACACAGCCCCCAGCCCGTGAAGACTCCCGTCAGTGTACAGGATGAACGGTTGCGAGAAATCCGCATAAGCTAACACTGGAGCATCCGAGAGCACAGCCTAAAGGTCTTGTAAGGCCTCTTCTTGAGGTTGCAGCCACTGGATTTTTCATCAATTTGCCCCAGCGGGAGCCCACTTCAGCAGGTCGTGCAGGGCTCGAGCCCGGCATGCAAAATTCTTTACGAAACAACGGTAGTATCCGGCCAACCCCAGGAAGGCCCGCTTGTCTTTTATCATCTCGGGGGTAGGCCATCCCTGAATGACAGCAACCTTTTCCCGGGACAGCCTTACGCCCTCCGCCGAGATGACATGGCCCAGATATTCGATCTGGGTGCGAAATAGGTGGCATTTTTGGGGTTTTACCTTCAACTCGTACTTTTGCAGCCAGCTGAGTACCTGCCCCAACCGCTTCAGGTGGTCCTCAAATGTGGCAGCATAAATGATGATATCATCCAGGTATATCAACATGGCCTCAATACAGAGATCTCCGAGACACAGCTCCATCAACCACTGAAAGGTCCCCGGGATGTTGGCCAGTCCAAACAGCATTCGATTGAACTCAAATAGTCCATAGGAAGTATGAACGCCGTCTTAGCCCTGCCTTCTTCTGACATGGGTACCTGCCAGGACCCACTGGCCAGGTCCAAAGTAGAAAAGTACGTCGCCTTCCCCAAGGCGGACAAGGATTCTTCTATTCGGGGCAGTGGGTACGAGTCTTTGATGGTGCAAGCATTCAGCTTTTGATAGTCTGCGCAGAATCGTAAGGTGCCATCCGTTTTGCGGACCAACACAATGGGAGCCACCCAGGGGCTTTGGCTTTCTCGAATCACTCCCTTTCGTAGCATTTGGGCCAGCAAAGTTTTCACCTCTTGGTAGAGTTGTGGAGGAATCTGTCGATATCGTTCACGGATGGGGGCTGCTCCTGCCATGGGAATTCCATGGGTGATGGCAGTGGTACATCCAAAATCTTCCTCATGACTAGCAAATACCTTGTGGTACTGTCCGAGCAGTGTTTTTATCTGAGAGAGCTGGGCTGCAGTTAGTCCGGAGAGCTCGGCCCGCATTTGTTCCAGGATGTTTCGACCCTTTTCCTGAGTTGAAATTTTGGTAGCCTGTAGAGTCCGGATAGTTACTGCCCAAGGGTCTAGGACTGCACTCTCAATTGAACCGCAGGGGCCGGTAGCACTTCTTCAAAAGGCCTTACTAGCTTGGCCAGTTTTGTCCGGGGCTTTAGGATGATGTCTTGGTCTTCAAGGTTGACGCAGTGCACCAGGACAGTCCCCTTCTGCACTGTGGTCAGGGAACGAGCCACCAATATGCCAGGGGGTAAGCACTCTGAGTAGCATGGCTCCACCTGCATCTCCATGCCTTCCAATGGTATCGGGGCTTGGATGGGCAGGGCCACCACTGTCTGTCCAGGGGGCAGTACAAGCAGGGGAGCCGCTGGCGCGATGACTTTGCCCAGGGCCTCGCCCTCCTGTCAGTACTGGAGGACTCGTGCTTCCCGCACCAACTGCTGGTATACCTGTCTTTGGGCCGAGCGGGAACCCCACTGTTTCAAGGTCTCATGTGTGGGATCATTGAGGAGTAGGTTGCCAAACTCCTGCAGTATGTTCATGCCCAGAATGACTTGGTGCTGTTTATCAGTTTCTCCGTGGGTCAGAACCACTCCTCTGCAGCCGAGGAATTTACCGCACAGCGTCACCTGTACCCACACCACCCCGGCAACAGGGACCAGTAGTTGATTGGCGGCTACCAGTCTGATCATGGGCCCCCACTGGGGTCTTGCTGCTTCGGGGAAATTCTGCCGGAAATAAGTTGCAGGCATAGTTGTTACTTATGAACCTGTATCCACCAGGCACCGGACGGCACGGCCCTCGACTTCTGCCCATACCACCGGACACTTTGCGACAAAATCTTCGGGACTTCCACCACCCCTAATCGGGGTTTCTGGCTCCGAGCAGCGTCCCCCCAGCCCAGAGCCCTCTAGTTTAAAGGCTGCCGGGGTGGGCATCTCCCACGCCGCTGACACTCTCGGGCGAAGTGGCCCGGCTCCCCGCGCTCATAGCACCGGGTCTGCGAGGTCTGTCCGCCCCGGGTGGGGCAGAGCCCCCAGGGACCAGTTTTGATACTAGACCATCCAGTCCTGGACTCAGTCCTTCTTTTCACTTCAGCCAACTCGCCCTGGATGTTCTTCAACTCCTGTTTCATTTCCTCTACCCATTGAGGCTCCGCAACTACGTTCAGGGAAGCCTTCACATTCCGGACCTTCCCCACGGGGACCGCCATTCCTTGCTCCTGTTCTCGAGCACATGTCTGACTTCCCACCTCGGAAAAGTCTATACGTGAATTCATTCTAATCTGCTCCCATAATACCTGCTTTATTAACGGGTCCCGTAGTCCAGTCACCAACAGGTCAAGTAGTATAATGTCAACAGGTCCTACGCCGTCCTTTCTTTCAATAGCCGTGTGTAACTCTTGGAGGACATTCATATACTGGGTGATGGTCTCCCCCTCCCCCTGCATCTGACTGAACAATAGGGTTCTTAACTCTCCCACATTGGTTGGGTCCCCATGGGTCTGTTCTAAAATCTGCAAAACCTTATCAAAGCTGTTGCGGTGTCCCGAGGGTTTCAACATCACTGATTTCCGAGCTTCCCCGACTAATGCCATGAGAGCTACTTCTGCTTCCAGGTCAGGAGTCATCGGGTGCATTCGTAAGAGCCCCTCGCATTCACTTTGTCCTGCTCCATAGCATGGTATTGGAGCCGGAAAATCTAGGCAGGTTGCTCAACATAGCCCCCAACGAAATGCTGGAACGAGGGCCCTCGCCAACTGTTGAGTTCACGGCCCTGCCCTGGTCTGGGGCATCGTTGTCCGCGCTCGGAGACTGCATCCTGCCGACTACGCCAAGTATAGGTAACAGCAGGTTCGCAGGATGCAGTGACGAGACGCGAGACTGGTTGAACTTTGGAAAGCAAACTTTTATAAATTGAAGCCGCTAGGGCTATACTAAGCAACCAAAAAGGGGTAACAACAGTTGTCCTCGCAGGGATTCAGTACAACCAAACACTATTTGAAAAGAACACGACTAACCCGGCCGAGGCCGGTGACTATGAGGCCGCGGTATGGCTGTTTACGGGTCCTTATACTTTATAATGTCACTTATCCGTCCTGACGTCCCTCAGTGTCTCTGTTGGAGCTACGTTGCGGATGAAGCTGCTTTGACGTCTTTGATGAGGCGACTTTGGCGTTTTTGATGAGGCTACTTTGGCGTCTTTGATGAGGCTGCTTTGGCGACGCAGCCGCTGGGCCCAGCCGCTGAAAATTTGGAGTAGTCTTCAGGCGCCCCAGTGCCCAGGAGGAGTTGGGGCACAACAGGCCCTGATGGAGTCTTGCGATGGGGTAACCCCCTGTAGTAACAGCGGAGTTGCGCTTGTTAGCGAGTTCAATGGGACTCTTGTACTCAAGCTAGGGTTGTGTCGCAGTCTTTAAGAGTGGCGGTTTACTGGCCATGCGCACAGCCTGAGGTTGTGTGCAGAGTGTCTCTGTTGACGAGGAACAGGCCCCAACTGCCGACTGCAGCGGGGTGAAGGCGGCAGTGAGCGGTGATATCCAGGCCGCAACCGGGCTGAAGTGACACGGCAGCAAGCAGGCCGCAACCGTGGGCTGAAGTGGGACAGCAGTGACCGGGAGGGGCAGTGGACAGGCCACGGCGGGCTCAGGCTCAGCGGTAATGGCAGAGAATGACCGAGGGCAGATCGTGACCCAGGATTGGGGTGAAGAGGCAGTCCCCTGTCGATAAGCTCAGCGCCTCTCTCCTGAGGGCCACTGCGTATCTACCCTCTGCTGCTGGTCTCCTCTCTGAACTGTCTGTGTCCTCCTCGTTCGCTCACGCCCCCTCCATCTCCTGCTCCGTGTCTGACGTATCACCAACTGACTCCCTGCGTGCTCCCTGTCCCTTTTATACTCGCCCCTCCCCTTGCTGTCCTGTCACTCTCAGCAGTCCACTCTCCTCCTCTGCTCCCCAGGTACTGTTTCCTTAGGAACTCAGATGGCGGTCCCCTTGGTTCCGGCCCGGACACTCAGCGGGGGTCCTCCTCCCTACACATGTTCAAGTAGCAAGTTCTAAAGTAACCAAATATCAAGTGGCAGAAGTATTCCTACACCCACAGGGAAGTGGAATCTATACTATATGTTATGTATCTAATATATACTTACCTTGTAATGTCTTCACATCCTGTTCCGTCCAGATGTGTCCGGATCCCAGAATTCCAAGTGGCTGAAGTTGACCGACCGCCATATTGGGACACCCAAGTGATGCAATATGGAAACTGCTGGTGGTACCAGCCTCTTGCACGGTACCACCAGCTGAACACCATCGCACCACACACACACACACACACACTGTATACACCGTACGCACCACACACACACACAAACACACTCTGTATATGCCGTAAGCACCACACACACACAAACACACTCTGTATATGCCGTACACACCACACACACACAAACATACTGTATACGCCATACGCAGCCTCTTTCACGGTACCACCAGCGGCATACCGTCGCGAACACACCGCCTCCGGGATCAGCAAATGATTCACTGACCGCTGCCATCTTTGTACAGGAGGAGTGCATGCGCAGTTTTAATGTGACCGTCGCTATCTGTCTGAACAAAGAAGGCGGCGGTCTGATTTACTCCGCCGGCGCACATAGGAAAGAGGACACACAGGGGGGAGACAGCTCAAACAAGAGAACACATGAAGGAAGAAGATAGCACAGTGGTGGAGAGAGAGAGATTAGATAAGGGGGGAGAGCACATGGGGTACACAGGTAAAATAAGAGATGACATGAGAGAAGACAGCAGATGGGGAGAGAGAAAGCGCACAGGGGTGAGAGAGACAGAGCACAAGGGGAGACAGCTCAAACGGGACATCACATGAAATGAGAACACAGCACAGGAAGGGGAGAGACAGCAGACAAGGAGGATAGCACATGGGATAGACAGGTCAAAGAACAGAGCACAGACAGGAGATGTCAACACATGGGGAAAGAGAGTGGATAGGTAGGTGAGCACATGGGGGGGAGAGATTTTCAACGCTGCAAAGCCTGCCCCCATTGTGACATTACCACCCTTCCGATGTGATAGCATCAGGCCTCCATCTTGTACTAGATAAGAAGGTTCGTGTGTAACAAGACCAGAGGGTCAAAGGAAGAACTAGCCAGGCTGCGACATTATCTCCTGTGGAGTTGCAGCCAAGTGTAAACAGGCGCTAAGATGCTGCAGCACAACCAAATTTAGATGACACATACGAATCGGAAGTTGCCGTACAAGAAGGGAAGATCCTCATTGTAATATGCTTTTTCAGTGTAACAAGTATCATTCATAAAAATGTGCTGCCACGTGAAACCATCAGGCCTATACCTCTGAATTTTGTAGAAGATGTATTCCTTAAGTACCTGCTACTACATGGATATAGGCTTTACCAGTTCCTTTGCTAAAGAAAAGTTTGTTTTCTTTTTACTGTCTTTCTTATCAATCTTTACTTTATTGGATCCTGACCTGCCTTGTCAAGTGGCAGTATTGTCCGGGGACACACAAGCAACCTCGGCCAGGGTTTCTGTGGGCGTTACATAAAGAAGCACGGCATAGAAAGAGACTGTTTTTCTCTCTGTGCATATTCTCCCTCTGGGCTGTAGATGGGCTAACCACACAACCACTAACTACCTGGAGGGAGTGGGTCGCCCTCCCAGGGCTGTGGGGTACTCGATACCGGGCCGGTGTCAGCGGGATGTGTCACAGCAGCGGTGACCCGGTCCGTGGCCTGGGCGCCCAGTGTAAAAAGGGGAGATTGCAAATGGTGGAATGTAAATGAATAGTTTGTGACGCCACCTGTGGTGTTCGGCAAGTGAGATGTTGAGCCGACGCTGCATGCAGATCCTCTGGGGCTGGTGGTGTGTTGCAGCTAAGATGGTGAAGCTCCCCACAGGTGGAGCTGTAGCCCCAGGGCAGTGTAGATGTAAGGGGAGAGGAGAGGCACATGCGGTGTAGAAGCTGGTACCCAGATGTAGCGGTACTGGGTGCGTTGGCGCAAGAATGAATGGAGGACACCAGGGCTTGCAGTTCCAAAGCTTTACTCACAGTCTGTAGTACACACAGGTGCCTGCCTCCGTGCTGTGTCCTCCGGGTCAGGGACTCAATCAACCTCCACGCCAGATGGAATGCTCCCTTCCAACACTCCGCCAACATGTGCCTTTCTGAACGTCTCCTCTTATAGCACCTTTAAGTGTGAAGTACTCCTAGTACTGTGTTACACTGGAGTGCCTCCTGACAGATGTTCCCATGAACTCTACTTGTGCGGCAGACAGCTGTAGCCTGCTTCGGGGACTCCTTACTCACTATCAATGTTGCTGTTGTGCACCCAAGTCTTAGATGGGAGTAGTGCATTTACAGTCCACTACTCCACCGGTGTCTGCTGTAGAACCATTAGGGTCCATACAACCTCGGGGACCGGGCCCCGGCCTTGCGCTTAGAACTTCTAGGCAGGGTTCTCTTCTAACCCACGTCCTCTGTTCCCTTTTACTCCTACGTTCCATACTAGTCTTTCCTTCTTATGGAAGATCAGGTTTCGGTTCAATGTCTTTCTCCTTCTTTCCTTTCCCGTGCCAGTAGACCCAGGTCAATGAGATCTGCTGCAGCACCTCCTTCCTCCATCCCTCTCCCAGGGATCTTCTCTCCTCACTCCTCTCTGAGTGACCGACTGACTGACCTCTCATACTAAACACTCCCGCTCTTTTATGTATTCTAACTCCACCCGCCTCCCAGCACGTTTCGTGTTCCAAGCAGGGAGCCACCAAAGGTGCTCTGCTACACTCCAAGCAGGGAGCCCCAATGTGGCTTTGATGAACTACCGTGTTGTGTGGGATGCAGGTGTTGGAGCGTGGTCAGGAGCCTCCAACTGACCTGGATGGTGGGGTACCACACCTCAGGAGGAGGTGCAGTACCTCTGTGGCGACTGAGCCTCTGGGGCGCCACAGGAGATTTAACGCTAAGGGAGCCAAGGGAGGAAGAACTTTGCATGCTTCATTGCAGCGCAAAGAATTACTGTTGGATGGGGCCAGGAGTAATACAGGGTAATTCAAAATAGTGCTGGATTCTCAATGAGATCAAAAGTAAAAAATGGTTCACTTTCAATAACTGAGTGTCTTTTGAAAGAACATTCATTTTATGTTTAGAATATACAAATCCATCAATGTGATCTTAGACATCTATTTAAATCCACGATTTCTACGAGCTTTATACTGTTCATATTCATTGGTACTTTGTCTTGGCATTAAAATTTGTATGATTAATAAGTGCAATATATTGTCTAGAGATTTGAAGAAAATGTCTAGTGAATGCGTCTCACAAACTGTCTGCCATATATATGGGATTTATATTATTACTAGCTGAAGAGCCTGGCGTTGCCCTGGCATATTAACTAACTACGGTTAGTTATAACAAATTATGATTATACTAGATGTGTGCCCGATGCTATCACGTCGGGAGGGCAGTAACATCACGATGGGGGCAGCTTTGTGGTGCTGGGGGTGGCGGCCCACCCACTTCCGTGCAGTCACATCCAGCAGGAAAGACGGAGTTTTGCGGCCTGTGATGGCCACACCCAATCTCCAGCATAGGCCTCAAGCCACCGTCTTTCATGCCGGCTGTGACTGCACGGAGGTGGGTGGGCAGGCAGCGGCGGAATCCGGCTCGTGTAGTCAGGCGGTGGGTCCAGCGGCGGCATCCCTCTCATTACACCCTCTCATTACACCCTCTCATTATACCCCCTTCATTACACCCCTCTCGTTATACCCCCTCTTTACACCCCTTTCACAACCTCGTGATCGCAGCGGCGGCCTGGAACCGAGCGGCAACTGGGATCCGAGCGTCAGCTGGAATCCAAGCAGCAGCCGGGATCCCAGCGGTGGTCGGGATCGCAGCAGCGTTCGGGTATGCAGAGGCAGCCTGGATCCGAGTGGCCGCTGGGATCCCAGCGGCGGTCGGGATCGCAGCAGCATTCGGGATCGCAGTGGCATGGATCGAGATCGCAGTGACGTTCAGGATCGCAGCTACGTCCTGGATTCAAGCAGCATCACTTGGGTGTTCCAAAATGGCGGTCGGTGTACTTCCGATGCAGCGAGGTGGATTGTGGGATTCAGGGACATCCAGACGGAAGTGGATGACAGACAATTTAAGGCAATTATATATGGTTATACATATATATAAAGCTGAGTGCATAGTCCCGCCCACTCCGCATAGCCACATTCACTATAATATCCCACATCATCCCGTCAGCCAGAGCTACCGGACTACTACCCCTAATATCCCACATCGTTCCGTCAGCCAGAGCCACCGGACTACTACCATTAATGTACCACATCATCCCGTCAGAGCCACCAGACTACTACCCCTAATATCCCACATCATCCCTTCAAAGCCACCGGACTACTACCCCTAATATCCCACATCATCCCATCAGCCAGAGCCACCGTACAACTACCACTAATATCCCACATCATCCTGTCAGAGCCACCGGACTACTACCCCTAATATCACACATCATCCCGTCAGCCAGAGCCATCGGACTACTACCCCTAATATCCCACATCACCCCATCAGCCAGAGCCACTGGACTACTACCCCTAATATCCCACATCATCCCGTCAGCCTGGGGTTAGAACCAGAGCGCTGAGTGGAACGGTCCTAACTTCAATACCGGGGATCCCTTTGAGAGAGGCCTGGCATCAGAACCAGAGTGTTGAGTGGATTTGCACTGACTTCCATACCAATGATCCCTTTAGTAGAAACATGGGGTGAGAATCAGAGCGCAGAGTGAACTTGCCCTCACATCCATACCGATGATCCCTTTAAGAGGGGCCTGGGGTTAGAATCAGAGCGCAGAGTGGATTTGCTCTCACTTCCATACCGGGAATCACTTTAAGAGGGGCCTGGGGTCAGAACCAGAGTGCTGAGTGGAATTGACCTAACTTCCATACCAATGATCCCTTTAAGAGAGTCTGGGATCAGAACCAGAGCGCTGAGTGGAATTGCCCTAACTTGAATACCCATGATTCCTTTAATACAGGGGTGGAAAACCTTTTTTCTGCCGAGGGCTATTTGGAATTTTATAATAGCGTTCGGGGGCCGTATAAAATTATTAATAATGATGAGCGAGTATACTCGTTGCTCGGGTTTTCCCAAGCATGCTCGGGTGTCCTCTGAGTATTTTGGCTTGCTCGGAGACTTAGTTTCTGTCGACGCATTTGCATAATTTGCAGCTACTGGACAGCCTGAATACATATGGGGATTCCTTACCAAACAGGCATTCCACACATGTATTCAGGCTGTCCAGCAGCCATAAATCATGCAGCTGAGGCGACGAAAACTAAATCTCTGAGCACGCCAAAATACTCGGAGGACACCCGAGCAACGAGTATACTCGCTCATCACACATTAATAACTGTCTTAAACATTAGCCAACTATATTTATTCAAGCATTTAAATAACTCCTACCTAATGTGATGGCTGGAATGACTTCTCTTTGGTGAGGCGTTTGATATTGGGAGGTATTGATGATGTTGCTACTCGCAACTGGTTTTCTAAGTTTGCATCAGTCAATCTTGAGCGAAGGCGACACTTTGCGATGGAAAGTTTTGAAAAGAACTGCTCACAGCAATACGTTGTTCCGAACACAGATGCATATTTCAATGCATGTCTCCTCACAGTGGGAAAATCATCATTGTTCACATAACGTTTATAAAACTCAAGCAATGGGAGGTTATTGTACCTAGCTTTCAGCTCAGCATTGTTTTGCAGCTGAATGATTTTGTGTTGTAGGTCATCAGGCACATCAGCTGGTTCCACATTGAATGGTGTAGCAAAGATGTCCAGTTCCATTTGTTTACTTTTGATATCCTTGAATCTTTCATCAAATGCTTCAATTAGTTTTGCACATTCACCAGCATATTCAAGTGTCATGGAAGGCTTTTGTCTTTCCCGTGCTGGCCAGCAGGAGACCAACGATCAAAAAATGGCCCAGGACATTCAAGCACGATCAGCGATACCCGGTGGGGGGCGGTCGCTGATGCATGTCACACACAGCAATATCGCTGGCAAGATCGCTGTGGCGTCACAAAATCTGCGATCTCACTAGCGATCTCGCTGTGTGTGATGGGTCCTTTAGAGTTCATTTCCTCCCAGCAGTGGGGTTTTATATGCAGGAGCCAGGCAGGTTCAGAACGCTACTAACCTGCTGATTAACCCCATTTCTGGGGCCTGAGGTATACAGCACATGGGTGGGAACATGGAGCCTGAGGTATACAGCACATGGGGGGTACATGGAACCTGAGGTATACAGCACATGGGTGGTACATGGAGCCTGAGGTATACAGCACATGTGGGTACATGGAGCCTGAGGTATACAGCACATGGGTGGTACATGGAGCCTGCATATACAGCACATGGGGGTACATGGAGCCTGAGGTATACAGAACATGGGGGGTACATGGAGCCTGAGGTATAAAGCACATGGGCGGTACATGGAGCCTGCAGTATACAGCACATGGGTGGTACATGGGGCCTGAGCTATACAGCACATGGGTGGTGGTACATGGAGCCTGCGGTATACAGCACATGAGTGGTACATGGAGCCTGAGGTATATAGCATATGGGTGGTACATGGAGCCTGAGGTATACAGCACATGGGTGGTACATGGAGCCTGAGGTATACAGCACACGGGTGCTACATGGAGCCTGAGATATACAGCATATGGGTGGTGCATGGAGCCTGCACATACAGCACATGGGGGGTACATGGAGCCTGAGGTATACACCACATGGGGGGTACATGGAGCCTGTGGTCTACAGCACATGGGGGTACATGGAGCCTGAGGTATACAGCACATGGGGGTACATGGAGCCTGAGGTATACAGCACATGGGTGGTACATGGAGCCTGCATATACAGCACATGGGGGGCACATGGAGCCTGAGGTATACAGCACATGGGGGGAACATGGAGCCTGAGGTATACAGCACGTGGGGGTACATGGAGCCTGAGGTATACAGAAATGGCTAATCATAATGAAAAAATACCATCATGGTCTAGAACAAACATGTTGTAATACAGATATACAGAGATAGCTATTATTGGCAAATGCACCAATCATTAGATACAAAATGCTGTGATACAAATCTTTTTTGACATGGTAAGTAGGGATATCAGGCTATTGGATGAGAGACCAAACCACTTGAATAATATTAACCAATCTGAAAAGAAGGCCATACGTGAACTTGGCAATAATAGAGATTTGGTAATAAGGGAGGCTGATAAGGGGGGGAACATTGTTATTTGGCCTGTAGAATTATATGTTAAGGAGGCATAACCCCCTGTTTTTATCAGCTTCTTCCATCAGATCCTACCCCTGTGTTCAATTCAAAATTGGAAAAGCTACTCTCCATGGCAATGGCACATAATGTAATCAACCAAAAGGAGAAGGAATTTTTAACAACCCATCACCCTAAGGTCCCGACTTTTTACATGCTGCCTAAAGTGCATAAGTCAATCCAAGAACCACCAGGTAGGCCAATAGTGTCGGGGATAGGAGGGATTTTTGAGAAACCTTGCATGTATGTTGACTTCTTTTTGCAACCGCTAGTTATTACTCTTGATTCCTTTATTAAGGACACTTCACATTTGTTGGTTGTACTCAACGACTTGCCAATCCCCCCTGATACTTTCATCGTTACTCTCGACGACGAATCACTCTACACCAATATAAGGCATGATCTGGGAATACAAGCGGTATCCTTCTTCCTTGGACAACACACGACTGGTGACAGACAACATGACTCCTTTATTTTGGATTTACTGCACTTTATCCTGGATAAAAACTATTTCGTTTTTGACTGTTCTTTTTACAGGCAGGTATCTGGGACCGCGATGGGCGCACGTTGTGTGCCATCGTATGCTAATCTTGTTTTGGGGTGGTGGGAGGTTAATGTAGTTTATGGTTTACCGGCTTTCAGAGACCATGTTTTTAAATGGTTTCGTTATATTGATGATGTGCTCCTCCTCTGGACAGGATCATTGGATGAGTGTCAGGAGTTTATACATCTACTCAATGATAATGAATTGAATATTCATCTTACAGCAAACTTTTCGGGCCCTGTGACGGAATTTCTGGACCTTAATTTGATGATTGAAGAAGGTACTGTTAAGATGTCATTATATCGAAAACCCACTTCCATCAACAGTATTTTGCACTACTCAAGCTTTCATCTGGATCATCTAAAAGATGGCATTCCAAAGGGCCAATTTTATAGGGTAAGAAGAAATTGCTCTCAACAACAGGATTTCTTGGCCCAGGCAAGTGATCTGACAAACTGTTTTAAGGATAGGGGGTACCCTAAAAAAGTGATTTCTAAAGCCTTTCAGACAGCCAATAGCAGCAGTCGAGTACAGCTATTGCAGCCTAAAACCAGAAATATCATTAAACCCCTGGATTAATCACGACATATAACAACCAATGGCATAACTTACGTGGCATTTTGTCAAAATATTGGGACATGCTGACAAATGACCCTAAATTGGCACCTCATATTGACTCCAGACCTACATTAATAGCTAGGAGGGCACAATCTCTTAAAGACTCCCTTTGCCATGGCCATTTTAAGAGACCCACATACAAACTGAATAGGGGCATACGTCTGGTTGGCACGTTTGCCTGTGGCGGCTGTAATATCTGTCATCTTACAGTGTGTAGTCAAGGAGTCATTCTTCCTACTTTACAATCGCCTGTTTTTTCCAAAACATACTTTAATTGTAGGTCTAGGAATCTGATATATGCCTTGGTGTGCAGCTGTCCCAAGATCTACATTGGTCAAACTACACAAGAACTTCGTAAAAGAATCCAGCAACATCTCTCTAACATCAATACGGACAGAACGAATAAAGAAAAAGGTAAAACCCTGAGTTCGGTTGCACTTCATTTCCTACGGGAACATAATAGCTGTAGCACGGGAATACGGGTTATGGGCCTGGAGTCTGTTTCTACAGACATCCGGGGTGGTAACATCTCATTAGCACTCTTGAAAAGGGAATCCAAATGGATTTATAACCTTAAAAGTCGGACACCTTTGGGACTAAACGAGGATCTCCTGTTCACAGGGTTTTACAAACAAGTATGAAGTGACTTTAAGATACCTTTTTCTTCTCCTTGTTTTTAGACTCAACCAAGCCTTTATTCATGTGGCTTGTAATTTGAAGTGCAAAAGGTGGATATGGGGAACGATACACAACGCTGGACCTCTGACTATACACTGGACAAGCCGGGAAAATGTTTCCATGATGGATCATTATTTGATTCATTGTAATTAGTTTGGACTGCTCCCCCTGGATGAAAATATCACTCTTCGAATTTTTGAATGTCTTTTGTTGAACCATTAAATGAACTATTGGTTATGCTTTTGCAGTGTTAAGTGTTTATAATTAACACTTTGGTTTATTGTTGATGTATAGTGTATCGATTATATCTTATTATCGACACTAGTGTTTACCACTAACTGCTACTTTAGGGATGGATATGCAGATCATTCATATCTTGTACCATCTGATATGGATTTGGGTTCTTGATTGGTTTCCCACCTATATCTTGAGGACGAAGCGTTCCCCCTTTACTTGTATTTTGACCATTGTGCAGTCTCTATTATACTTTCTTTTTGGCTGCCTAGACTATACTTGGTATTCTTACCCTAGGCTCCTCCTAGGGTCTACTAGGGTAAATGTATAAATCCTCAGTACATGCAAGCCTGGCTTAACAGGGTGGAGCCTGTGGAATATCAGTACAGTGCATTTGGATATGGATTTTTGAGAATATTTGGACATACATGATGATATGCCATTTTACTTATGGAAATCATCCTTGATATGACGTATATTGCTCTTTCCATAGATTTGCACTATGGTGGGTCCTATTTAAACAGGTGGGCCTTTTTAGGACTTGTATGGTATTATCTCCTATATAAAAAAAATTTTTCGTTTTGTTTATGTCTACACATAAGCGACTGGTAGTTTTCTTAATGGTGGGTGAATATTATATACCCACACTTGGGAGACTGTTATGAACTTGGAAATAATTGAACATTGTGACCAGGGCATTTTCCATCTGTTCTCTCTATATATATGGTCCTGGCGTATACGTTGGGCACCTTTTTCAAATGATCTAATGCAAAGTACATTGTATAAATATAATATTGCTATCCAGGATATGAGATAATGAATTATTTGTCTCTGTGTGTGCAACAATTTAACCTTATGCTACATTCGGATGTGCAATTATCTTGGTCATTCTAATATTATGAATAATGTCCTTTTCCTTATGACGCATTTTTTATGTGGGGTTGCATTCACATTAATGCGGCATTGCCTTTGGTGAAACTGGTTAAATGGTTCTCCATTATTCACCTGTATATATTTGTACTTTTTATGGTGACTTTTCGGCGCATACACATTTACTTAATTATTCTGGCTATTGTTGCATTTAGGACATTTCACCAGAGCAAGCGACGTGTGTGTGTGCGCCTTCGGGCATGTATGAAGTTCAACGGTCCTGTTTTCTGTTATAATGTTCTTTTTATAATGGGTGCGCGTTTATTTAACCCCTTCCTGTCATCCGACGTACTATCCCGTCCACGGTACCCGGGCCCGTATGACCGTGGACGGGATAGTACGTCTACCGCGATCACGGACCGCCCCCGACACGTTAACCCCTTGCACACCGCGATCAAACATGATCGCGGTGTACCGGGAGTTAAAGGGAAGCATCGGCAGGGAGGGGGCTCCCTCCGTGCTTCCCTGAGCCCCCCACGGCAGCGCAATGTGCAGCGCTGCTGCGGGGGGCTCCTTTCCTCCAGGCCCCCGAATCCAAGATGGCGACGGGGGCCTTCGGGGACCTGAGGAAGCTGGCTTCCTCAGTGCCTGCAAAGCGCAGGCAAGAGGAAGTCTGCTTCAATGCCTGTGACAGATTGCTGATCTGTCACAGTGATCTGTGATGTGACAGATCAGCGATCTGTCACAGGACAGTGATGTCCCACCTGGGACTATGTAATAAAGTAAAAAAAAATTGAAAAAAAATTTAAAAATAAATTTTAAAAAATCGCCAAATAAATTAGTAAAAAAAAAAAAAAATATTCCCCAATAAATTCATTTTTTGAAAATAATAAAAAAAAAAACCAATAAAAGTACACATATTAGGTATTGCCGCGTCCGTAATGACCCGCCCTATAAAACTGTCCCATTAGTTAACCCTTTTAGCGAACCCCTTAAAAAATAAAAATAAAAAACGAAGCAAAAAACAATGATTTATTATCATACCGCCAAACAAAAAGTGTAATAACGCGCGATCAAAAAGACGCATATAAATATCCATGGTACCGCTGAAAACGTCATCTTGTCCCGCAAAAAACGAGCCGCCACACAGCATCATCAGCGAAAAAATAAAAAAGTTATAGCTCACAGAATAAAGCGATGCAAAAATAATTATTTTTTATATAAAATAGTTTTCATTGCATAAAACCGACAAAAACATAAAAAAAGACCTAAATGAGGTATCGCTGTAACTGTACTGACCCGAAGAATAAAACCGCTTTATCAATTTTACCGCACGCGGAACGGTGTAAACACCCCCCCAAAAGAAATTCATGAAACGCTGGTTTTTGTTCATTCTGCGTCCCAAAAATAGGAATAAAAAGCGATCAAAAAATGTCACGTGCCCGAAAATGGTACCAATAAAAACGTCAACTCGTCCCGCAAAAAATAAGACCTCACATGACTCAGTGGGTCAAAATACGGAAAAATTATAGCTCTCAAAATGTGGTGATGCAAAAACTATTTTTACAATAAAAAGTGTCTTTTAGCGTGTGACAGCCGCCAAAAATAAAAACCGCCATAAATAGTAAATCAAACCCCCCGTTATCACCCCCTTAGTTAGGGAAAAATAATAAAACTAAAAAAAAGTATTTATCTCCATTTTCCCGTTAGGGTAAGGCTGTGTGCACACGCTGCGGATTAGGTGCGGATTCATCCGCGCGGATTTTGTAAAATCCGCAGGTGAAACCGCAGGTCAAAAGACCTGCGGTTTTACCTGCAGATTGCTCTGCGGTTTTGTCCTGCGGTTTTTCATCTCCTCAATAGAGGAGATGGCAAACCGCAGGAGAATCCGCAGAAAGAATTGACATGTCAATTCTTTCTGCGGATTGAAAACCGCAGATAATCCGCGCGGAAAATTTCGCACCGTCTGCACTGCGGTTTTTGATTCCCATAGGGAATCATGGTACTGGGGTCCGCAGCAGCCAAAACCGCTGCGGAACCGCAGCAAAATCCGCAGCGTGTGCACACAGCCTTAGGGTTAGGGCTAGGGTTAGGGCTAGGGTTAGGGCTAGGGCTAGGGTTAGGGCTAGGGTTAGGGCTAGGGTTAGGGCTAGGGCTAGGGCTAGGGTTAGGGCTAGGGTTAGGGTTAGGGCTAGGGTTAGGGTTAGGGCTAGGGCTAGGGTTAGGGTTAGGGTTAGGGCTAGGGTTAGGGTTAGGGTTAGGGCTAGGGTTAGGGCTAGGGCTCAGATTAGGGTAGGGGTGTGTTGGGGTTAGGGTTGGAGTTATAATTGGGGGTTTCCACTGTTTGGGCACATCAGGGGCTCTCCAAATGCAACATGGCGTCTGATCTCAATTCCAGCCAATTCTGAGTTGAAAAAGTCAAATGGTGCTCCTTCCCTTCCAAGCTCTGCCATGCGCCCAAACAGTGTTTTACCCCCACATGTAGGGTATCAGCCTACTCAGGACAAATTGCAAAACAATTTTTGGGGTCCAATTTCTCCTGTTACCCTTAGGAAAATAAAAAATTGGGGGCAAAAATATCATTTTTGTGGAAAAAAATGATTTTTTTATTTTCACGTCCGAGTGTTATAAACTTCTGTGAAGCACTTGGGGGTTCAAAGTGCTCACCACACATCTAGATAAGTTCCGTGGGGGGTCTAGTGTCCAAAATGGGGTCACTTGTGGGGAGTTTCAATAGTTTAGGTACATCAGGGGCTCTCCAAACGCACATGACACCCGCAGACCATTCCATCAAAGTCTGCATTCCAAAACGTCACTGCTTCCCTTCCGAGCCCCGACATGTGTCCATACAGTAGTTTTCTCCCACATATGGGGCGTCAGCGTACTCAGGCCAAATTGGACAACAACTTTTGGGGTCCAATTTCTCCTGTTACCCTTGGGAAAATGAAAAAATTGCGGACTAATTGATCATGTTTCTGGAAAAAATACGATTTTTTTATTTTCATGCCCTGGCATTATAAACTTCTGTGAAGCCCTTGGGGGTTCAAAGTGCTCACCTCACATCTAGATAAGTTCCTTAGTGGGTCTAGTTTTCAAAATGGGGTCATTTGTGGGGGGTTTCCACTGTTTAGGTACATTAGGGGCTCTCCAAAAGCAACATGACACCTGCAGACCATTCCATCAAAGTCTGCATTCCAAAACGTCACTACTTCCCTTCCGAGCCCCGACGTGTGCCCATACAGTAGTTTTCTCCCACATATGGGGTATCAGCATACTCAGGACAAATTGGACAACAACTTTTGGGGTCCAATTTCTCCTGGTACCCTTGGGAAAATAAAAAAATGGTGACTAAAAATCATGTTTGTGGAAAAAATACGAATTATTTATTTTCACGCCCGGGCATTATAAACTTCTGTGAAGCACTGGGGGGGTCAAAGTGCTCACCACACATCTAGATAAGTTCCTTAGGGGGTCTAGTTTCCAAAATGGTGTCATTTGTGGGGGGTTTCCACTGTTTTGGTACATCAGGAGTTTTCCAAACGCGACATGGTGTCCGATCTCAATTCCAGCCAAAAACGTCAAATGGCGCTGCTTCCCTTCCGAGCTCTGCCATGCGCCCAAATAGTGGTTTACCCCCACATGTGGGGTATCAGCGTACTCAGAACAAATTGCACAATAACTTTTACGGTCCTGTTACCCTTGGAAAAATAAGAATTGAGGGTGAAAAGATCATTTTTGTGGAAAAAATATGATTTTTTAATTGTATGGCTTTATGTTATAAACTTCTGTGAAGCCCATGGGGGTTCAAAGTTCTCACCACACATCTAGATAAGTTCCTTAGGGGGTCTAGTTTCCAAAATGGTGTCATTTGTGGGGGATTTCCACTGTTTTGGTACATCAGGGGTTTTCCAAATGCGACATGGTGTCCGATCGCAATTCCAGCCAAAAACGTCAAATTGCGCTGCTTCCCTTCCGAGCTCTGCCATGCGCCCAAATAGTGGTTTACCCCCACATGTGGGGTATCAGCGTACTCAGGACAAATTGCACAATAACTTTTAGGGTCCTGTTACCCTTGGAAAAATAAGAATTGAGGGTGAAAAGATCATTTTTGTGGAAAAAATATGATTTTTTAATTGTATGGCTGTATGTTATAAACTTCTGTGAAGCCCATGGGGGTTCAAAGTTCTCACCACACATCTAGATAAGTTCCTTAGGGGGTCTAGTTTCCAAAATGGTGTCATTTGTGGGGGGTTTCCACTGTTTTGGTACATCAGGGGTTTTCCAAACGCGACATGGTGTCCGATCTCAATTCCAGCCAAAAACGTCAAATGGCATTGCTTCCCTTCCGAGCTCTGCCATGCGCCCAAATAGTGGTTTACCCCCACATGTGGGGTATCAGCGTACTCAGGACAAATTGCACAATAACTTTTAGGGTCCTGTTAACCTTGGGAAAATAAAAATTGGGGTGAAAAGATCATTTTTGTGGAAAAAATATGATTTTTTAATTGTACCGCTGTACGTTATAAACTTCTGTAAAGCCCTTGTGGGTTCAAAGTTCTCACCACATATCTAGATAAGTTCCTTGGGGGGTCTAGTTTCCAAAATGGGGTCACTTGTAGGGGGTTTCCACTGTTTAGGTACATCAGGGACTCTCCAAACGTGACATGGCGTCCGATCTGAATTCCAGCCAATTTTGCATTGAAAAAGTCAAACGGCGCTCCTTCCATTCTGAGCTCTGCCATGCGCCGAAACAGTCGTTCCCCCCACAAATCAGGTATCAGCGTACTCAGGACAAATTGCACAATAACTTTTGCAGTCTAATTTCTCCTGTTACCCTTGGTAAAATAAAAAAAATTGAACCTGAAGTATTTTTTTTGTGAAAAAAAGTTAGATGTTCATTTCTTTTTAAATATTCAAAAAAATTCCTGTGACGCACCTAATGGGTTAATAAACTTCTTGAATGTGGTTTTGAGCACCTTAAGGGGTTCAGTTTTTAGAATGGTGTCACTTTTGGGTATTTTCTATCATATAGACCCCTCAAAGTGGCTTCAAATGTGATGTGGTCCTAAAAATAAAATGGTGTTGTAAAAATGAGAAATCGCTGGTCAACTTTTAACCCTTATAGCTTCCTAACAAAAAAAAATTTTGGTTCCAAAATTGTGCTGATGTAAAGTAAACATGTGGGAAATGTTACTTATCAAGTTTTTTGTGTGCCGTATCTCTGTGATTTAAGGGCATAAAAATTCAAAGTTGGAAAATTGCGAAATTTTCAAAATTTTTGCCAAATTTCCATTTTTTTCACAAATAAACGCAAGTTATTTGAATGAAATTTTACCACTAACATGAAGTACAATATGTCTCGAGAAAACAATGTCAGAATCACTGGGATCAATGGAAGCGTTCCAGAGTTATGACCTCATAAAGGTACAGTGGTCAGAATTGTAAAAATTGGCCCGGTCATGAACGTGCAAACCACCCTTGGGGGTGAAGGGGTTAACCTTGCATATCATCTTGAAGCATATCAACACCAGCACCTCATTATGATGTGTTGTTGTATGTATATAAATGCCGCATTTTTGCTGGCAAAATGATCGTTTTTATTATAGCTCATGTATAGGCATCTATTATGGTGCTTTCTCTGCGCAAGCGCATGTATTCCGGCTTAAGATTATAACCTGACCTTCCTTCGGTGGAACTAATTTGTCTGTCTTTTTGTGGAGTGTTGGACGATAATGCTCCGCCTCCCTATATGCGATCGCGCTGGTGTTTACCTCAGCTGCCTCTTACTAGCGCATGCGCATTACTATATTTTTGTCATGGTAGCTTTTATGACTTTCTTCCGGTGGAAGTGACGTGTCTGTGTGATCCGGTGCACTGATTAATGACCAGGCTCTTCCTCTCTGTATGCGATTAAGCAGGTATTGTCCTCAGCTGCTTTCTATTCTTATAATATTGGTAACATATATAATTCACTTCTCTCAGACCACAACCTCAGCCCCTGATGAAGCTACCTTGCGGTAGCGACACGCGTTGGGCATTCCACAGGCTCCCCCTGGCATGGTAATGGCTTTGTACCTAGCGCTTATACACACCTTTTTGAAGCGCTTTCCTGGAGGAACATCATTTGGCTCTGAATTATTGTAATCTGAGCCTTGGTGCACTCATTGTTGTGGTATTTTTTCATTCAGATGACTGGTACAATTGGAACATTAACCCATTGGTGTATAGATTTCTGATGCAGCATTTTGTATCTAATGATTGGTGCATTTGCCAATAATAGCTATCTCTGTATATCTGTATTACAACATGTTTGTTCTAGACCATGATGGTATTTTTTCATTATGATTAGCCATTTCTATTATGAGACCTATACATTTGGGGAGCTCTTTGTACAGCTATATTATTAACCCTTCAGGATATATGTCACTGTTTTGGAGTGATTTTTAAATGTTTTTATGGTGTCTTGGTCTGTTTTTTGACATTTAATAACATTTATATTATTGTGACCTAGTGTGTGATCCCATTGTTATGGTCAGTAGCTTTTTTCTTGTATGTCTATTGTATATTTTTTACTGACTATTGGTGTATCCCCACATAGATTATTTGTGGTGCCCTCCTTTTCTTCAGTGCCTGAGGTATACAGCACATGGGTGGTACATGGGGCCTGAGGTATACAGCACATGGGGGATACATGGAGCCTGATGTATACAGCACATGGGGGGTACATGGAGCCTGCAGTGTACAGCACATGGGGGGGTTCATGGAGCCTGCGGTATACAGCACATGGAGGTACATGGAGCCTGCAGTATACAGCACATGGGGGGTACATGGAGCCTGCAGTATACAGCACATGGCAGGGTACATGGAGCCTGCGGTATACAGCACATGGGGGTACATGGAGCCTGTGGTATACAGAACATGGGGGTACATGAGGCCTGAGGTTCCTTGATTACCTTGCACACTGCAGCCGCACAGGAAAACGTGACACTTTCAGCTCTGCTATCTTGCTCACCAGAGGATGGTGCGGGGGAGGGCAGCGACTCCTGTCGGGGTTGGTTCCTGTGCACGGAGTCTGGCATCTCCCTTGTGCAGAAGCAGCCCCTGTGTCTATTGCTGCAGCCGGAACTGTCCCTCACCTGGAGCCGGCACCGCAGGAGTTTCCCCACTGACAGTCCCTCAATGACACCTGGAGCCGCACCGCAGTAGTCTCCCCACTGATGGGAAAAGCGCGGCAAAATACCACGCTCAATTCTTAAAGGGCCCGTGGCCAAAAAATAGGGAAAGTGGGGAAAGCGGCTGCGGGCCGCACAAAATGATATGGGGTCGGAATCAGAGTGCTAAGGGATTTGCCCTAATTGCCATACATCAGATCCCTTTAAGAGAGCATGGGGTTAGTATCAGAGCATTTGAAGGCAATTGCCCTGACTTCCATACCAGTGATCCCTTTATTAGAAGCCTGAATAAGAATCAGAGCACTGAGGTATTTGCCCTAACTTCCATACAAGAGATCCCTTTAACCCATTACCCACTGATCGCGGCCGAGTGTCTGTGATAATCACAGACCGCCCCCGGCACATTAACCCCTGGCTCACTGCGATGAAACATGATCGCAGTGTACCGGGGGCATAGGGAAGCATCGGTCAGGGAGGGGGCTCCTGCGTGCTTCCTTAAGACCATTGGACCAGCGCGATGTGCTCATGCTGCTCCGACGGTCTCCTCCCTGCAGGCCCCCGGATCCAATATGGCCGCAGGGGCCTTCAGGGTCCTGCAGGGATGCGGCTTTCTTAGTGCCTGCTAAGAGCAGGCGCTGAGAAAGCCTGCAGCAGTGCCTGTCAGATTGCTGATCTGATACTGCAATGAAAAGTGTCAGATCAGCGATCTGACACTTTATTATATTGTCCCACACTGGGACAATATAATAAAGTTAAAAAAAAAAAATGAAAAGTGTAAAAATTTTTACAAAATTCCTAAATTCAGAAAAAAAATATTCCCCTAATAAATTCTTTTTTTGTAAATAAAAAAAATAAAATAAAAGTACACATATTTAGTATCGTCGCATCCGTAACAACCTGCCCTATAAAACTTTCCCCTAGTTAACCCTATTAGTGAACCCCTAAAAAAAAAAAACAAGGCAAAAAACAATGCTTTTTCATTATACCGCCGAACAAAAAGACAGATATAAATAACCATGGTACCGCTGAAAACGTCTTCTTGTCCCACAAAAAACGAGTAATAGCTCGCAAAAATAATTGTGGCGCCCCTGAGGCTCAGTCGCCACAGAGGTACTGCACCTTCTCCTAAGGTGTAGTGCCCCACAGCCTAGGTAAGTTGGGAACTCCTTTCCACACTCCAACATCTGCATCCCACACACAGGATAGTTCAGTAGGTCCGCCTAGCAGCTTCAGGCTGGGGTAGCAGAGCACCCTTCATGGAACCCTGCTTCGTAACACGAGATATGCTGGGAGATGGGTGGAGTTAGTATAAAAGAGAGGGAAAGTTGAGGATTGTAGGTCAGTCTCAAAGGAGGTCAGGTGAGAGGAGTTCAGTTCTGAAGTTAGTTTTGAGTTCCGTTTGAGTTCAGTTTAGAAAGAGTGCTGCAGCTGCCTCAGTGATCTGAGCCAGCTGGCACGGGAGAGAGAAGAGAAGGGGAGAGACGTAGAACTGCAAACTAAGCTTCCATGAGAGAGAGAGGGAACAGCGTGGAGCGAGGGAATAGGAGTAGGAGAACAAAGAGGAGTTGTGGATTGGAAGAGGAACCCTGCCTATAGGTTCTTGGTGCAAGGCCGGGGCCCGGTCCCCGAGGTTGTGTGGACACTTGTGGTTCTGCAGCAGACACCGGTAGAGTAGTTGGCTGCAAATGCACTGATCCCATCAAAGACTTGGGACACAGCACCAGCTGGATAGAGAGACAGAACTTCTAAAAAGGGAGTCCCCGATAGAGGCTACAGCTGTCTGTCATGCAAGTAGAGTTGTTAGGAACATCTAACAGGAGGAACTTCGGAGTACCACGGTACTGGAGATCTTCACACTAAAGGCGCAATGGAGGAGTCGTTCAGGAAAGGTACATGTTGGCGGAGTGTTGGAGAGGAGAACCCTGACTTGACTGGGAGGTTGATTGATTGAGGCAGGCACCAGTGGGTACCACGAACTGTGAGTAAAGCTTTGAAACTGCAGCCCTGGTGTCCTCCATTCATTCGCCGCTAACACCTTCAGCACCGCTACATCTGGGTACCAGCATCTATACCATTCTGTGCCTCTCCTCATCCATTGCACCCACACTGCCCTGGGACTACAGCTCCACCTGTGGGGAGCTACACCATCTTTGCCGCACCACACCATCAGTCCCAGTGGATCTGCACGCAGCGTTGGCTCAACATCTTACTTGCCAAACACCACAGGTGGTGTCACAAATAGTCTTGAGCATTCCGATACCGCAAGTATCGGGTATCGGCCGATATTAGCGGTATCGGAATTCCGATACTGACTTCCGATACTTTTGTCATATCGGATTCCGGGATCGGAATCGGAAGTTCCCATCATGCTATGAGCCTGCTTGCTTTGATTAAGCCAATGGGAATCATCCGAAGTGTGGGCACATCCTGTTAGGCATGTAAGCATGTTAACTATTGGCATGGCTGTGATTGGCTGCCGAAATGATGTCATGATGCACTATAAAAGCCACCGCAGCCGCCATTTCTGGTCACTCTGCTGTGAATTCAGTTAGGGACAGGCTGCTGTAGAAGACTGTGAGGGACAGTTAGAAATAGCGATTCCACCAAACATCTAGTGCTTTACCCAGGCTACATAAACCACCACTGTAGCCTTCTTTGCCCTAGCAGCAGTGTTCACAGCTGTCTGCAAGGGCTGTGTGAGTGCAGCTCACGCTGTGGAGTGGGTCCTGCAGCCACGTCAGGCTGTAGGCCACCCAGTGTGATCACTGCTGCCTCATACATCTTTTATTTTTTGAGCTGCATTTTTTACATAATTTCAATCTAGTGTGCTTCCATCCGTATCCATATACGTTGGTTGCAAACACTAGTAGTAGACAGCGGAGCCTTTCTGCAGCCTTTCAGTGCTAGTGTCCACTTTGCTGCACTGTTCACGGCTGTCAGAGAGGTCTCTGACTGTGTGTGAGTGCAGCTCACGCTGAGTAGTGTGTCCTGCAGCTACGTCTGGCTGTAGGACGCTCAGCGTGCGTCAGTGCCTCACACATATTTTTATTTGAGTGCAGCTCATTTTTTCTTCTATTAGTGTGCATCCATCCGTCTCCATCTATGGTGGTTGCAAACACTATATAGGAGTACACAGCGGAGCCTTTCTGCAGCCTGTCAGTGCCAGTGCCCACTTAGCTGCACTGTTGACGGCTGTCTGAGAGGTCTCTGACTGTGTGTGAGTGCAGCTCACGCTGAGTAGAGTGTCCTGCAGCTACGTCTGGTTGTAGGACGCTCAACGTGCGTCACTGCCTCACACATATTTGTCTTTGAGTGCAGCTCATTTTTTCTTCTCCTATTAGTGTGCATCCATCCGTATCCATCAACATTGGTTGGTTGCAAACACTATATAGGAGTAGATAGAGGAGCCTTTTTTTCTGGCTTGTGCCCTGCCGGCGCAGCCAGATTAGTATTACCCAATTTTTTTGGAGCCTCATCTTTTGCATTGTAGGTTACCTGCCTGCATTGTAATAGCTCCAAAAAGTTGGTGATACTATCAGTTTCAATTCTTTGTTCACATACTTTGAGTTTGTTTCCAACAAAGAAACCACAAAAAAAGTTCACCAAACACTACATTTGGAACTTGTGTAGGCCACATCAGCTCCTATTAAAGTGTAGTCCACACACACACACTTCATAAAATTAGTGTTTCTTGTACCTGTAACCAGCTGTTCAGGAATAAGCACACTAAGGCCCCCCTTTGTACTTTTCTGCCTATCTTAAGCAGTCTTGCAAGATGAAGAAGGCAGGGAGTAAGGCGCGTGGGCGTGGAGTTTCAGCAGGGAGAGGACGTGGGGATTCTGCAGGGAGAGGACGTGGGGATTCTACAGGTAGAGGACGTGGGGATTCTGGGCCTGCTGCGGGCACCAGTGGATCAGCATCCCCCAGTTTTAGCAGGCAACAGTCCTTTATGCGCAGCTTTGTAGGACCTCAACGTACCCCACTGCTGCGGGAGGAACAAATTGAAGCCGTTGTCGGATGGATGGCAGCTAACGCATCGACTTCAATTACTTCTGCATCCTCTCAGGGTCAGAGCACCGAAGAGCAACCATCTGTCTCTTCACCACCTGCCAAAGTGCCCAGGCAGTCAGAGAGACATAGACAGGAGCCATCACAGTCTCTACTTCTGTTCTCGGAATCTGTTGGCTTGGAAAGAGGGGGCCAGCCAAGCAGCATTCCTGAATGTGAAGAAGAGGGAGTATGCAGTGATGCGCAACTTCTTTGTCCCTCTGAATCTGAAGAGGCGAGTGGGCCAGTGCCTATGGTCAGCACACCTCAGTACGCATCAGATGATGACGAGACTCAGTTGCCACTTTCTGGTGCGTACGGTGCTGGCGAGACAACCCCGGAGAAGCAGCTGTTTGAAGAGGGGAGGGAAGATGATGAGGTCCTTGACCCATCATGGCGTGAGGAACAGGAAGGTGGTGGGAGCAGCTCGGAGGAAGAGATTCCCCTACCGGCCAAAACAGGAGGCAGAGGGAGGGGGAAGACTTGGTTGCCTGTACCCTCCACTTCGGCACCCGTTAGGAGCATTCCTCATTCCAAAGGCAAACCGGGCGCTCCCAAGAGTTGCAGTGCGTGGTCCTTTTTTGACACAGTTGCAGATGACATTTGCTTTGTCAAATGCAAGCTGTGTCATCAGAGAGTCAAAAGAGGGAGAAATGTCAGCAACCTCAATACCACAAATATGTGGAAACATGTGCGCACCAAGCACGAGTTGGAGTTGCAGAGACACCCTGAAGACGTAGGCCAACGTACAGCACCACCTACCACCTCTTCAGTTCGTGTTGGGGCCTCTTCCTCCAGCTCACACACTGCTGGTTCGGCTTCCTCACAGGATCGCCAAGGAAGAACCTCTGCCACTGTTGTCCGGAGACCCTGTCAGATTACACCCATAGCAGCACGTTCCCATCCATCACAGCCATCGGTAGCACAGGCATGGGATAAAAGGCGCCCTTACTCGGCAAACCATCCCCGAGCACAGTCTCTGAATGCTGGCATTGCCAAACTTCTGGCAGTTGAAATGCTGTCATTCAGGCTGGTGGACACTGACACCTTCCGGGACTTAATGGCATTGGCAGTCCCCCAATACAACGTGCCCAGCTGCTTTTATTTCAGCAGGCGAGCCGTCCCTGCCCTGCAGAAACATGTTGAGGGCAAAATAAAACATGCGCTACTAAACGCCGTTAGTAGCAAGGTCCACCTGACCACCGATGCGTGGACCAGTAACCATGGACAGGGACGATACCTTTCCCTCACTGCCCACTGGGTCAATGTTGTGGAGCCGGGTACGGATCTGGAGAGTGGCGCTGTACGTGTTCTTCCAACGCCACGGATTGCAGGACTCCAGTCTGTACACATAGACTCCTCCTCCTACTCAAGTTCCTCAGAAACAGCAGAGCAGGAGCCTGTTACGACCGATATGAGCACAGCCGTGGCCAAACGTCAACAGGCTGTACTCAAATTAATTTCTTTGGGGAATCGAAGCCACACAGCGCAGGAGCTCTGGAATGCTATCAAGCTGGAGAGCGATGTGTGGTTTGGGCCAGCGAATCTCCAGCCGGGCTTGGTAGTGTGTGACAATGGCCGAAATCTGGTGGCAGCTCTTGGCCTAGGCAACCTCACACACATCCCATGTCTGGCACATGTTCTTAACTTGGTCGTGCAGAGCTTTCTGAGGGACTATCCAGATCTCGATGCACTGTTGCACAAGGTCCGCATAGAGTGCGCTCACTTGCAACGTTCCAGCACGGCAAGATCGCGCCTCGCTGCTCTGCAGCGACGATTTGGCCTTCCGGAACATCGCATCATATGTGACCTACCCACCCGGTGGAATTCAACGTTACATATGTTGGAGCGGTTGTGTGAGCAGCAGGCAGCAGTCATGGAGTACCAGCTGCATCAGGCGCAAACAAGTCGCACTGTGCGCCGTTCACACTTCAGCACCATTGAGTGGGCCTCTATGAAGGACATCTGCCTCGTTTTGCGTGCCTTCGATGAATCCACGCGGATGGCGAGTGCAGATGATGCACTAGTCAGCATGACTGTCCCCCTTATCTGCCTGCTTCAACAAACACTGCAAGCACTAAGGGATGAGGTTTCGGAAGAGGTGGAGGATGAGGAGTCCCAAATGCCATCTGCTTCTGGACAGTCTGCGCTACGTGTTTCCTCACAAAGGCCTAGGCAGGGGACACTTTGTGAGGAGGATGAGGAGGAGTCGATGGAGGAGGAAGACATCTCTCCAGAGGAGGGAGGTACACAAACCTCTACTCAGTATGTACAGCGAGGGTGGGGTGATGCAGAGCAGGCCGAGGTCACGCCTCAAACAGGGGACAGCGGTTCTTTGGCAGTTGGGAGTCTGCAGCACATGGTTGATTTCATGCTGCAGTGCCTGAGAAACGACCGCCGCATCGCCCACATTCTCGTCTCGGCTGATTATTGGGTGTACACCCTCCTAGATCCTCGCTACCGGGACAGCGTACAAAGGCTCATACCAACGTTGAACCGGGAGCGTAAAATGCGGGAGTACGAAGAGTCACTGGTGCAGTCCATAATGTTTTCCATTCCACCCGACAGCATTGTTGCTAGTGCTTTAAAAAGCAGCTCTGTGCGTCGAGGCAGTGGAGGAAACTCTGCACAAAGAGGGAGCAGAGGCAGCGCCGCAGCACAAGGCAAGGCCACTATGGCCCAAATGTGGCAAAGTTTTGTGTGTCCACCACAATTGTCTACACCATCAGCGATGCCTCGAGTCAGCAGGAGGCAACGCTTCCGTCAGATGGTGTCAGACTACATGTCTTGCCCTGTCGCTGTACTCCCAGATGGCTCTTCCCCCTTCAAGTTTTGGGTCTCTAAGCTGGATACATGGCCAGAGCTTAGCCAGTATGCATTGGAGGTGCTGGCTTGCCCTGCTGCCAGTGTATTATCGGAACGTGTCTTTAGTGCCGCAGGTGGTGTACTAACAGACCGTCGCACGCGACTATCTTCCGATAATGTTGACCGGCTGACTTTTCTGAAAATGAACAAGGCCTGGATCTCCAAAGACTTTGCCATTCCTCTTACAGACTAAATTAGTGGTTGGCAACTGTATCCAGGTCTGCTGGTGTGTTCATTTTTCTACCACCTGAACTATAATCCCTGTGCTTCAACACAGCCAGTTGTCGCTCAGATGTGTCGTCTGCACAGAGAAACACACTAGCTCCTGTGTTACTGGGGTTCAGTAATGCCAGCTGATCCCCTGCTGTGTGGACGGCAAAGTCACCAGCTCCATCAACATTCAAACCACTACTGATTTTTAACCGTGCCCAACTTAGGTCTCTGGCTCCACTGTCTCTACTATTTCCCCTGACCTCCAACCCCGCCATCTACATCTCTGAAGTGGCGTCAGCACAATCTACACTTGTTCCTGTGTTCCTGTGGCTCAGTCCCATCAGTTTATCCCCTGATGTGTGTCCGGCAAGGTCTCCTGCTCTGTCCACATTCCCATAACCAGTAGTGGGAATGAGGACAGAGCTGGCGAACTTGCCGGACAAACATCAGGGGATCAACTGACGGGACTGAGCACCAGTAACACAGGAACAAGTGTAGATTGTGCTGACGCCACTTCAGAGATGTAGCTGGCGGGGTTGGAGGCCAGGGTAAATAGTAGAGACAGTGGAGCCAGAGGCCTAAGTGGAGCATGGTTAGAATCAGTAGTAGTCCACAACCTCCATAAAAACCGCTGCCCATTGGCCTCTGCATGCGGCATGCGTAATCCTGGGCTCCAACAGTGTCAGTTGGTGTTCAGAAGTGTCGTCTCCACAGAGCCAAACACATTCGTTCGAGTGTTAGTGGGTTTCAGCACTGCCAGCTGTTCCCCTGCTGTGGAGATGGCAAGTCTCCTGCTGCCTTCACCTGCCAAAAACAACAGGCCCCAGCCTGCTCCTCGCCTAATCCTGGGCTCCAACAGCGTCAGTTGGTGTTCAGAAGTGTCGTCTCCACAGAGCCAAACACATTCGTTCAAGTGTTAGTGGGGTTCAGCAATGCCAGCTGTTCCCCTGCTGTGGAGATGGCAAGTCTCCTGCTGCCTTCACCTGCCAAAATCCAGTAGGCCCCAGCCTGCTCCTCGCCTAATCCTGGGCTCCAACAGCGTCAGTTGGTGTTCAGAAGTGTCGTCTCCACAGAGCCAAACACATTCGTTCAAGTGTTAGTGGGGTTCAGCACTGCCAGCTGTTCCCCTGCTGTGGAGATGGCAAGTCTCCTGCTGCCTTCACCTGCCAAAATCCAGAAGGCCCCAGCCTGCTCCTCGCCTAATCCTGGGCTCCAACAGCGTCAGTTGGTGTTCAGAAGTGTCGTCTCCACAGAGCCAAACACATTCGTTCAAGTGTTAGTGGGGTTCAGCACTGCCAGCTGTTCCCCTGCTGTGGAGATGGCAAGTCTCCTGCTGCCTTCACCTGCCAAAATCCAGTAGGCCCCAGCCTGCTCCACGCCTAATCCTGGGCTCCAACAGCGTCAGTTGGTGTTCAGAAGTGTCGTCTCCACAGAGCCAAACACATTCGTTCAAGTGTTAGTGGGGTTCAGCACTGCCAGCTGTTCCCCTGCTGTGGAGATGGCAAGTCTCCTGCTGCCTTCACCTGCCAAAATCCAGTAGGCCCCAGCCTGCTCCTCGCCTAATCCTGGGCTCCAACAGCGTCAGTTGGTGTTCAGAAGTGTCGTCTCCACAGAGCCAAACACATTCGTTCAAGTGTTAGTGGGGTTCAGCAATGCCAGCTGTTCCCCTGCTGTGGAGATGGCAAGTCTCCTGCTGCCTTCACCTGCCAAAATCCAGTAGGCCCCAGCCTGCTCCTCGCCTAATCCTGGGCTCCAACAGCGTCAGTTGGTGTTCAGAAGTGTCGTCTCCACAGAGCCAAACACATTCGTTCAAGTGTTAGTGGGGTTCAGCACTGCCAGCTGTTCCCCTGCTGTGGAGATGGCAAGTCTCCTGCTGCCTTCACCTGCCAAAATCCAGTAGGCCCCAGCCTGCTCCACGCCTAATCCTGGGCTCCAACAGCGTCAGTTGGTGTTCAGAAGTGTCGTCTCCACAGAGCCAAACACATTCGTTCAAGTGTTAGTGGGGTTCAGCACTGCCAGCTGTTCCCCTGCTGTGGAGATGGCAAGTCTCCTGCTGCCTTCACCTGCCAAAATCCAGTAGGCCCCAGCCTGCTCCTCGCCTAATCCTGGGCTCCAACAGCGTCAGTTGGTGTTCAGAAGTGTCGTCTCCACAGAGCCAAACACATTCGTTCAAGTGTTAGTGGGGTTCAGCAATGCCAGCTGTTCCCCTGCTGTGGAGATGGCAAGTCTCCTGCTGCCTTCACCTGCCAAAATCCAGTAGGCCCCAGCCTGCTCCTCGCCTAATCCTGGGCTCCAACAGCGTCAGTTGGTGTTCAGAAGTGTCGTCTCCACAGAGCCAAACACATTCGTTCAAGTGTTAGTGGGGTTCAGCACTGCCAGCTGTTCCCCTGCTGTGGAGATGGCAAGTCTCCTGCTGCCTTCACCTGCCAAAATCCAGAAGGCCCCAGCCTGCTCCTCGCCTAATCCTGGGCTCCAACAGCGTCAGTTGGTGTTCAGAAGTGTCGTCTCCACAGAGCCAAACACATTCGTTCAAGTGTTAGTGGGGTTCAGCACTGCCAGCTGTTCCCCTGCTGTGGAGATGGCAAGTCTCCTGCTGCCTTCACCTGCCAAAAACAACAGGCCCCAGCCTGCTCCTCGCCTAATCCTGGGCTCCAACAGCGTCAGTTGGTGTTCAGAAGTGTCGTCTCCACAGAGCCAAACACATTCGTTCAAGTGTTAGTGGGGTTCAGCACTGCCAGCTGTTCCCCTGCTGTGGAGATGGCAAGTCTCCTGCTGCCTTCACCTGCCAAAATCCAGTAGGCCCCAGCCTGCTCCTCGCCTAATCCTGGGCTCCAACAGCGTCAGTTGGTGTTCAGAAGTGTCGTCTCCACAGAGCCAAACACATTCGTTCAAGTGTTAGTGGGGTTCAGCAATGCCAGCTGTTCCCCTGCTGTGTGGATGGCAGTCTCTCCTGCTGTCACCTCATTCAAAATACAGTAGGCCTCTGCCTACACCCTCCTATTTCCTGGGCTTCAACACAGCCAGTTGTAGTTCGGAAGTGCCATCCACACGGAAAGAGATATTTGCTCCCGTGTCTCAGTGGGGTTCAGTAACGTCAGCTGATCCCCTGCTGTGTGGATGGCAGTCTCTCCTGCTGTCACCTCATTCAAAATACAGTAGGCCTCTGCCTACACCCTCCTATTTCCTGGGCTTCAACACAGCCAGTTGTAGTTCGGAAGTGCCATCCACACGGAAAGAGATACTTGCTCCCGTGTCTCAGTGGGGTTCAGTAACGTCAGCTGATCCCCTGCTGTGTGGATGGCAGTCTCTCCTGCTGTCACCTCATTCAAAATACAGTAGGCCTCTGCCTACACCCTCCTATTTCCTGGGCTTCAACACAGCCAGTTGTAGTTCGGAAGTGCCATCCACACGGAAAGAGATACTTGCTCCCGTGTCTCAGTGGGGTTCAGTAACGTCAGCTGATCCCCTGCTGTGTGGATGGCAGTCTCTCCTGCTGTCACCTCATTCAAAATACAGTAGGCCTCTGCCTACACCCTCCTATTTCCTGGGCTTCAACACAGCCAGTTGTAGTTCGGAAGTGCCGTCCACACGGAAAGAGATACTTGCTCCCGTGTCTCAGTGGGGTTCAGTAACGTCAGCTGATCCCCTGCTGTGTGGATGGCAGTCTCTCCTGCTGTCACCTCATTCAAAATACAGTAGGCCTCTGCCTACACCCTCCTATTTCCTGGGCTTCAACACAGCCAGTTGTAGTTCGGAAGTGCCATCCACACGGAAAGAGATACTTGCTCCCGTGTCTCAGTGGGGTTCAGTAACGTCAGCTGATCCCCTGCTGTGTAGATGGCAAAGTCTCGTGCTGCCTACACAGTCGTACCACTACTGATTTTTAACCGTGCTCCAATTAGGCCTGTGGCTCCACTGTCTCTCGTATTTCCCCTGTCCTCCAACCCTGCCAGTTACAGCTCCGAAGTGGCGTCTGCACAATCCACACTTGTTCCTGTGTTACAGGTGTTCAGTCCGGTCAGTTAATCCCCTGATGTGTGTCCGGCAATGTCGCCTGCTCTGTCCACATTCCCATTATGGAACTGGCGGGGTTGGAGGACACGGGAAATACGAAAATCAGTGAAGCCACAGGCCTAAGTGGAGCTTGGTTAAAATTAGTAGTCTACAACCGATCTTAAAATTTCTTCAATGCAGCCTCAGCCTGCTCCGTGCTTGTCCCTGGGCTTCAACACAGCCAGTTGTTGCTCGGAAGTGCCGTCTTCACAGAGTAAAACACTAGCTCCTGTGTTTGTGGGGTTCAGTAACGTCAGCTGTTCCCCTGCTGTTTTGATGGCAATCTGTCCTGCTGCCTCCCAATTGACAGCACATCAGGCCTCAGCCTGCTAAGTGCTTGTCCTGGGCTCCAACATCGCCAGTTGCTGCTCATAACTGACTTTGGCACGGGTACTCCCTCCTGCCCAGCTTGGTTCCAGCCCTGCCTGCTGTTTCCGGGAAGTGTCAATGTCAGTTTGCCACCCCAAGTTGCCATGTCGTGTTGCGGTTGGGTTAGCCGAGGCTAGGGTGCCAGCAGTTTAGGTGCTTCCTATGTGGACTGCGGGTTCTGGTAAGAAAGGCTTGTTCCATAGTGCCAGTAGGACAAGCACCCCCTGTAGGACTGTGTGATTCGGTAACTGCGGCCAGCTTGCGGCATGCCAACTTTGCTTTTCAGGGGTAACTTCTGATACCCCTCCGGGTTCCAGCACCGTCAGCTGGTTCTCGTCAGAGCCTTTGGCCTAGGTGCCTCCATCTCGGTATCCGAGTTCCGGCAACGTCTGCTGGTCCTTGGTAGTGCTTTGTAGCACAGGTACCTCCTGCTTAGTAACCGGGTTCCAGCACCGTCAGCTGGTCCTCGGTTGTGCCATTGGCTCTTATTCCTTCTGCTGCCCCTCCGGGTGCCAGCACTGTCAGCTGGTCCTCGCTATTTCCATTTGCTCTTGCAGCTTATGCTACCCCTCCGGGTTCCAGCACCGTCAGCTGGTTCTCGTCAGAGCCTTTGGCCTAGGTGCCTCCATCTCGGTATCCGAGTTCCGGCAACGTCTGCTGGTCCTTGGTAGTGCTTTGTAGCACAGGTACCTCCTGCTTAGTAACCGGGTTCCAGCACCGTCAGCTGGTCCTCGGTTGTGCCATTGGCTCTTATTCCTTCTGCTGCCCCTCCGGGTGCCAGCACTGTCAGCTGGTCCTCGCTATTTCCATTTGCTCTTGCAGCTTATGCTACCCCTCCGGGTTCCAGCACCGTCAGCTGGTTCTCGTCAGAGCCTTTGGCCTAGGTGCCTCCATCTCAGTATCCGAGTTCCGGCAACGTCTGCTGGTCCTTGGTAGTGCTTTGTAGCACAGGTACCTCCTGCTTAGTAACCGGGTTCCAGCACCGTCAGCTGGTCCTCGGTAGTGCCATTGGCTCTTGTTCCTTCTGCTGCCCCTCCGGGTGCCAGTACCGTCAGCTGGTTCAAGAGGACAAAGAACAGGAAGACAACCACCAAGATGCAGAACAACAAGAGAGAGAAGACAAAGAAGCATAAAAAAAACAAAGCAGAAGAACATTAAGCATAAGACTAATACTCTGAGCAAATGATATTATCTTATTTATAAGCAGAAGAAGACTAAGCAGTGTATGGGGGTGAGTCCGTTCCTCCTCATGGTGCCCCTGGAAAAGGCCTGCTGCTGCAGGCCCAACTGAACGCGGACAAATCCTGTTGTAAATCTTTTGTGACAGGCAGAACGGAAGGTGTAAACTTCTAACTTTTCTAGATAACAACTACAGGAATGCCTGACTCAAACAAGAATATGATGAAGAAGAATAGGAAGAAGATGAAGAAGTTGAATATGTAGAATAATAATTGTTGAATAAGAAGAATATGAAGAATGTAAGAAAAGGAAGAAGAAGAAGAAGAATGTAAAAAAAGGAAGTAGAAGAATTTAAAAAAGGAAGAAGAAGAAGAATGTAAAAAAAGGAATAAGAAGAAGAATGTAAAAAAAGGAAGAAGAAGAATGTAAAAAAAGGAAGTAGAAGAATGTAAAAAAAGGAAGAAGAAGAAGAATGTAAAAAAAGGAATAAGAAGAAGAAGAAGAAGAAGAAGAAGGTAAAAAAGGGAAGAAGAATAAGAAAGAAGAAGAAAGAAGAAGAAGACATACATGTCTGGCAAAATATAAATGAGGCTAACATAGTCAATATCTTTGTAACTCCTAACGTCTTTAAAAAAAAAGTTTAATTCCTGCTATTCCTTTTGATTGGGCTAAAACTCTATGGCTTTAATGTCTCCTCCACCTCCCACAATACATTCTACATTATTCTTAGTTGTTTTTCTTCATGTAGAATTAACCTACAAGGAAAGAAAGGGTTTTTTTTAATTCCGATATTTTGGCCCCATTGACTTGCATTGGTTCCCGGTATCGGAATCGGCGATACCGATACTTTTTTTTAAGATCGGCCGATCCATTCCGATCCGATATTTTCAAGTATCGGCTGGTATCGCTCAACTCTAGTCACAAACCATCTAAATAAACTATTACACTATTAACATGACCGCCATTGATCTTGGGCGCCCAGGGCCACGGACCGGGTCACTACTGCTGTGACACATCCCCCCTGACACCGGCCCGGTACCGGGTACCCCACAGCCCTGGGTGTGAGGGCAACCCATAATTATTTTTTATATAAAATTGCTTTTATTGTATAAAAGCGCCAAAACATAAAAAAAATATGAATGAGGTATCGCAGTAATTGTACTAACCCGAAGAATAAAACCGCTTTATCAATTTTACCACATGTGGAACGCCCCCCAAAAGAAATTCATGAAATGCTGGTTTTTGTTCATTCTGTGTCCCAAAAATAGTAATAAAAAGCAATCAAAAATGTCATGTGCCCGAAAATGGTAACAATATGACCTGTTGAAGCGCAATGTAATCGCGAAGCGATCGTTGTCTGTACTTGCTCCATGGTTTTATCTGCCTGCTGTTGGTAACTTGATGCCACAATAAAGGATTATTTGGCACGGGACGGAATGTGCCTATCCACTTTCTTCTCTATGGATATGCAGACTATATTCCTTGGAAGTGGCACACGTGTTCCCTGATGTGTGTGCAGCTTCATTAACCCGAGGTCATACAGCTGTGCCTTTGTCCTGCTTTTTCTCTTCTATGGTATGTAACAATAAAAACGTCAACTCGTTCCGCAAAAAATAAGACCTCTCATGACTCTGGGGGTTAAAATATGGAAAAATTATAGCTCTCAAAATGTGGTGATGCAAAAATTATTTTTTGCAGTAAAAAGCATCTTTTAGCGTGTGACAGCTGCCAAACATAAAAACCCGCTCTAAATAGTAAATCAAACCCCCCCTTTATCACCCATTTAGTTAGGGAAAAATAATAAAATTTAAAAAGTATTTATTTCCATTTTCCTTTAGGGTTAGGGTTTGGGCTAGGGTTAGGGTTGGAGTTAGAATTGGGGGGTTTCCACTGTTCAGGTACATCAGGGCTCTCCAAATGCAATATGGCGTCTGATCTCAATTCCAACCAATTCTGCGTTGAAAAAGTCAAACGGTGCTTAACAGTGGTTAACCCTCACATATGGGGTATTAGCCTACTCAGGACTAATTGCACAACAACTTTTGGGGTTCAATTTCTCCTGTTACCCTTGGGAAAATAAAAAATTGAGGGCAAAAACATAATTTTTGTGGAAAAAAAGATGATTTTTTTATATTTATGGCTCTACGTTATAAACTTCTGTGAAGCACTTGGGGGTTCAAAGTGATCACAACATATCTTAAGTTCCTTAGGGGGGTCTAGTTTCCAAAGTGGGGTCATTTGTGGGGGTTTCCACTGTTTAGGGACATCAGGGGCTCTCCTAACGCGACATGACACCTGCAGACCATTCCATCAAAGTCTGCATTCCAAAACGTCACTACTTCCCTTCCGTGCCCCAACGTGGTCCCATAAAGTAGTTTACTACCAGATATGAGGTATCAGCATACTCAGGACAAATTGCACAACAACTTTTAGGGTCCAATTTCTCCTGTTACCCTTGGGAAAATAAAAAAATTGGGGACTAAAAGATCATGATTCTTTTTATTTTCACGCCTGGGCATTATAAATGTTTGTGAAGCACTTGGGGGATCAAATTGCTCACCACACATCTAGATAAGCCCAAAATATCTTCTGATGGCTGATAAGTATTTTCATAACGCTGACAGACCTATTGTTTGATGGTTGGCAAAATGTTTCTGTATTAGGGCAACCTGGCAATCAGGGATTGTTTTTTGCTGCCACCACTGTTTATATGTAGGACTATTATGTCCATTATTTAAGCGTTGTGTATATTATTTTTATGCCACTAATCGTTGGGCTGGGCCTCATATCTTCTGATGGCTGATAAGTATTTTCATAACGCTGACAGACCTATTGTTTGATGGTTGGCAAAATGTTTCTGTATTAGGGCAACCTGGCAATCAGGGATTGTTTTTTGCTGCCACCACTGTTTATATGTAGGACTATTATGTCCATTATTTAAGCGTTGTGTATATTATTTTTATGCCACTAATATTTATCTGGTGGATAATTTTGGCTGTTATGTAACCTGAGGTGCTTGGATTGTGCATCCCTGTGGTTGCACCTCTTACTGTATACGTTTTTTCTTTTTTCCTTTTTTTTGGGGGGGCTATATCAGGTCTGTCATTTTGCAGCATAAGCCTTTTTATTACGAGATAAGTCAATATAAGCTGCTATATATCAGTATTTTTTACTACGAGATAATATCTGGGATGGGTTTATTTACCCATGATTTTAGTACGAGATAAGTTAAACATCTTCTGAGACGTTATACAGTCTCTCCACCAGGGTTTTTTTTTTTCGGGTGGCTACTGTGTGTTTGTGTGTTTTTTTGTGTATCCTCGTCGTGGACTAGGGTCTTGTAGGGTGGATTAGGGTCACCGACGTTGAGCGGGGGCGCCACTATCGTCTACAACTAGGGTGCCAACCTCCGCGGCTAGGCAGGGATTACCAGGGCCCACTAGGGCGAGTTTAGTGACCTGGAGTATTTATTACTATTTTTTGTCTGGTGTCTGTTTAAATATTACCCTAGTCCTTATGCACTGGGATTGTCCAGATTTTAAACATTGATTAAAAGTGAAGTTTTAGGGATCATTTTTCTGTTGCTACCTTGGTTTCTTTTCTTGTCTTTGATCCCAAAATATTTTTTGGAGGTTTTTTTTTTTTTTCAGGTAAGTAGCGAACCCCGACCCCTGCGATGTCGCTGGTGAGATCTGCCTGTGTGGCAGCTCACTAGCGACCACTAAGGCCTCTTTCACACTTCAGTTTTTTGCATCAGTTCAAATCCGCCAAAAAGTCAGACTAGCGGATCCGTTCTCAACTGATGAGAACGGATGGCACAGGATCCGTTTTCAGACGGATCCTGAAAATGAGGAAATGTAAAGGAAACACATCTAGTTAAGTTCCTTAAGGGGTCTAGTTTTCAAAATGGTGTCATTTGTGGGGGGTTTCAACTGTTAAGGCACATCAGGGGCTCTCCAAATGCGACATATCATCCGATCTCAATTCCAGCCAATTCTGTATTGAAAAAGTCAAACAGCGCTCCTTCCCTTCCAAGCCCTGCCATGCACCCAAACAGTGGTTTAACCCCACATGTGGGGTATCAGCGTATTCAGGAGAAATTGCACAACAAATTTTGTGGTTTATTTTCTCTTTTTATGATTATGAAAATAAAAAAATTGGTTCTAAAGTAAAATGTTTGCAAAAAAAGTTAAATGTTAATTTTTTCCTTCCACATTGCTTCAGTTCCTGTGAAGCATGTCGCAGCTGTTTTCGTTCTGACCAAAGTCAGGTCTGCCAGATCACCAGTGACGCCAAATTAGGAGTTTACGCCCTTAATTTATAAGCGCTTGGAGACAAAGGAGACTGCACACACAGGTCGTGGGCAAATCACTTTATCTGACGTAATGAAACACAAGGCAATCTTTTATACCATTTACAACAATATATAATTCTATGGAGCTCATGTGGCCCCCACCATCACCTCGGGTCATACCTTGTTTACCATGTATCCAGAACACGTTGTGGCTGACTATAGAGAACATATATGATAAGAAGCATATTTCCTCTGAAGAGGAGACAGGCAAAACTGCTGTGTCACAAGAATAAATTCTAGCAATGAAAAGCAAAAGGCAATTGAAGAATTAAAGGCAGTTAAAGGCATTTAAAGGCAACCCATTAACCCTTCTATATCAATTTCCCCCTTTTGTAAATGGTAGACCTTTGCCACAGGGTCAGCTGATGTCCACAAAGGAGCTACTGTCTCATGGGTCTAGTACCCATAAGGGGGCTACCTACCTGCTTCGCCCATCCACCCTCAGTGTGGACACTCACTTTCCCCATCAGCAATGGCTATCCGGGGTCTATGATACACTACAGAAGGTTCAGCCTTAGATTTTTTTTTTTTCACATATACATTATTCAGTAGCTTAAGTAATACATATATTAGTGCTTTTACGGCTACATAAAACGATAAGCAAAACAACAAAATTTGCATACAAGTCTGTACAATGACAAAAAATCCATCCTGCTAGGCCATTAATCCAATTTGTTGGATTTAAAAAAAGAGAATGTGTTACCCCACCCGGAGTCTCTGTTTGCACTGTGTTGTTTTAATCATTGGTCTCTAAGTTCACCTATTTTTTCTATACTGGCCCCGATCTGGAGATTGCCAGCAGGGTCGATATAATTACAACAGGTGGGACCAATTATTTGACACATTCCTTCTTCTTTTGCTGTCAGATAATCTAGTACTATAGCATGTTGGTTAGTAACTATGATTAATTGTCTCTGTATTGTATTAGTTTCATTAAGAACTTCAAGAATCTGGAAAATCTGATCATCCAGGTAGTCGGTAGCTTCCACTAATTTATCCCACATTTGTGTTATGAAGGGGTATTTTAGCATACTACTGAATATTTTGTTATGCCCATTTCTACTAGATATGGCCTACCATTTGGACGGGGCTTATTGTCTGCAGCCCTTCTATACAAAGTATGAATTGGAACTGCAGCTGTTGTCCATTTTACTATGAAGAACTATGAAAGTGGCTGGTGTTAATTTGGCAAGAGTGCAAACCCCTCTTATGTCTGGGCTCACCTACCTGAAGGCACGATGTCCGCAAACCAAGAATACTCCTTCTGGGAGTACACAAACAAGACCAGGGGTCTGTATACATTGGTATAAACTCAAAAGTCCTGACATAGGCTTATGGGCACACCAAGTATTATTCGTTTTCCGTTTATACCAAATTCACATTAACCCCTTTCTTTCCCTATTATTTTACCCGTAGATGCCTTACAGCCTTCAACACCATCTTGGTACACCATCTCATTAACCTGTGTTTGATCATGAGTAGTGTTGAGCATTCCGATACCGCAAGTATCGGGTATCGGCCGATACTTGCTGTATCGGAATTCCGATACCGACTTCCAATATTTTTTCAATATCGGAATTCGGCATCGGAATCGGAAGTTCAGTTGATTGACGGCCTGACGTCATCATGATGCGCGGTGTGTGCGCATCATGATGCGCCGTCATTTCGGGCCTTCCGGGGGTCTCTGCCGGCCTGCCGGGGGGCTGTGCCGGCCTGCCGGGGGGCTGTGTGGACTGCCCGGGGTCTGTACCGGCCTGCCGGGGGGCTGTGCCGGCCTGCCGGTGGTCTGTGCACCCTGTGGGGGTCTGTACCGGCCTGCCGGGGGGCTGTGCCGGCCTGCCGGGGGGCTGTGCTGATGTCCGGGGGTCTGTGCAAGCATCGTCCGATGGGACTACAAGTCCCATCTGGCGATGCCTGCTACCATGACAGTGATTGACACATTAGCCAATGATGGGACAGTAGTAGTCCCATCATCCGGCTAATGTGTTAAATGTTAAAAAAAAAAAAAAAAAAAAAAAAAAATACTACATACATACTACATGCATGCTACATACATACTACATGCTACATACATACTACATATATACTACATACATGCTACATACATACTACATGCATGCTACATACATACTACATACATACTACATACATACTACATACATACTACATGCATGCTACATACATACTACATACATACTACATACATACTACATACATACTACATGCATGCTACATACATACTACATATATGCTACATACTACATACATACTACATACATACTACATACATACTACATACATACTACATACATACTACATACATACTACATACATACCACATACATACTACATACATACTACATACTACATATATACTACATGCATGCTACATACATACTACATGCTACATACATACCACATATATACTACATACATACAATACATACTACATACATACTACATACATACTACATGCTACATACATACTACATATATACTACATGCATGCTACATACATACTGCATGCTACATACATACTACATGCTACATACATACCACATACATACTACATACATACTACATACATACATACTACATGCTACATACATACTACATATATACTACATGCATGCTACATACATACTACATATATACTACATGCATGCTACATACATACTACATGCTACATGCATGCTACATACATACTACATACATACTACATGCTACATACATACCACATATATACTACATACATACAATACATTCATACAATACATACATAGACATACAGTACATATAACAGAGTAACATACTTACCAATACTTGTCACATTGTTCCCCGAAGCCATTGTCGTCTACGGAATAAATATTAACATAACAAACCACAAAAATACTCACCCACGATCCGAAGCAGTCCACGAGTGTGTCCCACGACGATCTTGGGTAGAGAACTGCAGCATCAGATGATGCTGCCGTTCTCTACGGGCTGCAGGAATCCAATGACGGAAGGTAGGTATCCTTCCGCACTGTATTCCTCCGCCACTTAAAAAAAAAAAAGTCCCTAGTCTCACTTTATGCCATTGCTGCGTGGGAATTTCCCACACAGCAATGGCATAAAGTGAGACTAGGGACTTTTTTTTTTTTAAGTGGCGGAGGAATACAGTGCGGAAGGATACCTACCTTCCGTCATTGGATTCCTGCAGCCCGTAGAGAACGGCAGCAACAGCTGATGCTGCAGTTCTCTACCCAAGATCGTCGTGGGACACACTCGTGGACTGCTTCGGATCGTGGGTGAGTATTTTTGTGGTTTGTTATGTTAATATTTATTCCGTAGACGACAATGGCTTCGGGGAACAATGTGACAAGTATTGGTAAGTATGTTACTCTATGTTATATGTACTGTATGTCTATGTATGTATTGTATGAATGTATTGTATGTATGTAGTATATATGTGGTATGTATGTAGCATGTAGTATGTATGTAGTATGTATGTAGCATGCATGTAGCATGCAGTATGTATGTAGCATGCATGTAGTATATATGTAGTATGTATGTAGCATGCATGTAGTATATATGTAGCATGTATGTGGTATGTATGTAGCATGTAGTATGTATGTAGCATGCATGTAGTATGTATGTAGCATGCATGTAGTATATATGTAGTATGTATGTAGCATGCATGTAGTATATATGTAGCATGTATGTGGTATGTATGTAGCATGTAGTATGTATGTAGCATGCATGTAGTATATATGTAGTATGTATGTAGCATGTAGTATGTAGCATGCATGTAGTATATATGTAGTATGTATGTAGCATGTAGTATGTATGTAGCATGCATGTAGTATATATGTAGTATGTATGTAGCATGTAGTATGTATGTAGCATGCATGTAGTATGTATGCAGCATGTAATTTTTTTTTTTTTTTTTTTTTTTTTACATTTAACACATTAGCCGGATGATGGGACTACTACTGTCCCATCATTGGCTAATGTGTCAATCACTGTCATGGTAGCAGGCATCGCCCGATGGGACTTGTAGTCCCATCGGACGATGCCTGCACAGACCACCGGCAGGCCGGCACAGCCCACCGGCAGGCCGGCACAGCCCACCGGCAGGCCGGCACAGCCCCCCGGCAGGCCGGCACAGCCCCCCGGCAGGCCGGCACAGCCCCCCGGAGCCTGCACAGACCACCGGCAGGCCGGCACAGACCACCGGAGCCTGCACAGACCCCCTGGCAGGCCGGCACAGCCCCCCGAAAGGCCCATACAGACCCCAGAGAGGCTGTACAAGGGCAGGAAAGGGTTTTTCTTATTCCGATACCGGAAGTCCCATAGACTTGAATGGGACTTCCGGTATCGGAATCGGCGATACCGATACTTTTTTTAAAGATCGGCCGATACCATCCGATACGATACTTTGAAGTATCGGACGGTATCGCTCAACTCTAATCATGAGTGTATATACAGAAGCAATTATTGTCCTCACCACAAGTATTTGCTCCAGTGTGTTGAAGACTGAACCACAGTCCATCATTGGGAATGGGGTGTGAGTGAGGGATTTCAGTCCTCCTCCTGGCGACCATATTTCCGACATCTGAGTCATATTCCCGCCACCACATTTGTACCTTAGGCCGCGTTATATTAAACTGAAACCAGGGATTAGCGGCCCATCCGATTATAGCCAATGAGGCAGATATATCACAGGGCACATCTTTTCCCCAAAACCTAGACTGAGTCCAAGTCTCATTGTGTATGCAGTGTGGGGTTAATACCTTCCATGGCTCCAGAGGTAAGACTAAGTATGGCATAGTCCTTGTAGATACTGGGCTGTGTGTACAGATCCAACAGTCTTTCGGTTTCTGTCCTTCCATTTCCTTTATGAGAAGAGCATGATGTCGAATAAGTTTGTTGTCCCAGTCTTCATTTAAGAGTTTATCCTGTGTCTCTGTAGAGTGCAGTAGCCCTGCCACTGCCAGAAAGGTGATTAGGAGAATAGTCATTCTGCTGTTGAAAGGACCTTCTTGCAGTGACTGGCGTGGATCCAGGTGGGCTTTCCCTCAAATTTTACTGAGGTCGATGTGGTCAGCTGGACTTGGAAGGGGCCATCAAATCGTGGGTCCAGGCTCCTTCTCACGTGTCTGCATATAACCACCCAATTGCCTGGATTCAGCTGATGCACATCTGCACTTTCATTAGGATCTGGAATGGATGAAAACACGTTTATGCACCACATTTTCTGCAAGGCCTGGACATAGGTTGTCATAGCACCGTGTTGCATTTGTAGCACCTGTGGGAAGTTCAGACCAGTCTTTGGTGCACTACCAAACAGGACTTCAAAAGGAGACAAACCTGTCTTTCTATTTAGAGTGTGTCTGACTGAAAAGAGTGCAAGAGGCAAGCACTCTACCCAGCTCTTGCCTGTGTCTGCCATGGCCTTTTGAATTTTCAGTTTAAGTGTCCCATTTAGTCTTTCCACTTTCCCACTACTTTGTGGCCTATATGGTGGATGAAATGCTTGCTGTGCACCCAGGGCCTGCATGACTTCCCTCATTATTTCTCCTGTGAAGTGTGTACCCTGTTATGAATGAGTCACCGTAGGAGGCAAAAACAGAAATACTAGCTAAGTCCAGAAAACCAGAGAAGTTGGCAGCTATCGGATCGCAGACCCCTGAAACTATCAACAACAACTAGCAGTAGTCGTGGGGGGTTCCTACGGTGCCCTAGACCCCTCAATCACAGCCGGAGAACTAAATAGCCTAAAGACAGAAAGGGAAATCTAAATTGCCCCAGAGCAGACCCCAAAGCAATAGGCAGCCCTGTTGTGAGTTCATTTTCCCCTTCACCATTGAGGTCTGATGAACTCCCTCTTCTGGTGAAGGAAGGTAGGGAGGCTGATCACAAAGCACCTGAGCAGAATGATGATGACTGGGTGACTGGGATTGCTGACTGGATATAAGGCAGCCGATGCCCTTCTGCCTTGCGGGTGATTACTCTGAGGGATTCTTGGAGACCAGTCTGATTCCTGCTCCTCAAAAGCTAAGTTTTCTGCTCTACTTTTTGCATTTGTGTTTTGGTTTTGTTCTGCCTTGTTTTTCTGGATTTCTGCCTTTCCCTGCTGGGTGAGCTGAATTCCTTTTTGCCCTGTCTTCAGATAATACCTGAGTACCGATATAGTCTTTTTGAAGCCTAGCGTCTTCAGGGCTTTTTTCCCTATCAGTCTGTTGGCTCTTGTTTTTGAGAGGGTTTTGGCGGATTGCAGACAGCAGCTTTTCTATTCTGTCCTATTCAGTTAGCTTGGGCCCCATCTTTTGCTCAGCCTATCTTTCTATCTGTGTGAGTGTTTTTTCATCTTGCTTCACCGTCATTATATGTTGGGGGCTGCCTATTGCTTTGGGGTCTGCTCTGGGGCAGTTTAGATTTCCCTTTCTGTCTTTAGGCTATTTAGTTCTCCGGCTGTGATCGAGGGGTCTAGGGCACCGTAGGAACCCCCCACGGCTACTGCTAGTTGTTGTTGTTAGGTTCAGGGGTCTGCAATCCGATAGCTGCTAACTTCTCTGGTTTTCTGGACTTAGCTAGTATTTCTGTTTTTGCCTCCTACGGTGACTCATTCATAACACAGCCCCCAACATATAATGACGGTGAAGCAAGATGAAAAAACACTCACATAGATAGAAAGATAGAGTGAGCAAATGATGGGGCCCAAGCTAACTAAATAGGAAAGGATAGAAAAGCTGCTGTCTGCAATCCGCCAAAACCCTATCAAAACAAGAGCCAACAGACTGATAGGGAAAAAAGCCCTGAAGACGCTAGGCTTCAAAAAGACTATATCAGTACTCAGGTATTTTCTGAAGACAGAGCAAAAAGGAATTCAGCTCACCCCAGCAGGGAATGGCAGAAATCCAGAAAAACAAGGCAAAACAAAACCAAAACACAAATGCAAAAGGCAGAGAAGAAAACTTAGCTTTTGAGGAGCAGGAATCAGACTGGTCTCCTAGAATCCCTCAGAGAGATCACCAGCAAGGCAGAAGGGCGTCAGCTGCTTTATATCCAGTCAGCAATTCCAGTCACCCAGTCATCATCATCCTGCACAGGTGCTTGGTAATCAGCCTCACTACCTTCCTTCACCAGAAGAGGGAGTTCATCAGACCTCAATGGTGAAGGGGATAATGAACTCACAACAGTACCCCTTATCGATTTCTATGGTTTCTGGGACACCATACCTGCAGATCAGTTCTTTCATCAGTTTGTCTGCAGTCGTTTTAGCATTTTCACATTTTACCGGATAGGCTTCCGGCCAACAAGAGAATAGATCTACACATACTAGGATATTTGCATACACTCCTACCTTGGTAGCTGTATGTAGTCAATCTGCAGTCTCTGAAATGGGTAGAGAGGCATAAGTGTCGCTTTTCTTAGGGACTTTTACTGTTTTACCTGGGTTGTGCTGTGCACAGATGAGGCATGATTGTACAAGTTTCGTGGCTGTGTAACTGAAACCAGGAGCAATCCAGAAGGAATCTTCCATGGCACACATGTGACTTTTTGAGGCGTGAGTGGGGCCATGTGTTGCTTGCGTCGTGATTGGGAACAGGAACTTTGGTAGGCACAATTTATCCTTATTCTCCCATACTCCATTTGAGTTCAGCTCAGCCCCCAGTGTACCTTCTCTGTTTGGGCAGCCTGTTGCTGGAGGGATTTCAGGACATCTAGGCTCAGTGTGGCTGGAATATCCTGACTCCACGCCACCGTCCACTGCTCCCTAGGCCGCCTTGCTGCTACTTTAGCAGCCTCATCCGCCCTTCTGTTGCCCTTTTGTGTGTGCTTTTACCTTGACAATGCCAACCTGGACTGGTAACCAGGGCTGTGGAGTCGGAGTTGTGGAGTCGGAGTCGGTGCTCATTTTGGTGGAGTCGGAGTTGGAGTCGGTATAAAATGGAACCGACTCCTAAAATATATAATAAAATGGGTACAGTAGTTCAATGCAGAATGTGCTGAATAGGAATTTGGGAAAGTTATGAAATGTCCTATAAATGACTGTTCTATTCCTGATCTAAGGCTACATTCACACACAGCGTTTTTCCTGCGTTTTTTGAGTATACGTTTTTCAGTTGCAAAAGCAGATCAGCTTTTTAAAAAGCGGCATCACCTGAAAGGTTTTTGAGCTCATAGCTAATGTTTTCAATAGCAAAAGCAGATTAGAAATCTGCTCTATCTATATATCCATTTATCCATATCTGTCTATCCATATCATATCTGTACCAAAAAGAATGAAAGCCAGATAGCACACAGACTAACACTCCTTTTTTTAGCACCAGTCAGGTACACCTCATAGCTGCCCAAAAGGACGCCCAGGACAGGCATTGCTCGTCTTCAGTAACACATCAACATCAATTGATAGTTGGAATAAATAGACTGCATTCACCACCACATCTTCTTAAGGTGCAGGCTTTATTTTCAAGTGTAGGGGTGTGCAGTATGAGGTTCTGCAGCAGCTGAGGTGTGCAGTATGAAATTCTGCTGAACAGTATGAGATTCTGCCCCCCCCAGGTTTGATCCTGGCTATGCCCATAGTGTGAATGTAGCCTGAGGATCTAGGCTTTATCTTAGCTGAGATAAGTCATAGTGTGTGTGTATATGTGTGTGTGTGTGTGTGTGTATGTATATATATATATATATATATATATATATATATATATATATATATATATATATATATATATATATATATATACACAGCACAGACCAAAAGTTTGGACACACCTTCTCAATCAAAGCGTTTTCTTTATTTTCATGACTATGAAAATTGTAGATTCACTCTGAAGGCATCAAAACTATGAATTAACACATGTGGAATTATATAATTAACAAAAAAGTGTGAAACAACTGAAAATACTGTATGTCTTATATTCTAGGTTCTTCAAAGTAGCCACCTTTTGCTTTGATTTCTGCTTTGCACACTCTTGGCATTCTCTTGATGAGCTTCAAGAGGTAGGCACCGGAAATGGTTTTCACTTCACAGGTGTGCCCTGTCAGGTTTAATAAGTGGGATTTCTTGCCTTATAAATGGGGTTGGGACCATCAGTTGTGTTGTGCAGATGTCTGGTGGATACACAGGTGATAGTCCTACTGAATAGACTGTTAGAATTTGTATTATGGCAAGAAAAAAGCAGCTGAGTAAAGAAAAATGAGTGGCCATCATTACTTTAAGAAATGAAGGTCAGTCAGTCTGAAAAATTGGGAAAACTTTGAAAGTGTCCCCAAGTGCAGTGGCAAAAAACATCAAGCGCTACAAAGAAACTGGCTCACATGAGGACCGCCCCAGGAAAGGAAGACCAAGAGTCACCTCTGCTGCGGAGGATAAGTTCATCCGAGTCACCAGCCTCAGAAATCACAGGTTAACAGCAGCTCAGTTTAGAGACCAGGTCAATGCCACACAGAGTTCTAGCAGCAGACATCTCTACAACAACTGTTAAGAGGAGACTTTGTGCAGCAGGCCTTCATGGTAAAATAGCTGCTAGGAAACCACTGCTAAGGACAGGCAACAAGCAGAAGAGACTTGTTTGGGCTAAAGAACACAAGGAATGGACATTAGACCAGTGGAAATCTGTGCTTTGGTCTGATGAGTCCACATCTGAGATCTTTGGTTCCAACCACTATGTCTTTGTGCAACGCAGAAAAGGTGAACGGATGGACTCTACATGCCTGGTTCCCACCGTGAAGCTTGAAGGAGGAGGTGTGATGGTGTGGGGGTGCTTTGCTGGTGACACTGTTGGGGATTTATTCAAAATTGCAGGCATACTGAACCAGAATGGCTACCACAGCATCTTGCAGCGGCATGCTATTCCATCCGGTTTGTGTTTAGTTGGACCATCATTTATTTTTCAACAGGACAATGACCTCAAACACACCTCCAGGCTGTGTAAGGGCTATTTGACCAAGAAGGAGAGTGATGGGGTGCTACGCCAGATGACCTGGCCTCCACAGACACCAGACCTGAACCCAATCGAGATGGTTTGGGGTGAGCTGGACCGCATAGTGAAGGCAAAAGGGCCAACAAGTGCTAAGCATCTCTGGGAACTCCTTCAAGACTGTTGGAAGACCATTTCCAGTGACTATCTCTTGAAGCTCATCAAGAGAATGCCAAGAGTGTGCAAAGCAATAATCAAAGCAAAAGGTGGCTACTTTGAAGAACCTAGAATATAAGACATATTTTCAGTTGTTTCACACTTTTTTGTTAATTATATAATTCCACATGTGTTAATTCATTGCTTTGATGCCTTCAGAGTGAATCTACAATTTTCATGGTCATGAAAATAAAGAAAACTCTTTGATTGAGAAGGTGTGTCCAAACTTTGGTCTGTACCGTATGTATGTAATCGATATTATACAGTGTATTACATATTTACAATTTATTACAGTTTTTTGTGTTCTAAAGTTGTATTCCAATAAATAGATATTATGTTCTATCTAAATATCTTGATTATTAGATCATAGAAATGATTAAATGTCTGATGTTCACATTGTACTACAATAAATTTTTCACTTAAATATAAGCAATATATGTGGGAGTCGGAGTCGTGGAGTCGGAGTCGGTGTAAGGGAAATTGAGGAGTCGGAGTCTCAGGTTTGGCTTACCGACTCCACAGCCCTGCTGGTAACATCAATGCCTCCATCAATTGTTTCACCAGCTCTGCATTTTTAATGGGCTTACCGGCTGATGTAAGAAACGCTCTGCTTCTCAAGATAGGGCCATAATCATGGGCTATTCCCCATGCATAATTCAAATCTGTGTAAATATTAGCAACTTTACCTGCAGCGGCTCTACACGCCTCAGTGAGTGCCTTCAACTCTGCCTCCTGTGCAGACATGTGAGGAGGGAGTGGTTCAGCTCGGATTAACTCATGTGAGGATACTACTGCATATCCAGTGTAGAATCGTCCATCCTGGTGGTATCTGGATCCAGCTACAAAAAACTCAAAATCTGCATTAGGAACAGGTTTTTCATGGATGTGTGCAAACCCCACTGTCTCCTGACTCATCAGTTCTATGCAGTCATGTTCATGCGTCATGTCAAAGTATTCTTCCTCACTTGCTAAGCTGTCACCAATTCCCCCTTTTCTGAATCCACATGCAGGAGGGTGGCTGGATTCAGAACGTTACATCTTTTGAGGGTGACATACTCAGGAATTAGTAGAGCACATTCAAGTCGGAGCAGTCTGGCCATAGACAGATGTTTTGGTTGAACTTGTACGAGTATGGAATGGATGTCATGTGGGGAATAAATTGTCAAAGGAAAAGTCAGTGTGATTTCACATGCCTTTCCTAGTGGTAGTGTAGCTGCTCCTACCGCACGGACACACGTAGGTGACCCTCTGATCACTGGGTCTAATTGTGCTGAGTAGTAAACTATTGGTCTCTGTTTCCCTCCATGTTGCTGTGTCAGTACTGCGGTAGCATGTACTCCCTGCTCTGTGCAAAACAAGAAAAATGGCTGGTCATAGTTTGGAATGCTTAAGGCTGGGGCTGACACAATGAGCAGTTTGAGAGAATGGAAGGAATCAATTGCTTCTTGAGTGAGGTCATAGGGGTCTGATGACAAGCAGTCATAAAATGGTTGCATCATTTGTGAAGCAGACCTTATCCAAGGCCTGAAGTAGGTCACCAAGCCTAGGAAAGTGCGTGGATGCTGATGTGACCTGGGTAGAGAGAGATTTTGAATTGCCTGTTTCCTGTCTTCAGTCAGGTGTCTTGTACCTTTGGCAATACAATGTCCCAAAAATGTCACCTTTTGTTTGCCATACTGTAATTTGTCACGTGAGACCTTTTAACCCTTTCCTGCTAAAAAGAATAGCAAGAAACCTATAACTTTCCTGCAGGACATCTGGTCCAGGCAGAACAGCAAGAGGTCATCCACGTACTGTAATAGTACAATCTGCGGATGAGGTGATTGCCACTACTCAAGGATCCCTGCCATCGCTGCTGAATAGATGGCAGGGGATTTCTTTCCCCCTTGTGGGAGGACAATATTATTTACCTTTTATGAGTAATAGAAAAAAAAAGATACTGACAGTCAGGGTGCAGGGGTACAGAGAAAAATGCATTCGCCACTGTGAAACATGTTGACGTTGCTGGGATCTGTGACAGGAAGGTGTGTGGGTTAGGGACGATTGAGGTCACACTCTCTGTAATAAGTATATCATGGCACAGCTGAGTCGGTGCACAAAAGAAGGTTCCCACACGAGAGTAGATAACTAGAAAAAATTTTGGCACTCAACTTTTTGCAATCAGTGAAGAATTTTATTTGCAGTCACCTATGTAAACATTTCGGCTATGACAGTAAGCCTTCAACAGTACACTGCAAGATCAATAATCCAAAATATATACAGACAATTCAGATGCTACAAACGAGAATAATTTTCTAATTCTAATTCTCTTAACCTTCTGACTCTTACTGAAACCTGGATCCAGCAGTCAGACACTACCGCTGCTGCTGCTCTTTCAGACGGGGGACTACACTTCTCTCATAGGTGTATCGTCCTCCTGGCCACTCCCATCAGTTCCTGGATCATTTTGCCACTTGGCCTCCACATTTTCTCTCCTGTGACATCCCTACCCTCATCATGGGAGATTTCAACACCCCCATTGCTCTTCCCCTCTCCCCATCTGCTACTCACCTTTTATCTCTAACCTCCTCGTTTGGCCTTTCGCAGCTTACTAATTCTCCAACGCAAGAAGACGGAAACTCCCTCGACTTGGTCTTCTCTCGGCTTTGTGCAGTGGATGATTTTGCAAACTCCCCTTTCTGACCACAATCTTCTTTCATTCTCTATCAATAACTGCCAGGCTGCTCAGGTCACCCCCACTGTCCATACTTATAGAAACATACAGGCCATTAACACCCAGAAACTTATGAAGAACTTACAGTCTTCATTGGCCCCTATCTCCTCCCTCTCATGTCCTGATTCTGCATTGAAGCATTACAATGAAACACTTAAAAGTGCCCTGGAAGAATTTGCACCCCCTATAAATAGAACACAACACAGACGGCGACAACCCTGGCACACCCTGCAAACACGTTTCCTGCAGCGGTGCTCCAGGTGCACCGAACGTCTGTGGAGAAAATCCAGTCTACACCAAGATTTCATCCATTATAAGTTTATGCTTAGAACATACAACACTGCCCTTCACCTCTCCAAACAAACCTATTTCAACACCCTCATCACCTCACTGTCCAATAACCTGAAACGTCTCTTTGACACTTTTCATTCTCTACTCAACCCAAGAGTACAGGCCCCAACCACGGAGTTCCGAGCTGACGATCTGGCCAATTGCTTCAAAGAATAAATTGACCAGATTTGACAGGAAATTATCTCCCAATCACCTCATACCATCCACTGTCCTCCCTCCCCCATTGCATCAAGCTTACTCTCTGATTTTGAACCAGTCACAGAAGAAGAAGTAAGCAGGCTCCTTGCATCTTCTCGCCCAACCACTTGCACCAGTGACCCATTTCCGTCACATCTCCTCCAGTCCCTTTCCCCTGCTGTCACCCCTCACCTAACTAAAATATTTAACCTCTCTCTTCTGGTATCTTTCCCTCCTCATTTAAGCATGCCATCATACATCCACTACTTAAAAAACCATCCCTCGACCAAAACTGTGCCGCTAACTATAGACCTGTCTCTAATCTTCCCTTCATCTCTATACTCCTGGAATGCCTGGTCTTATCCACTATCTGTTTGATAACTCTCTTCTCGACCGTCTCCAATCCGGTTTCCGCTCTTTACTCTCTACTGAAACTGCCCTCACTAAAGTCTCTAATGATCTACTAACAGCTAAATCAAATGGTCATTACTCCATGCTAATTCTCTTGGATCTCTCTGCAGCATTCGACACTGTGGATCATCAGCTCCTCCTCACTATGCTCCGTTCCATTGGCCTCAAGGACACCGTTCTCTCCTGGTTCTCCTATCTCTCTGACCGCTCCTTTACTGTATCTTTTGCCGGTTCCTCCTCCTCTCACCTTCCCCTTACTGTTGGAGTTCCTCAAGGATTGGTTCTAGGCCCCCTCCTCTTCTCCTTGTACACTGCCCCTATTGGTCAAACAATCAGTAGATTTGGTTTCCAGTACCATCTGTATGCTGATGACACCCAATTATACTCTTGTTCTCCTGACATCACGCCAGCCTTTCTAGAAAACACCGGCGATTGTCTAAACTCTGTGTCTAACATCATGTCCTCACTAGAGTTGAGTGATACCGTCCGATACTTCAAAGTATCAGATCGGAATGGATCGGCCGATCTTAAAAAAAAAAGTATCGGTATCGCCGATTCCGATACCGGAAGTCCCATTCAAGTCTATGGGACTTCCGGTATCGGAATAAGAAAAACCCTATTTTTGCCTTGTACAGCCTCTCTGGGGTCTGTACGGGCCTTTCGGAGGGCTGTGCCGGCCTTCCAGGGGGTCTGTGCAGGCTCCGGTGGTCTGTGCCGGCCTGCCGGGGGGCTGTGACGGCCTGCCGGTGGTCTGTGCAGGCTCCGGTGGGCTGTGCCAGCCTGCCGGGGGGCTGTGCCGGCCTGCCGGTGGTCTGTGCAGGCTCCGGGGGGCTGTGCCGGCCTGCCGGGGGGCTGTGCAGGCTTCGGGGGTCTGTGCAGGCATCGTCCGATGGGACTACAAGTCCCATCGGGCGATGCCTGCTACCATGACAGTGATTGACACATTAGCCAATGATGGGACAGTAGTAGTCCCATCATCCGGCTAATGTGTTGAATGTAAAAAAAAAAAAAAAATTACGTGCTACATACATACAACATGCATACTACATATATACTACATGTAACATACATACTACATATATACTACATGCATGCAACATACATACTACATATATACTACATGCATGCAACATACATACTGCATATATACTACATGCATGCAACATACATACTGCATATATACTACATGCATGCAACATACATACTACATATATACTACATGCATGCAACATACATACAACATATATACTACATGCATGCAACATGCATACTACATATATACTACATGTAACATACATACTACATATATACTACATGCATACTACATATATGCTACATACATACTACATGCATACTACATATATGCTACATACATACTACATGCATGCTACATGCATGCTACATACATACTACATGCATGCTACATACATACTACATGCATGCTACATACATACTACATGCTACATACATACTACATGCTACATACATACTACATACATACTACATATATACTACATGCATGCTAAATACATACTACATGCTACATACATACTACATACATACTACATGCATGCTACATACATACTACATGCATGCTACATACATACTACATGCTACATACATACTACATACATACTACATACAATACATTCATACAATACATACATAGACATACAGTACATATAACATAGAGTAACATACTTACCAATACTTGTCACATTGTTCCCCGAAGCCATTGTCTTTTATGGAATAAATATTAACATAACAAACCACAAAAATACTCACCCATGATCCGAAGCAGTCCACGAGTGTGTCCCACGACGATCTTGGGTAGAGAACTGCAGCATCAGCTGATGCTGCCGCTCTCTACGGGCTGCAGGAATCCAATGACGGAAGGTAGGTATCCTTCCGCACTGTATTCCTCCGCCACTTAAAAAAAAAAAAGTCCCTAGTCTCACTTTATGCCATTGCTGTGTGGGAATCTCCCACGCAGCAATGGCATAAAGTGAGACTAGGGACTTTTTTTTTTAAGTGGCGGAGGAATACAGTGCGGAAGGATACCTACCTTCCGTCATTGGATTCCTGCAGCCCGTAGAGAGCGGCAGCATCAGCTGATGCTGCAGTTCTCTACCCAAGATCATCGTGGGACACACTCGTGGACTGCTTCGGATCATGGGTGAGTATTTTTGTGGTTTGTTATGTTAATATTTATTCCGTAAAAGACATTGGCTTCGGGGAACAATGTGACAAGTATTGGTAAGTATGTTACTCTATGTTATATGTACTGTATGTCTATGTATGTATTGTATGTAGCATGCATGTAGTATGTATGTAGTATATATGTGGTATGTATGTAGCATGTAGTATGTATGTAGCATGCATGTAGTATGTATGTAGTATATATGTGGTATGTATGTAGCATGTAGTATGTATGTAGTATGTATGTAGTATGTATGTAGCATGCATGTAGTATGTATGTAGTATGTATGTAGCATGCAGTATGTATGTAGCATGCATGTAGTATATATGTAGTATGTATGTAGCATGTAGTATGTATGTAGCATGCATGTAGTATATATGTGGTATGTATGTAGCATGTAGTATGTATGTAGCATGCATGTAGTATGTATGTAGTATTTATGTAGTATATATATATATATTTTTTTTAAACATTTAACACATTAGCCGGATGATGGGACTACTACTGTCCCATCATTGACTAATGTGTCAATCACTGTCATGGTAGCAGGCATCGCCCGATGGGACTTGTAGTCCCATCGGACGAAGCTTGCACAGACCCCCGGACATCAGCACAGCCCCCCGGCAGGCCGGCACAGCCCCCCGGCAGGCCGGTACAGACCCCCACAGGGTGCACAGACCACCGGCAGGCCGGCACAGCCCCCCGGCAGGCCGGTACAGACCCCCACAGGGTGCACAGACCACCGGCAGGCCGGCACAGCCCCCCGGCAGGCCGGTACAGACCCCGGGCAGTCCACACAGCCCCCCAGCAGGCCGGCAGAGACCCCCAGAAGGCCCGAAATGACGGCGCATCATGATGCGCACACACCACGCATCATGATGACGTCATTTCGGCTGTCAATCAACTTTGAACTTCCAATTCCGATGCCGACTTCCGATATTGAAAAAATATCGGAAGTCGGTATCGGAATTCCGATACAGCAAGTATCGGCCGATACCCGATACTTGCGGTATCGGAATGCTCAACACTAGTCCTCACTATATCTGAAACAGAACCTGTTAAAGACTGAACTCCTTGTGTTTCCTCCCTCTACTAATGTACCTATACCAAACATTGCCATTTCTGTGTGTGGTTCCACTATTACTCCCCAGTAACATGCCCGCTGTCTTGGGGTCATACATGACTTTGAGCTTTCCTTTGCCCCCCACATTCGATCACTGGCTCGCTCTTGTCATCTGCACCTCAAAAACATTTCTAGAATTCGACCTTTTCTTACTTTTGACTCTGCAAAAACTCTTACTATTTCTCTTATTCATTCTCGTCTTGACTATTGTAACTCTCTTCTAATCGGTCTCCCTCTCACCAAACTCTCCCCTCTCCAATCTGTCTTGAATGCTGCAGCCAGGATCATATTCCTCACCAATCATTACACCGATGCCTCTACCTTGTGCCAGTCATTACACTGGCTACCCATCCACTCCAGAATTCAGTATAAACTTATTACCCTCACCCACAAAGCCCTCCATGGCTCAGCACCACCCTACATCTCCTCCCTTGTTTCAGTATACCACCCTACCTGCGCCCTCCGTTCTGCTGATGACCTGAGGTTAGCATCCTCAATAATCAGAACCTCCCACTCCCGTCTCCAAGACTTTACACGTGCCGCGCCAATTCTTTGGAATGCACTTCCCAGGTCAATACGATTAGTCCCCAATCCCCACAATTTTAAGCGTGCCCTGAAAACGCATTTATTCAGACTGGCCTATCGCCTCAACACATTAACCTAATCTATCCCTGTGTGGCACAGCCAAAAGTTTTACCATAACCAGGTTCCCCGCATCATGTTCCCACATGCTTTATGCATCCATTAGCCCTCTGTGTCTGTACTGTTACACACTTAACATTATGGCTGGTCCATACAATCAGGGCAACTGTTACCACCCACCTTTCATGTCTACCTCTTTCCTCATAGACTGTAAGCTTGTGAGCAGGGCCCTCATTCCTCTCTTGATATTTGTTATAATCTGTGATTATTGTTATGCTGTAATGTCTATTGTCTGTACAAATCCCCTCTGAAATGTAAAGTGCTGCGGAATATGTCGGCGCTATAGAAATAAAATTTATTATTAGTCAAAAAAAAATCAAACAAAAGAAAAAACTTTATCAGTGCACAGTGCATCGGCGTATGGGAAAACAAGTTGGGAAGGGATAAGGTTTAGGCAAAAAGGAAGAAATGGAAGGCATAAAGTGAACCTACAAAGAGCAGTCTTGGTAGGTTCACTTTATGCCTTCCATTTCTTCCTTTTTGTCTAAACCTTATCCCTTCCCAAACCTGTCTTCCCATACACCGATGCACTGTGCACTGATAAAGTTTTTTCTTTTGTTTGATTTTTTTGACTATTATTCTCGTTTGTAGCATCTGAATGTCTGTATATATTTTGTATTATTGATCTTGCAGTGTACTGATGAAGGCTTACTGTCATAGCCGAAATGTTTACATAGGTGACTGCAAATAAAATTCTACACTCTCTGTAATATCATTAATAGCCCTTAAGTCATGAACCTTTCTGTAAGTGTCAGCGAACCCTTGGGTCCTTTTTTCATAATAGGATACAAAGGGGTGTTGCAGGGAGAATATCTTTGCACCAGAACATACTCTTAACATACTCTTTAATATCCCTGCTCAGGACCATTGATTTGGCTAGGCTCAAGGGGTATTGCTTTAAACAAGGAGGAGTGGTTCCTTCTTTCAATTTAATCATGACAGTAAATTCATAGGGGTATTGTCAATAACAATAAGTTTTGTAAGCACCACAATTCCAGCACCTCACTGTTTCTAGGTCCCTTGGTCCCCTATTACGTCTCCACTGTTTTCCTTGTGCTCCAGCATACATGACAGGTTGTCTTATTGTCCTTGTTTGTTCAACTACTTTAGCGTCTTTCGGATCTACATGTCTCCATTCAGGTCTGGCTGTCTGTACTGCGTCTCGTAAGTCTTTGTTCATACAGTCAATGAATGCATTCACCAGTATTTTAACATCAAGTGGGTTTATGCAAATGCACCCCATGTCTGCCCATTTCAGTTGTAACCGTCCAAAGTACATCTCTACACTCTCTCCTTTTTGCTGTGTCACGTTAGTCAGGTGCACCGACTGCTCTGATTGTTCTACTGTAGCCCACTGTTTTAGTGATTCACAGTACGTCTCCCCAGACCATGCAGATTTATCATCTATGCCCCAAGCCTGATTCTTTGCCACATCTGTATGTGTCTTAATTATATGTCCTAGTACGTCACCTGCCTTTAAACTCACCAAACTCTCTATGTCTGCCCAGGTACATTTATGTGTCCGCTGTATTTCCTTTATGTGTCTGTAAAACGGGAATGGTTGGTTTTCGGGGTCAGGCAGCTGCTTCAGCATACCTAGCTGGTCAGAGGGGCTCCAGGGATAACACTCCTGCATCTTTCTTACTCCAGTCACCCTTCTAGGTCCTGATGTGGTTGGTCGTCTGCTGTCTACTGTCAGCTTACTCCTCAAAGGTCAATGTCCCCACTACCCACTAACCACACTATTATGTCAGCTTCTTATGTCACTGCATATGATCTTGTCCGGATAGGATTTAGCGCAACTTGCTTAGGTGGGTAGCACAGGTCACACAAGTAGCTATTCAGTCTGAGTTTGTCTGAGTCTGACCACCGTGTTTTCAAGTCCATCTGTTTTGTTTGGGTCTCTGGTTAAACTTTGTCAATCAAAACATTCATAATACACCTTACTTCCATACTGCTGCACATTCTCAAACATCATTTATTCACTTGCTATTTTCTTCCCTTGTCTGTGCCTTTTTGTACATCGAAACATTCACACTCTGGCATTTTTGCCTTTTTCAATATTGGTCCCACCAGTTTTACTGCTAACTTTCTTCTCTGTCTTTGACATTCTGCATAGCGGTGGAATCCCATTGGGAGGCCCTGACTGCACACACAGAATAAGTTGCCATGGCTTCAACTTACTTGTCAGACAGCTCACCTTTATTCTGAAATGCCCCTCTAGTGTGCCTGGACCTTGTCTTACAAGCCACACGTAGCAAGTCAGAGCGAGCTTGCCAAGGTGTAGCGGGAACGCTCCTTGCCTCTCATCTGGTAGATCTACAGGATGTAACGAGAAGGATCCTTGCCTCTCACCTGTTAGATCAGCTGACTAGATAGGAATAGGCCTCTACCTATTAGCTCAGCTCCATGGAACGTGGGAAGGCTGCTTTAACTGAGACAGCTCACATTTATTCTGAAATGCCCTCTCAGTGTGCCTGGACCTTGTCTTACAGGCCACACATAGCAAGTCAGAACGAGCCTGCTAAGGTGTCGCCAGAAGGCTCCTTGCCTTCGCCTCTCACCCACAACAAAAAAAACCCGCTGACTAAAGTAAGAAGGCCCAGATGTGATAGGCCTCTAACCTACTTTATCAGCCGTGCAGTTGGCTACCTCCTTCTGCTGATCCTCAATTTGCTATAAATTAATCACACAACTAGAAGCAGGTTCAAACACATTAATGACCAAACAATCACTTATAATTTCCTTCTAAATTAGGCACCATATTTTACTTTCAACTTCCAACTTCAACTTACAAAATTTCATTCCACTTCAATTAAGTACTGTTGCTTTAAAATGCACAAATCTCCGTGCGAGCATTACACCAAGGACAGAAACACAGAGAATCTTGAGCGGAGCTCCATGCCCCCTCCCATTAGATACTCAGCACAGATATCAGAGGAGAACCGCGCAGGGGCATCATTCCCCCCTCCCATCGGAATTTTAGAAATTTAGTGTCCTTCACACAGAAAGAGTATGCAGCAGTTCTTAGACCTAATCAAAATCAATTTCTACAAAACCCTCAAAATCACAGGATTTCGCTGTAAGAGCAGATAACTGTGAGTAACCGAGTCTTGCCCTTTTCTGGCCAAATGCATCCAGGAAACTTTACAATGTGATGCCACATATAACACTAGCTATATCATTACTCAATTCAATTAGTCTCAGATGTAGATTTGAAATATCTATAACACATCTGTCCAGAATCTCCTACAAGAACTAGAAAGGTAACAATCTCTTGACACAAAATGATGTGTGATGATTCATTCATGCATTCTCATTCAGGGATTTTTTTTTCTTTCACTTTTCAGTAGTCATTTGATTTTACAAAAAGAAGAAAACAAAAATCCCTTATCTCAATCACTCCGCCTAATTCAGCTCAAAATGAGTTGAATAATGTCCTCTGTCACATACAGAGGACCACTTCTAATGGAACCCCTCATCAATCAGGGATTTATTTATATCCATTATACTCAATTACTCATCTCATTCAGAGGTTCTTTTAGACATACATACAAGGATTCACACAGCCTACCTATTTTGCACTTTGAAATTAACACAACTTATAAAACTACAGCAGTATCGACTGACACTCTGTGAACACCAAAGCCATCTTCTTAAACAACAAGAACAAAAAAAACTACAAAAACCAAAAAGCACAGCCCTATACAAAATACAGCCTCATATGGTTTACTACCAATCCAAAATGACCAAAATAACAACACTGCACGGAGTATCTCAGCTCTGTGCTACACAGTACACAACCAGTTAGTATATTGACAGTACAGATTGACAGATAATAATAAAAATGACAATTATTATCTTATTACTCTATTAATCAACTCTCTTATGGACATACTCATTGCTCACTGGTGATGTAGGTTCTTTTGAACCGTGTTGTACAGCCTTACCCAGATATATGTAGAGATCCAGAGAGAGATTGCAAATGCAAAATCAAAGTGTAAGAATAAATTTTCTCACCTGCTGCAGCTGGATTTTGCATGTTCCAACCTCCCAATAAGCTACCACATACGGATTCCGAATAGGCTGGTTTCCACGGTCCCGCGTTCGGGCGCCAAAACTGTCGCAGCTGTTTTCGTTCTGACCAAAGTCAGGTCTGCCAGATCATCAGTGAGGCCAAATTAGGAGTTTATGCCCTTAATTTACAAGCACTTGGAGACAAAGGAGACTGCACACACAGGTCGTGTGCAAATCACTTTATCTGACGTAATGAAACACAAGGCAATCTTTTATACCATTTACAACAATATGTAATTCTATGGAGCTCATGTGGCCCCCACCATCACCTCAGGGTCATACCTTGTTTACAATGTACCCAGAACACGTTGTGGCTGACTATAGAGAACATATATGATAAGAAGCATATTTTCCTTGAAGAGGAGACGGGCAAAACTGCTGTGTCATAAGAATAAATTCTAGCAATGTAAAGCAAAACGCAATTGAAGAATTAAAGGCAGTTAAAGGCATTTAAAGGCAACCCATTAACCCTTCTTTATCAAGCACGTAAAGGGTTAATAAACTTCTTGAATGTGGTTTTGATTGCTTGAGAGGGGTAGTTTTTAGAATGGTGTCATTTTTCTCTGCCACATTGACCCCTCAAAGTGACCTCACATGTGAGGTGGTCCCAAAAAAAATGGTTTTGTAAATTTTGTTGTAAAATGAGAAATCGCTGGTCAACTTTTAACCCTTATAAGTTCCTAACCAAAAAAAATTTGTTTACAAAATTGTGCTGACGTAAAGTGGGAAATGTTATTTATTAACTATTTTGTGTGACATCTGTCTCTGATTTAAGGGCATAAAAATTAAAAGTTTGAAAATTGCAAAATTTAAAACATTTTCACCATATTTCCATTTTTTTCATAAATAAACGCAAGCCGTATCGAAGAAATTTTACCACTAACATGAAGTACAATATGTCACGAAAAAAAAAAAACCTCAGAATCAGCGGGATCCGTTAAAGCATTCCAGTGTTATAACTTCATAAAGTGACAATGGTCAGAATTGTAAAAATTGGGCTGGTTATTAAGCTGCAAATTTGCTCAGTCATGAAGGAGTTAATATTGTGTATTGCCCCCTCTGATAACAATGACAGCTTGAAATCTTTTGTGTTAGTTGTCGATGAGGTTCTTTATTTTCTCAGATGGTAAAGCTGCCCACTCTTGTTGGTAAAAAGCCTCCAGTTCTGTAAATTCTTGGGCTGTCTAGCAGGAACTGCATGCTTGAGATCTCCCCAGAGTCGCTCAATGATATTGAAGTCAGGAGACTGAGATGGCCACTCTAGAACCTTCACTTTGTTCTGCTGTAGCCAATGACAGGTTGATTTGGTCTTGTGCTTTGGATCATTGTCATGCTGGAAAGTCCAACTACGTTCCATGGGCAGCTTGTGGGCTGATGTTTGCAAATTTACCTCCAGTATTTGCTGATAACGTGCTGCATTCATTTTTTCCTTCAACTTTGACCAAGTTTCCTGTGTCTTTGTAGCTCACACATCCCCAAAACATCAGCGATCCACCTCCATGTTTACAGTAGGAATGGTGTTCTTTTCTTCATAGGCCTTGTTGACCTCTCTCCAAATATAACTGTCACGCTCGTGCCTTGGCTGACTGGCGCAAGCTGGAGGATTGTGGCCCCACTGTGCCACAGACCAGACTACCCTGGAAGGGGTGTGACTAACACAGCTGCCTTGGTCTTCTCTGGAGCCTCCAATGGTGAGGTCAGGGTTGTGCGGCAGGCAGCTGCCAGGTGTCACTCCAGGGTGGTGTTTGGCTGTGGCTGCTGATCCCACTCGGGGACAAGTCACTTGGACAGGTGCGAGTGACAGGCAGGCTGAGACGAGACACAGGGCAGGCTGGCAGGGACGAGATACAGGGCAGGCTGGCACGGACAAGACACAGGGCAGGCTGGCACAGACAAGACACAGGGCAGGCTGGCACGGACAAGACACAGGACAAGCAGGCGTGTTGTATGAAGGAACAGGTATGGACCTGTTCACACAGCAGGAGGGGGTACTGGCCGGAAGGAATGGAATATGGAGGAACAGGTAGGGACCTGTTCACACAGCAGGAGCGGGTACTGGCCAGAAGGAATGGAATATGGAGGAACAGGTATGGATACAGACAGGAGTGCAGTGTAGGCGAGAGGTTTTGCAGCAGCTGAACCAAGCAGAACCACAAGAGGACTGAGAACAGGCAGAGCCTACAGAGCTGCAAGGGTGCAGAGCACAGACAGAGCTGCAAGAGTGCAGAGAGCACCCTGGGAGGACACAAGGAAAGACACAGCAGGAAAGAGATCACAGACACAGAGACAGGGAGACAAAGGTAAGACAGAATACAGACAAGGCAATGGTATGAGACACGGGGCAGGAGCAAAGACACAAGGATTAGGATATTCTGCCTCCTGGAGGGCGGCAAGGACGAGGACGAGACAAGATCAGGAGCTATAGCACAGTGACCAGGATATTCTGCCTCCTGGAGGACAGACATACACGCACAAAACAAAGGTAGAAGTGTAGCCTCCGAAAAAGAAGAAACACAGAGCAGGGCCTGGCTTACTCAGCAGCAAAACACTGAGTTTAGACATTGCACAGGCAATGTTCCAGTGGATGGGGCAGGCTTAAATAGTAGAGGGCTCTAGGTAATTGGTCAGGGACACATTAGCCAGGTGCACCCTGACTCCATAAGAAGCAGAGAGTTCAGGCGCCGCCCCCCTATACACACAGTCAGGAAACATGAACACAGCATACAGGAGATTAGAAGGACAGAGCATGGAACTGACAGTATACAGAAGTCACAGCAAGGACTGGAGCAGTGAGTAAGTTTGTGAGTGGGGAATGGGAGGCCATGCAGTGATGCCAGCAGGGTTGTTACAGTAATGTTTATGGTGGTGGCCAAAAAGTAAAATTTTGGTTTAATCGCTCTAAATTACCTTGTTCCAAAAGTTTTGAGGCTTGTCTCTGTGCTGTTTTGCGTATTGTAGGTGAGAAACTTTGTGGCATTTGCGCTGTAATGGCTCTCTTCTGGCGACTCGACCATGCAGCCCATTTTACTACAAGTGCCTCCTTACAGTGCATCTTGAAACGGCCACACTACTAGTTTTCAGAGAGTTCAGTATTTGATCTGTTATTTGGGGGGGGGTTTTGCATCCTGAAAAATTTTCCTGGCAGTTGTGGTTGAAATTCTTGTTGGTCTACCTGACCTTGTATTTGTTTTTACAGAGTCTTTGATTTTCCATTCGTTAATCAGTTTGAACGCTGCTGACTGGCATTATCAATTCATTCGATATCTTTTTGTATCCATTTCTTGTTTTATACAATTCAACTACCTTTTCAAATAGATCTGTTGACAGTTCTTTCGCTTTCCCCATGACTGACAATCCAGAAACGTCAGTGGCTGGGAGAAAGATGCAAGAGCCTGTCTGGATCCCAGAACTTCAAGAGAAATGTGCTGTCTTCCAGGTGCAAAAATTAAAGATGTGTCTGACAGGATATCAGGACTCTTCAGACCTACAGATGACTACCCATTCCTGCTACTACATGTGGGGACAAATGACACCGCAAGAAACGACCTGGAAACCATCTGCAGAGACTTTGAAGACTTAGGCAAGAAAGTGAAAGAACTGGGAGCGCAGGTGGTCTTCTCTTCCATCCTCCCAGTGGATGGCCATGGAACAAGGAGGTGGAATAAGATTCTGCAGGTGAACAACTGGCTACGTTGATGGTGCCGTCAGCAACGATTTGGATTTCTGGATCACGGAGTGAACTACTTATACGATGGACTACTTGCTAGAGATGGGGTGAACCTTACGAAGACTGGAAAGCATGTATTTGGAAGTCGCCTTGCTACACTTGTATGGAGAGCTTTAAACTAGAACAACATGGGAAGGGAAGCAAAAGACCAGAAAAAGCCATACACCTGACAAATGCTATTGAGAACTCTGCTATTAGAAGTGGAAAGGAAGAACAAAGACGAAAGAATCTAATTAATAAAAATATTGGAGAAAGAGAAACCAATCACAAACTAAAATGTTTCTATACTAATGCACAAAGCATGGGCAACAAACAAGGAGAATTGGAACTACTAACACAGGAAAAGAAATATGATGTCATTGGAATCACTGAAACTTGGTGGGACAATACACATGATTGGAATACAAGACTAGAAGGATACAACTTATTTGCAAGAAACAGACTTGATAAACGAGGAGGGGGTGTTGCATTGATTGTTAGAAACGCGTATATCTGCACAGAGATTGAAGCTTCAGAGACTGGGAGTTCTGTGGAAACTGTTTGGGTAAGAATACAAGGACAGAACAATGGAAAGGACACCATTGTAGGCATTTACTACAGGCCGCCTGTGCAAGCTGAAGATATGGATGAACTCTTTATGCATCAAATGGCCAAGTTCTCCAAAAAATATGACATAGTTGTCATGGGAGATTTCAACTATCCAGACATTTGTTGGGAATCTCTCTCAGGCAAAACTAACAGGTCAAGGAAATTCTTATCCTCTCTTGCTGACAACTTTATCTTCCAAAAGGTAGGGGAGAAAACAAGGGGAACTGCTACCTTGGATCTAATCCTTATAAACAGGGAGGAAATGGTTGAGGAGGTAAAAGTGGCTGGAACCCTAGGAGGTAGCGACCATGCTATTTTAGAATTTTGGATAACTAGAGGCGGAAGACCTGTGAAGACTCAGACGTCAAGGTTAGATTTCAGAAAGGCAGATTTTAAGGGATTCAGAAAGATAATTGGAGGGATCCAATGGCTGTATATCCTTAAAGACAAAAATGTCCAGGAAGGATGGGAAATCTTGAAAAATGAAATTCTCAAAGCACAGTTGTTAACAATTCCGAAAAGAGGGAAGAATAGGAAGCATTTAAGGAAACCAGGATGGGTGAACACAGAACTTAAGCACATGCTAAAAAGGAAGAAAAAAATGTTTATAAAATGGAAAGAGGGAGGGATATCTAAAGAAGAATATAATGCTGTCTGCAGAACCTGCAGGGCACAAATCAGATTAGCTAAAACTGAAAATGAATTGAGGCTTGCAAGAGATGTCAAAAGCAATAATAAAGGATTTTGGGGATATGTCAAAAGTAAAAGAAAAGTCAAAGATGCTATAGGATTTTTACAGGATGAAAATGATGAAATGGTAAGACAGGATGTTGAGAAGGCTGAACTTTTAAATTCCTATTTTGCATCTGTTTTCTCTCAGAAAGGAAATGTAACACCAACTGTTCTTCACTGTCCTATTAAGGGAATAGAAGAATCCAGGATATCTATAAACAGAAAGATAGTGAGGAAACACTTAGCTAACCTAAATGAATTCAAGTCTCCAGGTCCAGATGAATTACACCCCAGAGTACTGAAGGAGATAGCAGAAGAAATTTTTGAACCCCTCTCCATAATCTTTGAAAATTCTTGGAGAACAGGAGAAGTGCCAGAAGACTGGAGAAGAGCAAATGTTGTTCCTATCTTCAAAAAGGGGAAGAAGGTGGACCCAGGCAACTATAGGCCGGTGAGTCTGACTTCTATACCAGGAAAGATCTTTGAACAAATTATTAAACAACATGTATGTCAATACCTGGATAAGAATGTAGTGATCAAACAGAGTCAGCATGGGTTTGTAACTAATAAGTCATGTCAGACTAACTTAATTTCCTTCTATGACGGTATCACTGATTGGGTGGATCAAGGAAATGCTGTAGATATAGTATATCTTGACTTCAGCAAAGCATTTGACAAAGTCTCTCATACAATCCTTATTGAAAAAATGACTAAGTATGGAATGGACAAGGCAACTGTTAGGTGGATTCATAACTGGCTTAGTGATCGGACACAAAGAGTGGTCGTAAATGGCTGCACATCCAGTTGGAAGAATGTCTCAAGTGGGGTACCACAGGGCTCTGTCCTGGGCCCTGTATTGTTCAACATCTTTATCAACGATTTAGATGAAGGAATTGAGGGTAAACTGATTAAATTTGCTGATGACACAAAGCTAGGAGGGATAGCTATCACTAGAGAAGAGAGAGAGGATTCAAAAAGATTTAAATAAACTGGAGAAGTGGGCAGCAACTAACAGAATGGTTTTTAACAGGGAGAAATGCAAAGTACTACATCTGGGCAATAAAAATGAAAAAAGCATATATAGAATGGGAGGAATAGGGCTAAGTGACAGCACATGTGAAAAAGACTTGGGTATACTAATAGATCACAGACTGAATATGAGTCAACAGTGTGATGCAGCAGCAAAAAAGGCAAATGCAATTCTAGGATGTATTAACAGAAGCATACAGTCTAGATCACGTGAAGTCATTATTTCCCTCTACTCCTCTTTGGTCAGACCTCATCTGGAATATTGTGTCCAGTTTTGGGCACCACATTTTAAAAAAGACATCAACAAACTGGAGCAAGTTCAGAAAAGAGCGACTAGAATGGTGACCGGTCTGCAAACCCTGTCTTATGAGGAAAGGTTGCAGGATTTGGGAATGTTTAGTTTGCAAAAGAGAAGACTGAGAGGAGACTTAAAAGCTGTCTACAAATATCTAAAGGGCTGTCACATTGTAGAAGGATCAACTTTATTCTCATTTGCACAAGGAAAGACTAGAAGCAATGGGATGAAACTGAATGGGAGGAGACACAGATTAGATATTAGAAAAAACTTTTTGACAGTTAGAGTGATCAATGAGTGGAACAGGCTGCCACGAGAAGTGGTGAGTTCTCCTTCAATGGAAGTCTTCAAACAGAGGCTGGACAGACATCTGACTGGGATGATTTAGCGAATCCTGCTTTGAGCAGGGGGTTGGACCAGATGGCCCAGGAGGTCCCTTCCAACTCTACGATTCTATGATTCTATGATTCAGAAACTCACTTAGCTTTTATCTATACACACTGATTACAAGCAAACAGGTCACAGGTGAGGACGTTACCTTTAGCAGCCATTCAAACCCATTTGTGTCAACTTCTGTGCATGCTATCAGGCCAAACTCACCAGGGTATGTAAACTTTTGATCAGGGTGATTTGGATGTTTTTGGTTGTCATTATGATTTGAGAAGAGAAAACACATTAGTTTGACAATAAATGGCTTCACCCAACCACTATCCATGAGTGGAAAAAAAGTTTTGTGTTATCATTCATATTCTCTGAAAAAAGGCCAAGAAAGCAAAAATTCTGTATGTAAACTTTTGAGCACAACTGTATATTACATACATAGAAGAAAAGCTGGCAATTCATCTGCCATGTACAGTGAAATCACTGCAGGGGCTGACAGGATAGAAGAGATGGATTACATACAGTAAATACAAATAGGATAGATAGATATATAGATGTCAGTGACAAATACAACTAGCACAGTGTATGTGCAGCTTACTGTACATGTATTTAACCCCTTCACGACCAATGACGCCACATAGGCGTCATGAAAACTGGTGCCATTATGACCAGTGACGCCTATGTGGCGTCATGACTTTAAAGCCCCCCTGCGGGTCGGGTGACCTAGGTCACTGAAAGGTCACCCGACCTGCAGATACAGGGGGCTTTGTACTTCACCACAGGGGGCGTGGCTTCAGCCTATCAGAGCGATAGTAATATTTCATCAATGAAAATTGATGAAATATTACAATCCAGCCATGTCCGACGCTGCTGTAGCATCGGACATGACTGGTGACACCGATCCGACCCCCCCACTGTTTAACGGGGGCGATCTGCCCCCCGCCACTGAATGACAGCAGCGATGTGCCGCCGCTGTCATCATCTGCCCCCCCGCCTTCCCCCCGCTCCCCCGCCTTCCGATCGCCCCCCTCCCACCCCCCGGTACTCACTGAGTGCCGCTATGGCTCCCGGTGTCCCGCAGTCCCGGACCATGGGCGCCGCCATATTGGAAAATGGCGGGCGCATGCGCAGTGCGCCCGCCGGCTGCAATTTCCATTTATTCATTTTGATCACTGTGATAAACTCTCACAGTGATCAAAACAGAATGAAAAGTAAATAACCCCCCCTTTATCACCCCCATAGGCAGAAACAAACAATAAAATAAAGAAATTATTTTTATTTTTTTTTTCCATTAGGGTTAGGGTTGGAAAGAGGGTTAGGGTTAGGTTTGGAAAGAGGGTTAGGGTTGGAATTAGGGTTGGGTTGGAATTAGGGTTAAGGTTGGAATTAGGTTTAGGCTTGTGGATAGGGTTATGCTTAGGGTTGGGATTAGGGTTAGGGATGTGTTGGGGTTAGGGCTGTGGTTAGGGGTGTGTTGGGGTTAGGGTTGAAGTTAGAATTGAGGGGTTTCCACTGTTTAGGCACATCAGGGGTCTCCAAACGCGACATGGTGCCACCATTGATTCCAGCCAATTTTGCGTTCAAAAAGTCAAACGGTGCTCCAAGCCCCGCCGTGTGCCCAAACAGTGGTTTACCCCAACATATGGGGTATCAGCGTACTCAGGAAAAATTGCACAACAACTTTCGTGGTCTAATTTCTCCTGTTACCCTTCAGAAAATAAAAAATTGGGGGCTAAAAAATTATTTTTGTGGAAAAAAATTTTTTTATTTTCACGCCTAGGCGTTATAAACTTCTGTGAAGCACTTGGGGGTTCAAAGTCTCACCAGGCATCTAGATAAGTTCCTTGGGGGGGTCTAGTTTCCAAAATGGGGTCACTTGTGGGGGGTTTCTATTGTTTAGGCACATTAGGGGCTCTGCAAACGTAACGATGACTGCAGACTATTCCATCAAAGTCTGCATTTCAAAACATCACTACTTCCATTCCGAGCCCTTACGTGTGCCCAAACAATGGTTCCCCCCCATATATGGGGTACCAGCATACTCAGGACAAACTGGACAACAACTTTTGGGGTCCAATTTATCCTGCTACCCTTGTGAAAATAAAAAATTGCTGGCTAAGAATCGTTTTTTTTGAGGAAAAAAAATTATTTTTTATTTTCACGGCTCTGCGTTATAAACTTCTGTGAAGCACTTGGCGGTTCAAGGTGCTCACCACACATCTAGATAGGTTCCTTGGGGGGTCTAGCTTCCAAAATGGGGTCACTTGTGGGGGGTTCCACAGTTTAGGTACTTCAGGGGCTCTGCAAATGTAACATGATGCCCACAGACCATTCCATCAAAGTCAGCATTTCATAATGTCACTACTTCCCTTCCGAGCCCCGATGTGTACCCAAACAGTGGTCGCCACCTACATATGGGGTACCAGCGTACTCAGGACAAACTGGACAACAACTTTTGGGGTCCAATTTATTCTGGTACCCTTGTGAAAATAAAAAATTGCGCACTAAAAAATAATTTTTTGAGGAAAGAAAATTATTTTTTATTTTCACGGCTCTGCGTTATAAACTTCTGTGAAGTGCTTGGGGGTTCAAGGTGCTCAACAGTGTCACCACACATCTAGATAGTTCCTTGGGGGGTCTAGTTTCCAAAATGGGGTCACTTGTGGGGGAGTTCCACAGTTTAGGTACATCAGGGGCTCTGCAAATGTAACATGATGCCCGCAGACCATTCCATCAAAGTCAGCATTTCAAAATGTCACTACTTTTGGATGCTTTTCTTGTGAGTAACAGTATAGAAGGTTACGAATAACATAATATTATAGGTAGATGATTGACCCAGCTTAGGGGGAAGGAATTTTTTTCCCTATGGAGAAAATTGGCTTCTACTCTGTGGGTTTTTTGCCTTCCCCAGGATCAACAATGCAGACCAGCTGCACTAAAAATAGGCTAAGCTAGATGGACATAAGGTCTTCCTTCAGCCTTCAAAACTATGTTACTATGTTACTTCCCTTCCGAGCCCCGACGTGTGCCCAAACAGTGGTCCCCCCCCACATATGGGGTACCAGCGTACTCAGGACAAACTGGACAACAACTTTTGGGGTACAATTTATCCTGGTACCCTTATGAAAATAAAAAATTGCACACTAAAAAATAATTTTTTCAGGACAAAAAAATATTTTTTATTTTCACGGCTCTGCGTTATAAACTTTTGTGAAAAACAGGGGGGGTTCAAAGTGCTCACTATGCATCTAGATAAGTTCCTTAGGGGGTCTAGTTTCCAAAATGGGGTCATTTGTGGGGGAGCTACAATGTTTAGGCACACAGGGGCTCTCCAAACACGACATGGTGTCCGCTAACGATTAGAAGTAATTTGCATTTCAAAAAGTCAAATGGCGCTCCTTCCCTTCTGAGCCCTGCCATGCGCCCAAACAACCCCCCCACATATGGGGTACCAGCCTACTCAGGACAAACTGGACAACAACTTTTGTGGTCCAATTTCTCCTGTTAGCCTTGTGAAAATTAAAAATGGCGTGCTAGAAATCATTTTGAAGGAAAAAAAAATATTTTTTATGTTCACTACTCTGTGTTATAAACTTTTGTGAAGCACTTGGGGGTTCAAAGTGCTCACTACACATCTAGATAAGTTCCATAAGGGGTCTAGTTTCCAAAATGGGGTCACTTGTGGGGGAGCTCCAATGTTTAGGCACACAGGGGCTCTCCAAACGTGACATGGCAACCGCTAAATATTCCAGCATATTTTACATTCAAAAAGTCAAATGGTGCTCCTTCCCTTCTGAGCCCTGCCGTGTGCCCAAACAGTGGTTTATGACCATATATGAGGTATCTGTATACTCAGGAGAAATTGCACAACAAATTTTAGGATCCATTTAATCCTGTTGCCCATGTGAAAATGAAAAAAATTGATGCTAAAAGAAAATTTTTGTTGGAAAAATTAAAATGTCCATTTTTTTCTTTCCACGTTGCTTTAGTTCCTCTGAATCACCTGAAGGGTTAATAATCTTCTTGAATGTAGTTTTGAATAGCTTGAGGGGTGCAGTTTTTAGAATGGTGTCACTTTTGGGTATTTTCTGCCATATAGACCCCTCAAAGTGACTTCAAATGTGAGGTGGTCCCTAAAAGAATAGTTTTGTAAATTTTGTTGTAAAAATGAGAAATCGCTGGTCAAATTTTAACCCTTATAACTTCCTAACACAAAAAAAATTTTGTTTCCAAAATTGTGCTGATGTAAAGTAGACATGTGGGAAAAGTTATTTAGTAACTATTTTGTGTCACATAACTCTCTGGTTTAACAGAATAAAAATTCAAAATTTGAAAATTGTGAAATTTTCGCCAAATTTCTGATTTTTTCACAAATAAATGCAAAAATTATCTACCAAAATTTACCACTAGCCTGAAGCCCAATATGTCATGAAAAAACATTCTCAGAATTGCTAGGATCCGTTGAAGCGTTACTGAGTTATTACCTCATAAAGGGACGCTGGTCAGAATAGCAAAAAATGGCCTGGTCATTAAGGTCAAAATAGGCTTGGTCATGAAGGGGTTAATAAAAGATTATTTTTTGGAAAAAATGGCGTGGGCTCCCGCACAATTTTCGGAACCAGAAGAGTGATAGCTGACGGCTGGGGTCCGATGTTTTAACCTTTTTAGGGCTGTCCACTTCTATTAGCCTAATGACTTCTGGAGATCCTGGTGTCAGTGCAATGGTGTGTTCCATGGGCACTAAGTAATACTAACTTTTTATGTGCTCTAGAAATGGGATCCACTGATATTAGCAAGTCACCATTTGTATATTATAGTATATTATTATGAATTACTATACATGTCAGAACCATAGTTGCATGCCCTCCTATTCTGGAAACTGGTACTATTGGAAACAGAAAAAATCAAGAATAACCAGTTAGAAGAGCACTCAGGCTCAGAGTATTGCAGGCTTCTTAGAGACCAGAAATATTTTAGGATGACTACTATGGTAAATATTATTACAATTAGGTTCCCCCAAGCATGCTTGGGTGGTCACCAAGTATTTTGGTGTGCTCAGAGATTTAGTTTGTGTCGCCACACCTGCATGATTTGCAGCTGCTAAACCGGCTGAATGCATGGCCTGTTTGTTAGGCAATCCCCTCATGTATTCATGTTGTCTAGCAATCATAAATCATGCAGCTGAGGTGACCAAAGCTAAATCTCCGAGCACGCCAAAATACTCGGAGACCACGTGAACATGCTCGAGGAAACCCGGGCAACGAGTATACTCGCTCATCACTAATTACAATATATCCATGAAATTATTATTATTATTTATATAGCGCCATTAATTCCATGGTGCTGTACATGAGAAGGGGATTAAATACAAAGTTATAAATATCGTTAACAGTAAACAAATTTACAATGACAGACTGGTACAGAGGGGAGAGGACCCTGCCCTTGCGGACTTACATTCTATGGGATAGTGGGGAAGAGACAGAAGGTCGAGGGTGCAGCAGCTCTGGTGGTTTTGAGGCGGGAGCTCAGGCGGTGGTGTGGCGGCAGCATGGTTATTGCAGGCTGTAAGCTTTCCTGAAGAGATGGGTTTTCAGGTTCCGTTTGAAGGATCTGAGGGTGGTGGATAGTCGGACGTGTTGAGGCATGGAATTCCAGAGGATAGGGGATATTCGGGAGAAATCTTGGAGGCGGTTGTGTGAGGAACGAATAAGTGTGGAGGAGAGTAGGAGGTCTTGGGAGGATCGAAGATTACGTGAGGGAAGATATTGGGAGATTATTTCAGAGATATAGGGAGGGGATAGGTTGTGGATGGCTTTGTAGGTCAGTGTTAGTAGTTTGAACTGGATTCGTTGGTGAATTGGGAGCCAGTGGACGGATTTGCAGAGGGGAGAGACAGGGGAGTAGCGAGGAGAGAGGTGGATTAGTCGTGCAGCAGAGTTGGGGACAGACTGGAGTGGTGCAAGAGAGTTAGCAGGGAGGCCACTGAGGAGAGTGTTGCAGTAGTCAAGGCGGCAGATAATGAGGGCATGTACAATAGTTTTAGTAGATTGAGGGCTGAGGAAGGGACGGATTCTGGAAATATTTTTGAGTTGGAGGTGGCAGGAGTTTGGATGTGTGGTTTGAAGGACAGGGCAGAGTCGAGAGTTACTCCGAGGCAGCGGATTTCAGGTGCGGGAGAGCGCGTGATGCCGTTTACCATAATAGATAGATTGGGTAGGGAAGATACGTGAGATAGAGGAAAGATAATGAGTTCAGTTTTGTCTACATTGAGTTTTAGGAAGCGAGAGGTGAAAAAGGAGGATATGGCTGATAGACACTCTGGGATTCTGGACAGCAAAGAGGTGACATCTGGGCCAGAGAGGTAGATCTGAGTGTTGTCTGCATACAAGTGGTACTGGAAGCCATGGGAATTAATGAGTTGTCCTAGGCCAAGGGTATAGATGGAAAAAAGTAGGGGCCCCAGGACAGAGCCTTTGGGGACTCCAACAGAGAGAGAGGACGGGATGAAAATCAAGAAAAAGATGTTTGGTGGTGTGTCCACTAGTATTTATCGGAAACCAACCAGTACAAACAGTCTATTACACTGGCAGAGCCATCACCCAGTTTCCCTTAAAAGAGGAATCCCCTAGGGTCAATTCCTTAGGTTGCGGAGGAATTGTTCTAGGAATGATCTATACCAGAAACAAGCTGGAGACATGTACGGCCGTTTTAGAGAAAAGGGGCATCCAAAGCATGTCCTTGACACAGCATATGAGTTCGCCACTAAAACGAATAGACAGCAATTGTTACAAAAACGCACTGTAGATGATCGGATTAGGATTATTGGTACGTTTGATGTTAGACACCAAGAGGTCAAGAAGATCCTGTCTAGACATTGGGACATTCTGAGAATGGACCCGGACCTCAGAGATTTTGTTGGTGAGCGTCCAAACATCACGTTTAGGAAAGGGAGATCTATTAAAGAGATGCTTATGCATAGCCAATATAAAAGACCGACGGCTGCTAGGACCTGGCTAGACAGGAGACCCTGTGGTTTCTATAAGTGTGGGGACTGTAGCATGTGCACATTTATGAAACCAGGGAAATCATTCCGTAGCTCTACAACGGGGAAGTATTTCTACCAACGGGATTTTTCAAATTGTAAGACCACAGGGGTGGTCTATATGGCTATGTGTTCATGCCCTAGGGACTATATAGGTAAGACCAAAAGAGAATTTAGGAGGCGAGTGGGGGAACATATGGGTGACATCAGGAATCAGAGGGAAACCCCACTTGCAAAACATATGCAGTCCTTTCACATTGGAAACCCAGAGGAGATTAAATTTGCGATCATTGAGGTTGTAAATGTGAATCCGAGGGGGGGTAATATTGACAAGACGATTCTCAAAAGAGTATGTGAATGGATCTTTAGAATGGAATCTCTTGAACCTAAATGTCTGAATGAACAACTTTCATTTGCCTGTTTCCTATGAGCCACAGTGAAATGATAAATGGTGACTTTTAGAGCTAATTGGCCAACTCAGTTTTTGCTTGTTGCCTCCCCCTTTTTTTGTTAGGGGGCTCCCATTGATTTATATGGGGTATCATTCATATTAGTTTCCCTCCATCTATGCGCCATTATATGTGACTTGTTTGAATACCTTTTATTGTCCCCTCCTTTTATGTCTAAGCTTAGGGGAGATCGCGGGTTTATTATGCCATTATCCAGATGTGAATTTATACTGCTGGATGATGGAGGTAATCTATTGCGCCTGCGCTGCCTGAGCGGTGGGCAGACTTGAGTATTGGCATAACAATGAGGGTCACGTGGGGATGCTCGGCCATCGTTCCTTCTCATGGGACTGGCGATGGCAACCTAATGCGCCTGCGCTTATGCAGAATGGGCCGAATGTGATATCGGCATCCAAAACATGCGCAGTGGGTAGGCGCGAAGAAGCGCGAGATCTGTAACCCAGAAGTTATATCGGGCGTCAGCAGGACATTGGCCAGTGTGGCGTTGCATCCCAGATGGGAGCTCCTGATTTGCCGCTCACTAGATGCGTGCCAGCAAGGACATGCGCCCTGAAGGTGAGGGATGGGCCTTGCTGATGTCACACTGAGGTATGGGTAGTGGGCGGTCTGAGCTATGATGATGATGGCGGTAGTTTTTAAATGGAGGGTTGCTCCAGCATCACTTAGTCACTGCACCGATCTCGGACACATCCCATCATGGTATCAGGCCTCCTGATGAGCCTAGGTAGGCGAAACACGTTGAGGCGTTAATGATCTTATGGCGGTTAGCGGTGGCACAGATGAGTATCAATATTCCTGTGACATATTCTGACTTTCATTGGTGGTAACATGAGCACACACAAGCTGGCAAATTTGGTTCATGGATGGGATACTTATATTGGCTCTTGGATAGGAGCACTACCCTTCTAGTGATACTGTTTTGATTGTATATTGTGTGAAAATAGCTCGAGACATTAGTGGTGTGCAAAAAGGTTTTTTCTACGCCATGTGGCACCATTATATAAGCGACAAATCATGAGCCTTTACATAATTTAATTTTTCTGTGTACTTTATCATTGACACGGCTATTATCTTTACATCGTGCAAAGGCTAATGTGTCACCCGTGAGGCCACCTAATGCCTGTTGTTTTCTAATGTTTTTAATTTTTAAGGGATCTAGGACCCTTTTAAAGTTAGATTATCTATGTCTAGAACGAGGGGACCCCTTAGCTATCAGGTAGAGGGTCTCCTTTATTGGCTATATTGTGCAATAGGGCCTCTAGGGTTAGCCATCGTTGAGCGGGGGCGCCACAACGTTCCCCCCTAGGGTGCCAACCTCCGCAGCCAGGCAGGTGCTAGCTTAGGTGACGCACCAGGGATTCCTAGTACAATTCCTTTGTTGGTATTGTGGAACACTTGCTTTGTTTTTTGTGTCACGTTTTTGGGGTGTTTAACCAATTTGTTGGTTTTTAATCAATAAAGTATCTGTTTTTAGGGTATATTTTCATGATAAAATGGCATGTTTGAAGGCAGAGGGGAAGGTACCAGAAGATAGGGATATGTTGAAGAGATGGGATAGGGCTGGAATGATGCTAGTGAGGTTGGGGAGCAGTTGGGAAGGGATGGGGTCAAGTGCACAGGTGGTGAGGTGTGATTTGGAAAGGAGATGAGTAAGTTCTCCTTCAGTGATGTTGGAGAGGGAGGTTATTAGGGAATGGCAGAGGTCTGGTATGTGGAGTGGTTGGGGTGGTGGAACAGTAAAGGTTTGCCTTGTTTGGTCGATCTTGTTTTTGAAGTAGGTGGTAAAGTCCTCAGGATAGATGAGGGAAGTTGGAGGTTGCAGTGGTGGGCGGAGGAGAGAGTTAAATGTGCTGAACAGTTGTTTTGGGTTGTGGGATAACGGAGATACAAGGTTTGTGAAATAGGTCTGTTTAGTAGAGTTGAGCGACTTTTGGTTTTTTAGGGTCGAGTTTCGTTTCCAGAAACCCGACTTTTCCAAAAGTCAGGTCGAGCAAGATCGTCCGATTATAGGGAAAAGTCGGGGTCGTCCCGAAACACGAAACCCAATGTAAGTCAATGGGGAATAAAAGTCGGCAGTGAGAGGACAGGAAACACACCTACAGTGCCCATTTGAATGCCAAAAGCATCAATTCTTCTTACTTAAGCTTGTCAACCTTAATTAACTTCATAATACAAGTTACGCACTGAAAAATGGGGGTTATTTGGCTAAAGTTGTGGGGGGGGAGGGCTGGCTGCAGGTTTTCATGTGCCCTGGGCGAAAGAGCGCCCCTTTAACACATACCACAACTCATCATGCTCCGATACGGCAGAGAAATAGCGGTATAGTACAATGAAAAATACTTCACTTTTTACATCTCATGACGAGGCCCATCTATTTCTCCATACAGAATCATTGGTCCCATATAATGTTTGAAACAGTATATGATGAGCTCCACATAATGCTACAGTATATGTTGGTCCCCATGGATGAAGCTCCACTGTCTTATGGGCCCAAATAATGCTCCAAACATAATGGGCCCCATTTCTAATGCTCTAGTGTATAATGGGCCCTGTAAATGCTGCTCCAGTGTCTGATGTCCACCTTTGGAATGTTCCAGTGTATGGTGGGCCCCATCTATCATTCTCCAGAGTATAGTGCTCCCCAAAAATTGCTGTCCCAACATTGAAAACAATCAAATAAGTCTCCTCGCTAGGGAATCCCTGTACTTGTCTGGACTCCTCGTCGTCCCCATCTTCCATCTCACTGCACAGTATTTCAACTTTGCAAGTGCTGTGATCCTGAGCAAGCAGGGGGGGCCCACTCGTTGGCGACGGCACTGGCACAGGGCCCCTGATAGTACGGTGGTGTGTCTGATGGCGGGTGGGCCGAACCTGCACTTTCATCTGCAGCTTCCTCTTTGTCACCGTGTAAGATGGAACTGTATATGGGAAGGGTAACCTGAGTTTCATCAGGGTCAGATTCAGGTCGTGTAGCGTGCGAGGGGAATGTAGTGGTCTGGGTCAATGTACCAGCAGATTCATCGAGCAGTGGCTGGGCATCAGTGCACTTGTGTCGCCCCCAGGAGTACGGTCGCCACAGTGGCATTACCTTCTTCCTAGGGAGTGTGATGTCATGCTTGGGAGCAACGAACGATCTCTCTAGCAGGTTAACTGATTGGGTGGCGTTATTCCCACGAGTCATGACCCTCCAAACAGCGTTCATGAAGGCAAAGTGTTTGTTTTACGTGGGCAGTATGGTTGCAAAGCTGAACCTTAAAAGGAATGTCCAGAAGGGCACCACCAGGAGTGGAGCCTACGGTTAAATTCGACTCCACCTGGGAAACCTCAACCATGCCAGCTACAGAACAGATGCACACATTGCAAGCTTAATTCCGTTAACGAACGAGACTCCGTCATGCCCCGCGGCCCGAGTCCGGCTTACTAGAGGGACACGTGAGGCTCTGGCACATGAGATTGGCCAATAACTGGTGTGTCATGCCCTTACATGTCCGTGGCTGCATGTGCGCTACACTGAAAAGGCCAGCGTTTGTCGCTTACAGGTGCAGATAACCCGCTGAACAACGTTAGTGATGGGGATCACTGATTACAATTATTACCCGCGAACAATGATTTTCCAGTAAGTGCAGGTCAACCGCAGTTCCGGAATTAGGCCTAACCGTCATTCCTGAAAAAATGAAAAACTTACGTGTGCAAACCACAGGTGCTGTAGCTTGCTTAACAGCTCGCCAGCCGTTCTCACGCCCAGTATGGATTACACGTGATTGCACAAAGGTGAGAAAGGGTACCGTATCCCCAGATAACATGTATGGATAGCGTACACATTCAAAATATATGTCTATACATCAGGAGGCAGGCTCAGACGGTGTTAGGCCCAGTATGGATTGCACAAAGGTTAGAAAGGGTACTGTTTCCCCGGATAACATGTATGGATAGCGTACACATTCAAAATATATGTCTATACATCAGGAGGCAGGCTCAGACGGTGTTAGGCCCAGTATGGATTGCACGTGATTGCCAAAGGTTAGAAAGGTTACCGTATCCCCAGATAACATGTATGGATAGCGTACACATTCAAAATATATGTCTATACATCAGGAGGTAGGCTCAGACGGTGTTAGGCCCAGTATGGATTGCACGTGATTGCACAAAGGTTAGAAAGGGTACCGTTTCCCCGGATAACATGTATGGATAGCGTACACATTCAAAATATATGTCTATACATCAGGAGGCAGGCTCAGACGGTGTTAGGCCCAGTATGGATTGCACGTGATTGCACAAAGGTTAGAAAGGGTACCGTTTCCCCGGATAACATGTATGGATAGCTTACACATTCAAAATATATGTCTATACATCAGGAGGCAGGCTCAGACGGTGTTAGGCCCAGTATGGATTGCACGTGATTGCACAAAGGTTAGAAAGGGTACCGTATCCCCGGATAACATGTATGGATAGCGTACACATTCAAAATATATGTCTATACATCAGGAGGCAGGCTCAGACGGTGTTAGGCCCAGTATGGATTGCACGTGATTGCACAAAGGTTAGAAAGGGTACCGTATCCCCGGATAACATGTATGAATAGCGTACACATTCAAAATATATGTCTATACATCAGGAGGCAGGCTCAGACGGTGTTAGGCCCAGTATGGATTGCACGTGATTGCACAAAGGTTAGAAAGGGTACCGTATCCCCGGATAACATGTATGGATAGCGTACACATTCAAAATATATGTCTATACATCAGGAGGCAGGCTCAGACGGTGTCAGGCACAGTATGGATTTGACGGCCCAGACTACACAGCGGAGGAGCAGGGAGAGGTAAAGATTGCAAATGTTGGGGCCCACTCGTGGGCGTCGGTACTGGCACTGGGCCCCTCATAGTACGGGTGTGTGTTCGACGGCGGGTGTGCACCACCACCGTCAGAGACACTTGATTGCACTATGAAGGACCCTCTGCCAGTGCCCGCGCCCAAGAGTCGGCCTACCCACCTGTCCAGGGCAACGGCACGGTGTCGTGCGCTAGGTGGTGACCCCGGCCATGGGGGGGGGAGGCAGCACAGTTAGGGAGTTTTAGAAAGTGGCATATGTTGATGTTGGACATTCAGCTGATGCAAAAGGTGAAATAGGTCAAGTCCCAGGAAGAGGTGGACCAAAGCAAGCCATTTTTCTGTCACCCTATATGTCATCAGGGGAAGGTGGGACAAAATCCTTGGAAACCCATGCGTGGTTCATTTTAATGAAGGTTAGATCATCCACATTTTGGGTTGACAGACGGGTCCTTTTTTCTGTCAGGATTGATCCAGCTGCACTGAAGACTCTTTCCGATAGCACACTTGCAGCTGGGCAAGCGAGCTCCTGTAAGGCATATTGTGCCAATTCAGGCCAGGTGTCCAGTTTAGCGGCCCAATAGTCAAAGGGGAATGACCTGTGTGGAAGAACATCGATATGGGAGGAAAAGTAGTTTGTAACCATAGTTGACAACTGCTGTCTCCTGTCACTTTCCATCGATGCAGTATTACCAGTTGTGTGAGCGGTACTTGAAAAATCAGTCCACAACATTGTCATGAAACCCCTGTCTCCAACGCCACTTCTGCTGTGTGCACCACGAACACCTCTGCCAAGCTGCACCCGGCCCGTACGGCTCGTGTGAGATCCATCACCGCTGCTGTGTGCTGGGAATGCCTCAAGCAACCGATTTACCAGAGTTGCTTGTTTATTAGCCAATATTAGGTCAAGGTTCTCCTGTGGCATGATGTTTTGTAATTTGCCTTTATAGCGTGGATCCAGGATGCTGGCCAACCAGTAGTCGTCATCGTTCATCATTTTGGCAATGTGGGGGTCCCTTTTTAGGATCTGCAAGGCATAATCTGACATGTGGGCCAATGTTCCCGGTGTCAATGATGCACTGCGAGTGCTGGTTGGAGGAGCACTTTCTGGCAAATCCACATCCCTCCAGTCACGCACAAACCCTGTACCAGACCTTGCCACGCCAACATTTTCACTTGCCCCACGAGATGCATCCTCCTCCCCTAAGTAATCATCCCCATCATCCTCCTCCTCCTCCTCTTCTTCCTCCACCTCGTCCAGGAGAGGTCCCTGAGCAGACAATGGCTGAATGTCATCTAGGATTCCCTCCTCCTCTTCCTCCTCATCAACATTGGCTGCAGAAGCCTGCTCCTTAAGGTGCGTCAAAGTTTGCATGAGCAGACGCATAAGTGGGATGCTCATGCTTAGGATGGCATCGTCTGCACTTACCAGCCGTGTGCATTCCTCAAAACACTGAAGGACTTTACAGAGGTCTTTCAGCTTCGACCACTGCACACCGGTCAACTCCATGTCTGCTCTCAAAGTGCCTGGCCGTGTATCCTCCCACAAATGCATTATGGCCTGCCTCTGCTCGCACAGCCGCTCCACCATGTGCAGGGTGGAGTTCCACCTTGTTGCAATGTCGATAATGAGGCGGTGGTTGGGAAGGTGGAGCAATCGCTGCAGCTTCTGCATACGAACGGAGTGTACAGGCGACCGGCGGATGTGCGCGCGCAGTCTTCGCACCTTCTGGAGCAGGGCTGTTAACTCCGGATAATTTTTGAGGAAGCACTGCACCACCAGGTTCAAGGTGTGAGCCAAGCAAGGTATGTGGCTGAGTTTTGAAAGGGCTATGGCTGCCACAAAATTACGCCCGTTATCACTAACTACCTTGCCTGCCTCAAGATGTACACTGCCCAGCCATGACTCAGTTTGTCGCTGAAAGTACTCGGCCAGCACCTCGGCGGTGTGTCTGTCGCCCAAACACATCGTCTGCAACACTGCCTGCTGACGCTTTACACTAGCTGCTCGATAGGGGGACACATCGTGTGCAACAGTGGCAGCTGCAGATGGAGTGCTCGTACGATTGCGCTCTGTGGACGAGCTTTCGCTTCTGGAGGAGGAGGAGGAGGAGGAGGAGAAGGGTCGAACGCCTACAGCCAACGGTTTCCTATACCATGGGCTAGGCAGCACTGTCCCACCACCGCTGTCCCCTGTGGACCCTGCATCCACCACATTAACCCAGTGAGCAGTGATGGACACGTAACGGCCCTGGCCATGCCGACTGGACCATGCATCAGTTGTGAGGTGCACCTTTCCGCTCACTGACTGCTTGAGTGCATGGACAATGCGGTCTTTCACATGATGGTGGAGGGCTGGGATGGCTTTGCGAGAGAAGAAGTGGCGACTGGGTAGGTCATAGCGTGTTACTGCATAGGCCATGAGTTCGCGGAAAGCTGCGCTTTCCACCAACCGAAAGGGCATCATCTCAAACGAGATTAGTTTGGCAATGTGGGCGTTCAAACCCAGTGTACGCGGATGAGAGACTGAGTACTTTCTTGACCTACTCATAGTGTCTGGGAGGGTGAGCTGGACTTGAGAGCTACATATGGTGGAAGTAGCGGTGGACAGGGCGGACTGAGAGAGGGTTGATGATGGTGATGGAGTTGGTGTTCTTTCTGATGGCCTAGAATCAGTCTTTCGTTGATATAACAGTGGGATTCCCTGACTGCTGTGGCCTTGCAACGACACCTCAACATTTGCTGCTGTGCTAACTGGTGGGCTTACAGTGGGGGAAACAATGTAGCGTTGCTGACTACCTTCGTTGTGATCAGTTGCACATGTGGCACTTGAGGTTTGGTGTTGTGCCCACGCTTGCAAGTGCATGCTGGTTAAATGTCTAAGCATGCAACTGGTATTCAAATTTTTCAGATTTTTCCCTCGGCTAAAGGTCTTTGCGCACTTCTTACAGATAACCTTGGCCTGATCATGAGGATTTTGTTCAAAAAAGTGCCACACTGCACTCTTCCTACTTTGGCAGACATTTTGCGGCCTAGCACACTGTGATCTTTTGACCCTCTGGACAAGCTGTCCAGCAACTCTTTTGATGTTTGGAACCTGTCTTTGGAGTGCTCCGGGCCTGCCAGATAACAGCTGTTGCGATGTCGATGTCTGCTGTGGATGCTCCTCATCTGAGCTATTGGAAGCAGCACCCTCTTCCCCCAATGGATGCCAATCTGGGTCAACAACTGGGTCATCCATCACCTCCTCTTCTATGTCATGTGCACCTTCCTCTGTGTCACCGTGTATGGTGGTATAGTGTGCGAGAAGGGGCACCTGAGTCTCATCAGGGTCAGAATCTGGCTCTGTACACTGCGAGGACAATGTAGTGCTCTGAGTGAATATACCAGCAGAATCATCCATCAGCGGCTGTGCATCAGTGCACTCCATGTCAGATTCATCTTGGCCTGGGTAATTCACCATTTCACTTGATAATCCAGGCATGGTATGTGAAAACAGCTCCATGGAGTAATCAGTAGTATGGCCTGCGTCATCCTTCAATCTTGGTTGGGGTGAAGGACACAAGGAAAGGTGTGGTTCATGAACATGAGCCTCCAATGACGACTCAGTGCTTTTACTTTTTACAACTGAAGAAGAGGAGGCGATAGAGCTGGAGGCTGTCAGCAATGTAAGACAAAACTTTTTCCTGATGCTCTGGCTTTAAAAGCGGTTTACCAACTCCTAGAAAACTAAGCGTTCGAGGCCTTATGTAGCCAGACGATGACGCAGGCTCAACACCTCCTGCATTCGGTCCTATTTTGCTCTTGCCACTACCATCAGATCCACCACCAACACCATCATTACCAGCTGCCAACCCCCGCCCAATTCCACTGCCTCCTCCACCAGCCTTCCTCATTTTTGGTAGAAATGTAGACAAAATCCAACAAACTATATAGTAATGTAAAACAAGGTACAAGGTGTCTATAGGACAGAGGAGATTTTGAATTTCTGCAGACACTTGTGGACACTGGACACTTTTGGATTGTGTGAGGCCCACTGAATATCTGAGCGCTCTGTCACAGGCTCGATGGCACAGCTGTGACCAAAGTGACTAGAGGATAAGGGAGATTTTGAATTTCTGCACACACTTGTGGACACTGGACACTTTTGGATTGTGTGAGGCCCACTGATATCTGAGCGCTATGTCACAGGCTCGATGGCACAGCTGTGACCAAAGTGACTAGAGGATAAGGGAGATTTTGAATTTCTGCAGACACTTGTGGACACTGGACACTTTTGGATTGTGTGAGGCCCACTGATATCTGAGCGCTATGTGACAGGCTCGATGGCACAGCTGTGACCAAAGTGACTAGAGGATAAGGGAGATTTTGAATTTCAGCAGACACTTGTGGACACTGGACACTTTTGGATTGTGTGAGGCCCACTGATATCTGAGCGCTATGTCACAGGCTCGATGGCACAGCTGTGACAAAAGTGACTAGAGGATAAGGGAGATTTTGAATTTCAGCAGACACTTGTGGACACTGGACACTTTTGGATTGTGTGAGGCCCACTGATATCTGAGCGCTATGTCACAGGCTCGATGGCACAGCTGTGACCAAAGTGACGAGAGGATAAGGGAGATTTTGAATTTCTGCAGACACTTGTGGACACTGGACACTTTTGGATTGTGTGAGGCCCAATGAATATCTGAGCGCTATGTGACAGGCTCGATGGCACAGCTGTGACCAAAGTGACTAGAGGATAAGGGAGATTTTGAATTTCAGCAGACACTTGTGGACACTGGACACTTTTGGATTGTTTGAGGCCCAATGAATATCTGAGCGCTATGTGACAGGCTCGATGGCACAGCTGTGACAAAAGTGACGAGAGGATAAGGGAGATTTTGAATTTCTGCAGACACTTGTGGACACTGGACACTTTTGGATTGTGTGAGGCCCAATGAATATCTGAGCGCTATGTGACAGGCTCGATGGCACAGCTGTGACAAAAGTGACGAGAGGATAAGGGAGATTTTGAATTTCTGCAGACACTTGTGGACACTGGACACTTTTGGATTGTGTGAGGCCCAATGAATATCTGAGCGCTATGTGACAGGCTCGATGGCACAGCTGTGACAAAAGTGACGAGAGGATAAGGGAGATTTTGAATTTCTGCAGACACTTGTGGACACTGGACACTTTTGGATTGTGTGAGGCCCACTGATATCTGAGCGCTATGTCACAGGCTCGATGGCACAGCTGTGACAAAAGTGACGAGAGGATAAGGGAGATTTTGAATTTCAGCAGACACTTGTGGACACTGGACACTTTTGGATTGTGTGAGGCCCAATGAATATCTGAGCGCTATGTGACAGGCTCGATGGCACAGCTGTGACAAAAGTGACTAGAGGATAAGGGAGATTTTGAATTTCAGCAGACACTTGTGTACACTGGACACTTTTGGATTGTGTGAGGCCCACTGAATATCTGAGCGCTCTGTCACAGGCTCGATGGCACAGCTGTGACCAAAATGACTAGAGGATAAGGGAGATTTTGAATTTCTGCACACACTTGTGGACACTGGACACTTATGGATTGTGTGAGGCCCACTGAATATCACAGCGCTATGTCACAGGCAGAAATTGGCTAGTGTATCACAAACTACAAGGTGTATGTAGAATTGGGCAGAATAGGAATCTCCCTAGAGTGCAGGTCTGTAAGAACGGAACATGTCCTCGTTTTATTCTCACAGAGTGACACACTAATAGTTTCACTGTGGCTGTGATAACAGCCGTTACACGGTACTGTGTGAGGAGCGTACACTGCTGTATGGTGTGAAAAAATGCACGCTCAGTACCTCAGCAGGACAAAAAATTGGGATTGCTTTTATAAAAGCAGTTTGCGGAGCAGTGGGTAAACAGCAATGCAGGAATGTCAGGAAGCCTTAGAAGGCAGCCCAACAACCAACACCACTGATACACCACTATATAGCCTCCCCTTGCACTGCACACACAGTGACTGATGTGTTGTACAGGCAAAATCGCTAGCAGCAGAAGCAGTTTTTTTTTCTTCTCAGCAGGACAAAAAAAAAAATTGGGATTGCATTAAAAAAGCAGTTTGCGGAGCAGTGGGTAAACAGCAATGCAGGAATGTCAGGAAGCCTTAGAAGGCAGCCCAACAACCAACACCACTGATACACCACTATATAGCCTCCCCTTGCACTGCACACACAGTGACTGGTGTGTTGTACAGGCAAAATCGCTAGCAGCAGAAGCAGTTTTTTTTTCTTCTCAGCAGGACAAAAAAAAAATTGGGATTGCTTTTAAAAAAGCAGTTTGCGGAGCAGTGGGTAAACAGCAATGCAGGAATGTCAGGAAGCCTTAGAAGGCAGCCCAACAACCAACACCACTGATACACCACTATATAGCCTCCCCTTGCACTGCACACACAGTGACTGGTGTGTTGTACAGGCAAAATCGCTAGCAGCAGAAGCAGTTTTTGGTGTCTTCTTCCCTGCCTAACGCTCTCCCTACAAAATCAGCAGCAGCTCTCCCTATTCTGAGATCAGCATGAGTAACATGGCAGTCGGCGTGCACGCCCTTTTATACCCCCTGTGATGCCCCCCAAAGCAAGCCAATCACTTGCATGCCCTTCTGAAAGATGGTGGTGACCCGTGCCTATGTCATCACAGTGCCCACAGTGTCCGTGGATCCTGATTGACTGAAAAAGAGCACAAAACAAACTTTTGAAATGCGACTTTGGCGCGTAAGTCGCCGACCTCGTGGCCGACCTCATCCTAGGGTCGGGTTTCGTTTCATGAAACCCGACTTTGCCAAAAGTCGGCGACTTTTGAAATTTTTCGACCCGTTTCGCTCAACTCTACTGTTTAGAAGAGATGAGGGCTGATTTGAAGGCAAGTGTAGCTTGTTTGAAAGCAGTGAAGTCGTCTGGCAGGCATGTTTTCTTCCAACGCCGCTCTGGGACCCTGGATGCTTGTCAAAGTTTTTTGGTGAGGTTGACAATGTGAGTAGATGAGGATGAGAAGGTGAGTAGATGGTGGTCAGATAGGAGGAAGGGAGAGGTTGTGAGATTGGGTAGGGAACAGAGGCGGGTGAAGATGAGGTCTAATATATGTCTGTCTGTGTGGGTGTCTGTGGAGGACCACTGAGTAAGTCCAAAGGATGAGGTAAGTGACAGAAGTTTGGAGGCTGCTGGCTGGTGGGTGTCAATGGGGATGTTGAAGTCCCCCATGATGATGGTGGGGATGTCAGCAGAGAGAAAATGGAGGTGCCAGGTGGAGAATGACAGTGGCTGAGCCCGGTGGTCGGTATATGACAGCCATTTGGAGATTAGAGGGAGAGTAGATACGGACAGAGTGAACCTCGAAAGAAGGGAGGATAAGGGAGGGTGGGGGTTGGATAGGGTTGAAGGAGCAGTTTTTAGAAAGGAGGAAACCCACTCCTCCACCATGTCTGTTGCCAGGGCGAGGAGTGTGGGTTAAGTGGAGGTCGCCATAACTCAGTGAGGCCAGGGAGGCTGTGTCAGGGGGTGTCAACCAGGTCTCAGTGAGGGCCAAGAAGGAAAGGTTGCGGGAGGTAAAGAGCTCGTGGATCACGTGGAGATTATCTCAAATTTGAAAAATTCTCAAATTTTAACATATCTGCACCTTCTGGGTTCAATGAATTATGAATTAAAAAATGTAAATTAATTCTTTTAATTTGTTGATCTAAAAGGGAACCTTTAATCTCTATAATGTAATTTCTAAATACATTGTCATATGTCAAATAAATGGGTCCAATTTGATGTACTCTGTTTCTACAGTACAAGTATGATGTTGACCACACTGCAGTACTCACTTGCTGCTGCTAGATGGTGCTCCCTACTCAATATAATTCTTACATTCGTCTGCTTACCTTTCATTTTAGTGTTATCGTTTTCCGTTGATTCAGTTACATTTCTGGTTCTTTTTACTACATTATCAAAAATACTGTTAAAACTAAATTTGTTCTTAGCTGATGCTCTAGTGATCTTGTGTACCTTCCTGGAGCGATGGCATGCACC